>NC_139943.1:5578702-6066202 GCF_963454915.1 Gymnoscopelus microlampas | reverse complement strand
TAAATTCAGTATTTTCTTTATGACCTGTAGGTGGTGCATCCCTTTCCTATGTGAGAAGTGCCGCTGCCTCCAATGTCAACATGGACCTGGATACCTTCGTCAATCTGGACCCGAGTGTTGTACAGGTTAGTGGCGTGTGCGTGCGTACGTGCGTGCGGCCTTGTGGTTGTACATCTGGGAAAGGCAAGTGGTTAATGTATGTTTTTATAATATAATAATTTATATCTACAATAACTAGTAACTAAAGTTTTCAAATAATTGTAGTGGAGTAACAGTACAATATTTGCGTCTGAGATGTAAGTAAAAGTATAGACAATTGGAAATACTCCAGTAAAGTAAAAGTACCTTCTAATTGTGCTTAGAATGCTGCGAAGTCCAGAGCTCGATGAATGTTAGGGACCAAAAAAAAACGTCACTATCAATCAACTTTAAATTGCCTGAAATGTACTCCTAACAGGTTTTTGGGGGAACATTTTTTTTTTTGACACAATAGTGTCACTACCGAAACGAAAAAAAAATTACTAAGTCCAGAGCTCGATGAATGTTAGGGACAAAAAAAAAAGTCTCTACCAATCAACTTTAAATTGCCTGAAACGTACTCCTAACAGGTTTTCAGGGGAACAATTTTTTTTTTTGCCTCCACACTTAGTGATTTTTTCGGATTTAACTTCGTTTCGGTAGTGACACAATGGTGTCACTACCGAAACGAAAAAAAAATTACTAAGTCCAGAGCTCGATGGATGTTAGGGACCAAAAAAAAAATCTTTACCAATCAACTTTAAATTGCCTGAAACGTACTCCTAACAGGTTTTTGGGGGAACCATTTTTTTTTTGGCCTCCACACTTAGTGATTTTTTCGGATTTAACTTCGTTTCGGTAGTGACACAACTACCGAAACGAAAAAAAAATTACTAAGTCCAGAGCTCGATGAATGTTAGGGACAAAAAAAAAAGTCTCTACCAATCAACTTTCAATTGCCTGAAACGTACTCCTAACAGGTTTTTGGGGGAACAATTTTTCTCTCTCTTTAACATCGCAGAAAAAGCCTTCTCTGGAC
Organism: Gymnoscopelus microlampas; assembly: GCF_963454915.1. NCBI lineage: Eukaryota > Metazoa > Chordata > Actinopteri > Myctophiformes > Myctophidae > Gymnoscopelus > Gymnoscopelus microlampas. Next base: position 6,065,145 of record NC_139943.1, on the reverse strand, counting down.
TCAGCCGCACTACAGCTATTAGCACTACCAGCTTCCAGAATACAGAGCCATTTTTGGGTAAGCAAGCATTCATTCACATGTACATGCGTACAAACACATACTGTATATTGCAGTGGTTCTCAAACATTTCCATGCCAAGGACCCCAAGTTCATACACAACTGTCTCTACTGTACTGTATACCAGTGGTAATAGCCTAACTCAAACATCCTCACAATGTCTCAAATTTCTCACGCACGCACGCACACGCACACACACACACACACACACACACACACACACACACACACACACACACACACACACACACACACACACACACACACACACACACACTTCAGAGATGGATAAATTCAGTATTTTCTTTATGACCTGTAGGTGGTGCATCCCTTTCCTATGTGAGAAGTGCCGCTGCCTCCAATGTCAACATGGACCTGGATACCTTCGTCAATCTGGACCCGAGTGTTGTACAGGTTAGTGGCGTGTGCGTGCGTACGTGCGTGCGGCCTTGTGGTTGTACATCTGGGAAAGGCAAGTGATGAATGTTAGGGACCAAAAAAAAAGTCTCTACCAATCAACTTTAAATTGCCAGAAACGTACTCCTAACAGGTTTTTGGGGGAACAATTTTTTTTTTGACACAATGGTGTCACTACCGAAACGAAAAGAAATTACTTAGTCCAGAGCTCGATGAATGTTAGGGACCAAAAAGAAAGTCACTACCAATCAACTTTAAATTGCCTGAAACGTACTCCTAACAGGTTTTTGGGGGAACCATTTTTTTTTTGGCCTCCACACTTAGTGAAAATTACTAAGTCCAGAGCTCGATGAATGTTAGGGACAAAAAAAAAAGTCTCTACCAATCAACTTTCAATTGCCTGAAACGTACTCCTAACAGGTTTTTGGGGGAACAATTTTTTTTTTTGCCTCCACACTTAGTGATTTTTTCGGATTTAACTTCGTTTCGGTAGTGACACAATGGTGTCACTACCGAAACGAAAAAAAAATTACTAAGTCCAGAGCTCGATGAATGTTAGGGACCAAAAAAAAACTTCTTTACCAATCAACTTTAAATTGCCTGAAACGTACTCCTAACAGGTTTTTCGGGAAACAATTTTTTTTTTGGCCTCCACACTTAGTGATTTTTTCGGATTTAACTTCGTTTCGGTAGTGACACAACTACCGAAACGAAAAAAAAATTACTAAGTCCAGAGCTTGATGAATGTTAGGGACCAAAAAGAAAGTCACTACCAATCAACTTTAAATTGCCTGAAACGTACTCCTAACAGGTTTTTGGGGGAACAAATTTTTTTTTTGACACAATGGTGTCACTACCGAAACGAAAAAAAAATGACTAAGTCCAGAGCTCGATGAATGTTAGGGACCAAAAAAAAAGTCACTACCCATCAACTTTAAATTGCCTGAAACGTACTCCTAACAGGTTTTTGGGGGAATATTTTCTTTTTTTTGACACAATGGTGTCATTACCGAAACGAAAAAAAAATTACTAAGTCCAGAGCTCGATGAATGTTAGGGACCAAAAAAAAAGTCTCTACCAATCAACTTTAAATTGCCAGAAACGTACTCCTAACAGGTTTTTGGGGGAACAATTTTTTTTTTGACACAATGGTGTCACTACCGAAACGAAAAGAAATTACTTAGTCCAGAGCTCGATGAATGTTAGGGACCAAAAAGAAAGTCACTACCAATCAACTTTAAATTGCCTGAAACGTACTCCTAACAGGTTTTTGGGGGAACATTCTGTTTTTGACACAATGGTGTCACTACCGAAACGAAAAAAAAATTACTAAGTCCAGAGCTCGATGAATGTTAGGGACCAAAAAAAAAGTCACTACCAATCAACTTTAAATTGCCTGAAACGTACTCCTAACAGGTTTTTGGGGGAATATATATTTTTTTGACACAATGGTGTCACTACCGAAACGAAAAAAAAATTACTAAGTCCAGAGCTCGATGAATGTTAGGGACCAAAAAAAAAGTCTCTACCAATCAACTTTAAATTGTCTGAAACGTACTCCTAACAGGTTTTTGGGGGAACAATTTTTTTTTTTGACACAATGGTGTCACTACCGAAACGAAAAAAAATTACTAAGTCCAGAGCTCGATGAATGTTAGGGACCAAAAAGAAAGTCACTACCAATCAACTTTAAATTGCCTGAAACGTACTCCTAACAGGTTTTTGGGGGAACAATTTTTTTTTTGACACAATGGTGTCGCTACCGAAATATAAAAAAAATTACTAAGTCCAGAGCTCGATGAATGTTAGGGACCAAAAAGAAAGTCACTACCAATCAACTTTAAATTGCCTGAAACGTACTCCTAACAGGTTTTTGGGGGAACAATTTTTTTTTTTTACACAATGGTGTCACTACCGAAACGAAAAAAAAATTACTAAGTCCAGAGCTCGATGAATGTTAGGGACCAAAAAAAAAGTCACTACCAATCAACTTTAAATTGCCTGAAACGTACTCCTAACAGGTTTTTGGGGGAACAATTTTTTTTTTGACACAATGGTGTCACTACCGAAACAAAAAAAAAATTACTAAGTCCAGAGCTCGATGAATGTTAGGGACCAAAAAGAAAGTCACTACCAATCAACTTTAAATTGCCTGAAACGTACTCCTAACAGGTTTTTGGGGGAACATTCTGTTTTTGACACAATGGTGTCACTACCGAAACGAAAAAAAAAATTACTAAGTCCAGAGCTCGATGAATGTTAGGGACCAAAAAAAAAGTCACTACCAATCAACTTTAAATTGCCTGAAACGTACTCCTAACAGGTTTTTGGGGGAATATATATTTTTTTTGACACAATGGTGTCACTACCGAAACGAAAAAAAAATTACTAAGTCCAGAGCTCGATGAATGTTAGGGACCAAAAAAAAAGTCTCTACCAATCAACTTTAAATTGTCTGAAACGTACTCCTAACAGGTTTTTGGGGGAACAATTTTCTTTTTTGACACAATGGTGTCACTACCGAAACGAAAAAAAATTACTAAGTCTAGAGCTCGATGAATGTTAGGGACCAAAAAAAAAGTCACTACCAATCAACTTTAAATTGCCTTAAACGTACTCCTAACAGGTTTTTGGGGGATTTTTTTTTTTTTTTGACACAATGGTGTCACTACCGAAACGAAAAAAAAATTACTAAGTCCAGAGCTCGATGAATGTTAGGGACCAAAAAAAAAGTCTCTACCAATCAACTTTAAATTGCCTTAAACGTACTCCTAACAGGTTTTTGGGGGATTTTTTTTTTTTTTTGACACAATGGTGTCACTACCGAAACGAAAAAAAAATTACTAAGTCCAGAGCTCGATGAATGTTAGGGACCAAAAAAAAAGTCTCTACCAATCAACTTTAAATTGCCTTAAACGTACTCCTAACAGGTTTTTGGGGGAATTTTTTTTTTTTTTGACACAATGGTGTCACTACCGAAACGAAAAAAAAATTACTAAGTCCAGAGCTCGATGAATGTTAGGGACCAAAAAAAAAGTCTCTACCAATCAACTTTAAATTGTCTGAAACGTACTCCTAACAGGTTTTTGGGGGAACAATTTTCTTTTTTGACACAATGTTTTCTTTTAATTGGTGTGATGTTTTCTGTTCTTATGCTACTGCCTTCTGTAAGCACTTTGAGATTTCTTGTAAATGTAAAGTGCGTTATAAATAAAATCCATTATTATTATTATTATTATTACAATGGTGTCACTACCGAAACGAAAAAAAATTACTAAGTCCAGAGCTCGATGAATGTTAGGGACCAAAAAAAAAGTCACTACCAATCAACTTTAAATTGCCTTAAACGTACTCCTAACAGGTTTTTGGGGGAATTTTTTTTTTTTTTGACACAATGGTGTCACTACCGAAACGAAAAAAAAATTACTAAGTCCAGAGCTCGATGAATGTTAGGGACCAAAAAAAAAGTCTCTACCAATCAACTTTAAATTGCCTGAAACGTACTCCTAACAGGTTTTTGGGGGAACATTTTTTTTTTTGGCCTCCACACTTAGTGATTTTTTCGGATTTAACTTCGTTTCGGTAGTGACACAACTACCGAAACGAAAAAAAAATGACTAAGTCCAGAGCTCGATGAATGTTAGGGACAAAAAAAAAAGTCTCTACCAATCAACTTTCAATTGCCTGAAACGTACTCCTAACAGGTTTTTGGGGGAACAATTTTTCTCTCTCTTTAACATCGCAGAAAAAGCCTTCTCTGGACTCAGCCGCACTACAGCTATTAGCACTACCAGCTTCCAGAATACAGAGCCATTTTTGGGTAAGCAAGCATTCATTCACATGTACATGCGTACAAACACATACTGTATATTGCAGTGGTTCTCAAACATTTCCATGTCAAGGACCCCAAGTTCATACACAACTGTCTCTACTGTACTGTATACCAGTGGTAATAGCCTAACTCAAACATCCTCACAATATCTCAAATTTCTCACGCACGCACGCACACGCACACACACACACACACACACACACACACACACACACACACACACACACACACACACACACACACACACACACACACACACACTTCAGAGATGGATAAATTCAGTATTTTCTTTATGACCTGTAGGTGGTGCATCCCTTTCCTATGTGAGAAGTGCCGCTGCCTCCAATGTCAACATGGACCTGGATACCTTCGTCAATCTGGACCCGAGTGTTGTACAGGTTAGTGGCGTGTGCGTGCGTACGTGCGTGCGGCCTTGTGGTTGTACATCTGGGAAAGGCAAGTGATGAATGTTAGGGACCAAAAAAAAAGTCTCTACCAATCAACTTTAAATTGCCAGAAACGTACTCCTAACAGGTTTTTGGGGGAACAATTTTTTTTTTGACACAATGGTGTCACTACCGAAACGAAAAGAAATTACTTAGTCCAGAGCTCGATGAATGTTAGGGACCAAAAAGAAAGTCACTACCAATCAACTTTAAATTGCCTGAAACGTACTCCTAACAGGTTTTTGGGGGAACCATTTTTTTTTTGGCCTCCACACTTAGTGATTTTTTCGGATTTAACTTCGTTTCGGTAGTGACACAACTACCGAAACGAAAAAAAAATTACTAAGTCCAGAGCTCGATGAATGTTAGGGACAAAAAAAAAAGTCTCTACCAATCAACTTTCAATTGCCTGAAACGTACTCCTAACAGGTTTTTGGGGGAACAATTTTTTTTTTTGCCTCCACACTTAGTGATTTTTTCGGATTTAACTTCGTTTCGGTAGTGACACAATGGTGTCACTACCGAAACGAAAAAAAAATTACTAAGTCCAGAGCTCGATGAATGTTAGGGACCAAAAAAAAACTTCTTTACCAATCAACTTTAAATTGCCTGAAACGTACTCCTAACAGGTTTTTCGGGAAACAAATTTTTTTTTGGCCTCCACACTTATTGATTTTTTCGGATTTAACTTCGTTTCGGTAGTGACACAACTACCGAAACGAAAAAAAAATTACTAAGTCCAGAGCTTGATGAATGTTAGGGACCAAAAAGAAAGTCACTACCAATCAACTTTAAATTGCCTGAAACGTACTCCTAACAGGTTTTTGGGGGAACAAATTTTTTTTTTGACACAATGGTGTCACTACCGAAACGAAAAAAAAATTACTAAGTCCAGAGCTCGATGAATGTTAGGGACCAAAAAAAAAGTCACTACCCATCAACTTTAAATTGCCTGAAACGTACTCCTAACAGGTTTTTGGGGGAATATTTTCTTTTTTTTGACACAATGGTGTCATTACCGAAACGAAAAAAAAATTACTAAGTCCAGAGCTCGATGAATGTTAGGGACCAAAAAAAAAGTCTCTACCAATCAACTTTAAATTGCCAGAAACGTACTCCTAACAGGTTTTTGGGGGAACAATTTTTTTTTTGACACAATGGTGTCACTACCGAAACGAAAAGAAATTACTTAGTCCAGAGCTCGATGAATGTTAGGGACCAAAAAGAAAGTCACTACCAATCAACTTTAAATTGCCTGAAACGTACTCCTAACAGGTTTTTGGGGGAACATTCTGTTTTTGACACAATGGTGTCACTACCGAAACGAAAAAAAAATTACTAAGTCCAGAGCTCGATGAATGTTAGGGACCAAAAAAAAAGTCACTACCAATCAACTTTAAATTGCCTGAAACGTACTCCTAACAGGTTTTTGGGGGAATATATATTTTTTTGACACAATGGTGTCACTACCGAAACGAAAAAAAAATTACTAAGTCCAGAGCTCGATGAATGTTAGGGACCAAAAAAAAAGTCTCTACCAATCAACTTTAAATTGTCTGAAACGTACTCCTAACAGGTTTTTGGGGGAACAATTTTTTTTTTTGACACAATGGTGTCACTACCGAAACGAAAAAAAATTACTAAGTCCAGAGCTCGATGAATGTTAGGGACCAAAAAGAAAGTCACTACCAATCAACTTTAAATTGCCTGAAACGTACTCCTAACAGGTTTTTGGGGGAACAATTTTTTTTTTGACACAATGGTGTCGCTACCGAAATATAAAAAAAATTACTAAGTCCAGAGCTCGATGAATGTTAGGGACCAAAAAGAAAGTCACTACCAATCAACTTTAAATTGCCTGAAACGTACTCCTAACAGGTTTTTGGGGGAACAATTTTTTTTTTTTACACAATGGTGTCACTACCGAAACGAAAAAAAAATTACTAAGTCCAGAGCTCGATGAATGTTAGGGACCAAAAAAAAAGTCACTACCAATCAACTTTAAATTGCCTGAAACGTACTCCTAACAGGTTTTTGGGGGAACAATTTTTTTTTTGACACAATGGTGTCACTACCGAAACAAAAAAAAAATTACTAAGTCCAGAGCTCGATGAATGTTAGGGACCAAAAAGAAAGTCACTACCAATCAACTTTAAATTGCCTGAAACGTACTCCTAACAGGTTTTTGGGGGAACATTCTGTTTTTGACACAATGGTGTCACTACCGAAACGAAAAAAAAAATTACTAAGTCCAGAGCTCGATGAATGTTAGGGACCAAAAAAAAAGTCACTACCAATCAACTTTAAATTGCCTGAAACGTACTCCTAACAGGTTTTTGGGGGAATATATATTTTTTTTGACACAATGGTGTCACTACCGAAACGAAAAAAAAATTACTAAGTCCAGAGCTCGATGAATGTTAGGGACCAAAAAAAAAGTCTCTACCAATCAACTTTAAATTGTCTGAAACGTACTCCTAACAGGTTTTTGGGGGAACAATTTTCTTTTTTGACACAATGGTGTCACTACCGAAACGAAAAAAAATTACTAAGTCCAGAGCTCGATGAATGTTAGGGACCAAAAAAAAAGTCACTACCAATCAACTTTAAATTGCCTTAAACGTACTCCTAACAGGTTTTTGGGGGATTTTTTTTTTTTTTTGACACAATGGTGTCACTACCGAAACGAAAAAAAAATTACTAAGTCCAGAGCTCGATGAATGTTAGGGACCAAAAAAAAAGTCTCTACCAATCAACTTTAAATTGCCAGAAACGTACTCCTAACAGGTTTTTGGGGGAACAATTTTTTTTTTGACACAATGGTGTCACTACCGAAACGAAAAGAAATTACTTAGTCCAGAGCTCGATGAATGTTAGGGACCAAAAAGAAAGTCACTACCAATCAACTTTAAATTGCCTGAAACGTACTCCTAACAGGTTTTTGGGGGAACATTCTGTTTTTGACACAATGGTGTCACTACCGAAACGAAAAAAAAATTACTAAGTCCAGAGCTCGATGAATGTTAGGGACCAAAAAAAAAGTCACTACCAATCAACTTTAAATTGCCTGAAACGTACTCCTAACAGGTTTTTGGGGGAATATATATTTTTTTGACACAATGGTGTCACTACCGAAACGAAAAAAAAATTACTAAGTCCAGAGCTCGATGAATGTTAGGGACCAAAAAAAAAGTCTCTACCAATCAACTTTAAATTGTCTGAAACGTACTCCTAACAGGTTTTTGGGGGAACAATTTTTTTTTTTGACACAATGGTGTCACTACCGAAACGAAAAAAAATTACTAAGTCCAGAGCTCGATGAATGTTAGGGACCAAAAAGAAAGTCACTACCAATCAACTTTAAATTGCCTGAAACGTACTCCTAACAGGTTTTTGGGGGAACAATTTTTTTTTTGACACAATGGTGTCGCTACCGAAATATAAAAAAAATTACTAAGTCCAGAGCTCGATGAATGTTAGGGACCAAAAAGAAAGTCACTACCAATCAACTTTAAATTGCCTGAAACGTACTCCTAACAGGTTTTTGGGGGAACAATTTTTTTTTTTTACACAATGGTGTCACTACCGAAACGAAAAAAAAATTACTAAGTCCAGAGCTCGATGAATGTTAGGGACCAAAAAAAAAGTCACTACCAATCAACTTTAAATTGCCTGAAACGTACTCCTAACAGGTTTTTGGGGGAACAATTTTTTTTTTGACACAATGGTGTCACTACCGAAACAAAAAAAAAATTACTAAGTCCAGAGCTCGATGAATGTTAGGGACCAAAAAGAAAGTCACTACCAATCAACTTTAAATTGCCTGAAACGTACTCCTAACAGGTTTTTGGGGGAACATTCTGTTTTTGACACAATGGTGTCACTACCGAAACGAAAAAAAAAATTACTAAGTCCAGAGCTCGATGAATGTTAGGGACCAAAAAAAAAGTCACTACCAATCAACTTTAAATTGCCTGAAACGTACTCCTAACAGGTTTTTGGGGGAATATATATATTTTTTGACACAATGGTGTCACTACCGAAACGAAAAAAAAATTACTAAGTCCAGAGCTCGATGAATGTTAGGGACCAAAAAAAAAGTCTCTACCAATCAACTTTAAATTGTCTGAAACGTACTCCTAACAGGTTTTTGGGGGAACAATTTTCTTTTTTGACACAATGGTGTCACTACCGAAACGAAAAAAAATTACTAAGTCCAGAGCTCGATGAATGTTAGGGACCAAAAAAAAAGTCACTACCAATCAACTTTAAATTGCCTTAAACGTACTCCTAACAGGTTTTTGGGGGATTTTTTTTTTTTTTTGACACAATGGTGTCACTACCGAAACGAAAAAAAAATTACTAAGTCCAGAGCTCGATGAATGTTAGGGACCAAAAAAAAAGTCTCTACCAATCAACTTTAAATTGCCTGAAACGTACTCCTAACAGGTTTTTGGGGGAACATTTTTTTTTTTGGCCTCCACACTTAGTGATTTTTTCGGATTTAACTTCGTTTCGGTAGTGACACAATGGTGTCACTACCGAAACGAAAAAAAAAAAACTAAGTCCAGAGCTCGATGAATGTTAGGGACCAAAAAAAAAGTCACTACCAATCAACTTTAAATTGCCTGAAACGTACTCCTAACAGGTTTTTGGGGGAATATTTTTTTTTTCGACACAATGGTGTCACTACTGAAACGAAAAATGTTCTCTCTTTTTAACATCGCAGAAAAAGCCTTCTCTGGACTCAGCCGCACTACAGCTTTCAGCACTACCAGCTTCCAGAATAGAGCGTCGCAGTTCCCGCCCACTTCCAGTTGCCGGAAGTAAATACTCAATGCATTTTTCCCATTGACTTTTCCGAAAATATTTATATAAATTAATTTAAGGCTAGAATCAAGCTATCCAGGATGCTGGTGAATCATGACCATAAAACGTTTGATTCTGTGAAAAAACTTTTTTGAAAACGGCAAAACAAAGGGTATTTATTAAACATAGTATATCATATCATTAAATATAAAATTTTAAAAAATCACAGAAAAAAAGGTTTTATGTTCATGATTCACCAGAATCCTGGATGGCTTGATTCTAGGCTTAAATTCATTGATATAAATATTTTTGGAAAAGTCAATGGGAAAAATGCATTGAGTATTTACTTCCGGCACCCGGATTCTGCGCAACTGCGATGCTCTATACAGTCGTTTTTGGGTAAGCAAGCATTCATTCACATGTACATGCGTACAAACACATACTGTATATTGCAGTGGTTCTCAATGATTTCCATGTCAAGGACCCCAAGTTCATACACAACTGTCGGTAGCACTTAATGACCCGTTATAAAGCATTTATAAACGTTTATAAGTAGTTTGTAAACTATTAACAAATCACTAACAACCTGTTTGTTGACATTTGTAAATGATTACTAAAACCTTTATAACTACAGTTACAAATCATTTGTAAAGTATTAGTAAGTTGTGAACTATTCATGAATAAGCCATTTATATACATCTGTAAAAGATTATTAAATAATTTGTAACGACCCATTCTAAAGCATTTATAAACGTTTATAAGCAGTTTGTAGACTATTAACAAATCATTAACAACCTGTTTATTGACATTCGTAAATGATTACTAAAACCTTTATAACTACGGTTACAAATCATCTATAAAGGTATTAGTAACTATTCATGAATAAGCCATGTATAATACGTCTGTAAATGATTATTAAATAATTTGTAACTGATGTTACATAATATATACAAGCTATTGGTAGCTTGTATATATGTGGAATGAACTTCCCACTGATGTCAGGACAGCAGAGTCACTGCCCATCTTTCGCCGCAGGCTGAAAACCCACCTCTTCAGGAAACACTACCCTTCCTCTTTGCCTAGCCTACTTGTTGTTAACTAGTTGTAGGAACTATTGTTGTATTGTTGTATTGGATCTATTAGCTCGTGCTCATTTGATTTGGCTATTTTATCTCATGTGTTTATGAAAGTAGATAGCTGATATATTGCACTTTTACCTTAGCGCTAGGTATAGTCTTGGTTGCTTGTTTTTACAGGAAATGCACTTAAGAACTCTGGTGATTAGTAGTTTCGTTCCCTACCTATGTTGAATGCACTTATTGTAAGTCGCTTTGGATAAAAGCGTCTGCTAAATGACTGTAATGTAATGTAATGTAATGTTGTTCATGTTTAACATATGCTTTGTTAAACATTCCTAAAGTATCTATAAATCCTTAGTACATGTTATTATGTGCCCTATAGTAAAGTGAAGACAGTTCATCATTTACAACTGTCTGTTAATGTGTTTGTTCATGTTTAACATGCTTTGTAAAACATTCCTAAAATATCTATAAATCCTTTGTACATGTTATTATGTGCCCTACAGTAAAGTGAAGACAGTTCATCATTTATGACTGTCTGTTAATGTGGACTTTCTCCTTACCTGTTGCAAACTACCTGGCTTTCATGAATGCAGACACCAAACAATTACTAGATCAGATTATCATTCATGTTTTTTTTTTCATGACGATTTTGGCCTCCACACTTAGTGATTATTTCGGATTTAACTTTCGTTTCGGTATTTTGATTACAAAATGTAAGTTGTGTAAAAAATAATCTGACTATACTAAGTTGTTATTTGTTTGTTTAAGTCAGGCTATACTCTACTCAGAGTCATAAGTTTACAAAATGTACTAAAGTACAGTGAACGTCTGTGCGGTTTGTCTTCATCACTGAAAATAACGTACATGTAAACTGATGTCATGTGCAGTTGGGGTGAAGAAACACAACCATTTCACTCCCTATTTGATTTGACATCCTGACTTGCTGCTGTAGCTGAGGCTTGAACCTGTTACCTGCGGCTCACTAGTCAGTGACTCTATCCATTCACCTACAGCTGTTTCCTTGGAATCTGTGGTTCTGAAACGTTTTCTTGTCAACCCCCCAAATTGACATGTATTTGGGCAGTGGACCCCAATGTGAAAAGATGTAGTGTCAGGGCCCCCCATGAAAAAGATTTATATTTATGCTGTAACACATTTTTTAAAGTTATTTGTCTTGTTTGTTGTTCAAGTCAAAGCACCAGGAAGGCTGTACTTGTCAGCCATCTGTTAGCTCAATGGGTTGAGACGCAGTATTCATGATCCAGAGGCCATGAGTTCAAATCCCATTGATGTCTTTCCTATGATTCTTTCCTTTGCAGACTGGCTTCCAGAAGATGAACTGAGAACTACCAGGAAGGCTATATTTGTCATCCAACTGTTAGCTCAATGGGTTGAGACGCAGTATACATGATCCAGAGGCCATGAGTTCAAATCCCATTGATGTCTTTCCTATGATTCTTTCCTTTGCAGACTGGCTTCCAGAAGATCAACTGAAAAGTACCAGGAAGGCTGTACTTGTCAGCCATCTGTTAGCTCAATGGGTTGAGACGCAGTATTCATGATCCAGAGGCCATGAGTTCAAATCCCATTGATGTCTTTCCTATGATTCTTTCCTTTGCAGACTGGCTTCTAGAAGATCAAGTGAAAACTACCAGGAAGGCTGTACTTGTCAGCCATCTGTTAGCTCAATGGGTTGAGATGCAGTATTCATGATCCAGAGGCCATGAGTTCAAATCCCATTGATGTCTTTCCTATGATTCTTTCCTTTGCAGACTGGCTTCCAGAAGATCAACTGAAAACTACCAGGAAGGCTGTACTTGTCAGCCCTCTGTTAGCTCAATGGGTTGAGACGCAGTATACATGATCCAGAGGCCATGAGTTCAAATCCCACTGGTGTCTTTACTGTGATGCTTTCCTTTGCAGACTAACTTCTAGAAAAACAAGTTAAAACCACCAGGAAACCTGTAACTCTCAGCCAACAGCTTAGCTCAACTGGTAGAGCGTCTGTCCAATAACATGACCTGACCTGACTTGAGTGGGTTCGATTCCCACTCCGAGTCATGTGTCCCCGGTAACTTGGGGCAACGGATAAATTGACTGATATCCTTCGTGATGCTTCCCTTTGCAGAATAACTTCTAGAAAAACAAGTTAATTCCACCAGAAAACCTGTAACTCTCATCCAACAGCATAGCTCAACTGGTAGAGCGTCTGTCCAATAACATGACTTGACTTGGTTCGATTCCCACTCGAGTCAAGTGTCCCCGGTAACTTGGGGCAACGGATAAATTGACTGATATCCTTAGTGATGCTTCCCTTTGCAGACTAACTTCTTGAAAAACAAGTTAATTCCACCAGAAAACCTGTAACTCTCAGCCAACAGCATAGCTCAACTGGTAGAGCGTCTGTCCAATAACATGACTTGACTTGACTTGAGTGGGTTCGATTCCCACTCGAGTCAAATGTCCCCGGTAACTTGGGGCAACGGATAAATTGACCGATATCCTTAGTGATGCTTCCCTTTGCAGACTAACTTCTAGAAAAACAAGTTAAAACCACCAGCAAACCTGTAACTCTCAGCCAACAGCATAGCTCAACTGGTAAAGCGTCTGTCCAATAACATGACTTGACTTGACTTGAGTGGGTTCGATTCCCACTCGAGGCAAGTGTCCCCGGTAGGAGTAGGGGTAGGGATAGGGGAGGAGTAGGAGTAGGGCCCAGAGTAGGGGGAGGAGTTTTAACTTGTTTTTCTAGAAGTTAGTCTGCAAAAGGAAGCATCACTAAGGATATCAGTCAATTTATCCGTTGCCTCAAGTTACCGGGGACACTTGACTCGAGTGGGAATCGAACCCACTCAAGTCAAGTCATGTTATTGGACAGACGCTCTACCAGTTGAGCTAAGCTGTTGGCTGAGAGTTACAGGTTTCCTGGTGGTTTTAACTTGTTTTTCTAGAAGTTAGTCTGCAAAGGAAAGAATCATAGGAAAGACATCAATGGGATTTGAACTCATGGCCTCTGGATCATGAATACTGCGTCTCAACCCATTGAGCTAACAGATGGCTGACAAGTACAGCCTTCCTGGTAGTTTTCACTTGATCTTCTAGAAGCCAGTCTGCAAAGGAAAGAATCATAGGAAAGACATCAATGGGATTTGAACTCATGGCCTCTGGATCATGAATACTGCGTCTCAACCCATTGAGCTAACAGATGGCTGACAAGTACAGCCTTCCTGGTACTTTTCAGTTGATCTTCTGGAAGCCAGTCTGCAAAGGAAAGAATCATAGGAAAGACATCAATGGGATTTGAACTCATGGCCTCTGGATCATGTATACTGCGTCTCAACCCATTGAGCTAACAGTTGGATGACAAATATAGCCTTCCTGGTAGTTTTCAGTTGATCTTCTGGAAGCCAGTCTGCAAAGGAAAGAATCATAGGAAAGACATCAATGGGATTTGAACTCATGGCCTCTGGATCATGAATACTGCGTCTCAACCCATTGAGCTAACAGATGGCTGACAAGTACAGCCTTCCTGGTGCTTTGACTTGAACAACAAACAAGACAAATAACTTAAACAAAATGTGTTACAGCATAAATATAAATCTTTTTCATGGGGGGCCCTGACACTACATCTTTTCACATTGGGGTCCACTGCCTAAATACATGTCAATTTGGGGGGTTGACAACAAAACATTTCAGAACCACAGATTCCAAGGAAACAGCTGTAGGTGAATGGATAGAGTCACTGACTAGTGAGCCGCATGTAACAGGTTCAAGCCTCAGCTACAGCAGCAAGTCAGGATGTCAAATCAAATAGGTATTATTAGGAGTGAAATGGTTGTGTTTCTTCACCCCAACTGCACATGACATCAGTTTACATGTACGTTATTTTCAGTGATGAAGACAAACCGCACAGACGTTCACTGTACTTTAGTACATTTTGTAAACTTATGATTCTGAGTAGAGTATAGCCTGACTTAAACAAACAAATAACAACTTAGTATAGTCAGATTATTTTTTACACAACTTACATTTTGTAATCAAACTACCGAAACGAAAGTTAAATCCGAAATAATCACTAAGTGTGGAGGCCAAAATCGTCCCCCCAAAAACCTGTTAGGAGTACGTTTCAGGCAATTTAGAGTTGATTGGTAGTACTTTGTAGTGACTTTTTTGGTCCCTAACACCACAAATGGTTTACATACTCTTTATGAATGTCTTACGCATCATTTGCTTAACATGAATGATAATTCTAGTAATTGTTTGGTGTCTACATTTATGAAAGCCAGGTAGTTTGCAACAGGTAAGGAGAAAGTCCACATTAACAGACAGTCATAAATGATGAACTGTCTTCACTTTACTGTAGGGCACATAATAACATGTACAAAGGATTTATAGATATTTTAGGAATGTTTTACAAAGCATGTTAAACATGAACAAACACATTAACAGACAGTTGTAAATGATGAACTGTCTTCACTTTACTATAGGGCACATAATAACATGTACTAAGGATTTATAGATACTTTAGGAATGTTTAACAAAGCATATGTTAAACATGAACAAGCTACCAATAGCTTGTATATATTATGTAACATCAGTTACGAATGATTTAATAATCATTTACAGATGTATTATACATGGCTTATTCATGAATAGTTACTAATACCTTTATAGATGATTTGTAACCGTAGTTATAAAGGTTTTAGTAATCATTTACGAATGTCAACAAACAGGTTGTTAATGATTTGTTAATAGTCTACAAACTACTTATAAACGTTTATAAATGCTTTATAACGGGTCATTATTGTAAAGTGCTACCGGTACTTTTACTTTACTGGAGTATTTCCAATTGTCTATACTTTTACTTACATCTCAGAAGCAAATATTGTACTGTTGCTCCACTACAATTATTTGAAAACTTTAGTTACTAGTTATTGTAGATATAAATTATTATATTATAAAAACATACATTAACCACTTGCCTTTCCCAGATGTACAACCACAAGGCCGCACGCACGTACGCACGCACACGCCACTAACCTACAACACTCGGGTCCATATTGACGAAGGTATCCAGGTCCATGTTGACATTGGAGGCAGCGGCACTTCTCACATAGGAAAGGGATGCACCACCTACAGGTCATAAAGAAAATACTGAATTTATCCATCTCTAAAGTGTGTGTGTGTGTGTGTGTGTGTGTGTGTGTGTGTGTGTGTGTGTGTGTGTGTGTGTGTGTGTGTGTGTGTGTGTGTGTGTGTGTGTGTGTGTGTGTGCGTGCGTGCGTGCGTGCGCGCGTGCGTGCGTGCGTGAGAAATTTGAGACATTGTGAGGATGTTTGAGTTAGGCTATTACCACTGGTATACAGTACAGTAGAGACAATTGTGTATGAACTTGGGGTCCTTGACATGGAAATGTTTGAGAACCACTGCAATATACAGTATGTGTTTGTACGCATGTACATGTGAATGAATGCTTGCTTAACCAAAAATGGCTCTGTATTCTGGAAGCTGGTAGTGCTGATAGCTGTAGTGCGGCTGAGTCCAGAGAAGGCTTTTTCTGCGATGTTAAAGAGAGAGAAAAATTGTTAGTGACACCATTGTGTCACTACCGAAACGAAGTTAAATCCGAAAAAATCACTAAGTGTGGAGGCCAAAAAAAAAATTGTTCCCCCAAAAACCTGTTAGGAGTACGTTTCAGGCAATTTAAAGTTGATTGGTAGAGACTTTTTTTTTGGTCCCTAACATTCATCGAGCTCTGGACTTAGTAATTTTTTTTTCGTTTCGGTAGTGACACCATTGTGTCAAAAAAAAAATTGTTCCCCCCAAAACCTGTTAGGAGTACGTTTCAGGCAATTTAAAGTTGATTAGTAGTGACTTTTTTTTTGGTCCCTAACATTCATCGAGCTCTGGACTTAGTAATTTTTTTTTCGTTTCGGTAGTGACACCATTGTGTCAAAAAAAATATATATTCCCCCAAAAACCTGTTAGGAGTACGTTTCAGGCAATTTAAAGTTGATTGGTAGTGACTTCTTTTTTTTGGTCCCTAACATTCATCGAGCTCTGGACTTAGTCATTTTTTTTTTCGTTTCGGTAGTGACACCATTGTGTCAAAAAAAAAAAAAATCCCCCAAAAACCTGTTAGGAGTACGTTTCAGGCAATTTAAAGTTGATTGGTAGTGACTTTTTTTTTGGTCCCTAACATTCATCGAGCTCTGGACTTCGCAGCATTGTAAGTACAATTAGAAGGTACTTTTACTTTACTGGAGTATTTCCAATTGTCTATACTTTTACTTACATCTCAGAAGCAAATATTGTACTGTTGCTCCACTACAATTATTTGAAAACTTTAGTTACTAGTTATTGTAGATATAAATTATTATATTATAAAAACATACATTAACCACTTGCCTTTCCCAGATGTACAACCACAAGGCCGCACGCACGTACGCACGCACACGCCACTAACCTGTACAACACTCGGGTCCAGATTGACGAAGGTATCCAGGTCCATGTTGACATTGGAGGCAGCGGCACTTCTCACATAGGAAAGGGATGCACCACCTACAGGTCATAAAGAAAATACTGAATTTATCCATCTCTCAAGTGTGTGTGTGTGTGTGTGTGTGTGTGTGTGTGTGTGTGTGTGTGTGTGTGTGTGTGTGTGTGTGTGTGCGTGCGTGCGTGCGTGCGTGCGTGCGTGCGTGCGTGCGTGCGTGCGTGCGTGCGTGCGTGCGTGAGAAATTTGAGACATTGTGAGGATGTTTGAATTAGGCTATTACCACTGGTATACAGTACATTAGAGACAGTTGTGTATGAACTTGGGGTTCTTGACATGGAAATGTTTGAGAACCACTGCAATATACAGTATGTGTTTGTACGCATGTACATGTGTATGAATGCTTGCTTACCCAAAAATGGCTCTGTATTCTGGAAGCTGGTAGTGCTGATAGCTGTAGTGCGGCTGAGTCCAGAGAAGGCTTTTTCTGCGATGTTAAAGAGAGAGAAAAATTGTTAGTGACACCATTGTGTCACTACCGAAACAAAGTTAAATCCGAAAAAATCACTAAGTGTGGAGGCCAAAAAAAAAATTATTCCCCCAAAAACCTGTTAGGAGTACGTTTCAGGCAATTTAAAGTTGATTGGTAGTGACTTTTTTTTTGGTCCCTAACATTCATCGAGCTCTGGACTTAGTACATTTTTTTTCGTTTCGGTAGTGACACTATTGTGTCACTACCGAAACGAAGTTAAATCCGAAAAAGTCACTAAGTGTGGAGGCAAAAAAAAAAATGTTCCCCCAAAAACCTGTTAGGAGTACGTTTCAGGCAATTTAAAGTTGATTGGTAGAGACTTTTTTTTTGGTCCCTAACATTCATCGAGCTCTGGACTTAGTAATTTTTTTTTCGTTTCGGTAGTGACACCATTGTGTCAAAAAAATATATATTCCCCCAAAAACCTGTTAGGAGTACGTTTCAGGCAATTTAAAGTTGATTGGTAGTGACTTTTTTTTGTCCCTAACATTCATCGAGCTCTGGACTTAGTACATTTTTTTTCGTTTCGGTAGTGACACTATTGTGTCACTACCGAAACGAAGTTAAATCCGAAAAAGTCACTAAGTGTGGAGGCAAAAAAAAAAATGTTCCCCCAAAAACCTGTTAGGAGTACGTTTCAGGCAATTTAAAGTTGATTGGTAGAGACTTTTTTTTTGGTCCCTAACATTCATCGAGCTCTGGACTTAGTAATTTTTTTTTCGTTTCGGTAGTGACACCATTGTGTCAAAAAAATATATATTCCCCCAAAAACCTGTTAGGAGTACGTTTCAGGCAATTTAAAGTTGATTGGTAGTGACTTTTTTTTTGGTCCCTAACATTCATCGAGCTCTGGACTTAGTCATTTTTTTTTCGTTTCGGTCACTACCGAAACGAAGTTAAATCCAAAAAAATCCCTAAGTGTGGAGGCCAAAAAAAAATTTGTTCCCCCAAAAAAATGTTAGGAGTACGTTTCAGGCAATTTAAAGTTGATTGGTAGAGACTTTTTTTTTGGTCCCTAACATTCATCGAGCTCTGGACTTAGTAATTTTTTTTTCGTTTCGGTAGTGACACCATTGTGTCGAAAAAAAAATTGTTCCCCCAAAAACGTGTTAGGAGTACGTTTCAGGCAATTTAAAGTTGATTGGTAGTGACTTTTTTTTTTGTCCCTAACATTCATCGAGCTCTGGACTTAGTCTTTTTTTTTTCGTTTCGGTAGTGACACCATTGTGTAAAAAAAAATATATATTCCCCCAAAAACCTGTTAGGAGTACGTTTCAGGCAATTTAAAGTTGATTGGTAGTGACTTTTTTTTTGGTCCCTAACATTCATCGAGCTCTGGACTTAGTAATTTTTTTTTCGTTTCGGTAGTGACACCATTGTGTCACTACCGAAACGAAGTTAAATCCGAAAAAATCACTAAGTGTGGAGGCAAAAATAAAAAATGTTCCCCCAAAAACCTGTTAGGAGTACGTTTCAGGCAATTTAAAGTTGATTGGTAGAGACTTTTTTTTTGGTCCCTAACATTCATCGAGCTCTGGACTTAGTAAATTTTTTTTCGTTTCGGTAGTGACACCATTGTGTCAAAAAAATATATATTCCCCCAAAAACCTGTTAGGAGTACGTTTCAGGCAATTTAAAGTTGATTGGTAGTGACTTTTTTTTTGGTCCCTAACATTCATCGAGCTCTGGACTTAGTCATTTTTTTTTTCGTTTCGGTCACTACCGAAACGAAGTTAAATCCAAAAAAATCCCTAAGTGTGGAGGCCAAAAAAAAATTTGTTCCCCCAAAAACCTGTTAGGAGTACGTTTCAGGCAATTTAAAGTTGATTGGTAGAGACTTTTTTTTTGGTCCCTAACATTCATCGAGCTCTGGACTTAGTAATTTTTTTTTCGTTTCGGTAGTGACACCATTGTGTCGAAAAAAAAATTGTTCCCCCAAAAAAGTGTTAGGAGTACGTTTCAGGCAATTTAAAGTTGATTGGTAGTGACTTTTTTTTTTGTCCCTAACATTCATCGAGCTCTGGACTTAGTCTTTTTTTTTTCGTTTCGGTAGTGACACCATTGTGTAAAAAAAAAAAAAATCCCCCAAAAACCTGTTAGGAGTACGTTTCAGGCAATTTAAAGTTGATTGGTAGAGACTTTTTTTTTGGTCCCTAACATTCATCGAGCTCTGGACTTAGTCTTTTTTTCTTCGTTTCGGTAGTGACACCATTGTGTAAAAAAAAAAAATGTTCCCCCAAAAACCTGTTAGGAGTACGTTTCAGGCAATTTAAAGTTGATTGGTAGAGACTTTTTTTTTGGTCCCTAACATTCATCGAGCTCTGGACTTAGTCATTTTTTTTTCGTTTCGGTAGTGACACCATTGTGTCAAAAAAAAAATTGTTCCCCCCAAAACCTGTTAGGAGTACGTTTCAGGCAATTTAAAGTTGATTAGTAGTGACTTTTTTTTTGGTCCCTAACATTCATCGAGCTCTGGACTTAGTAATTTTTTTTTCGTTTCGGTAGTGACACCATTGTGTCAAAAAATATATATATTCCCCCAAAAACCTGTTAGGAGTACGTTTCAGGCAATTTAAAGTTGATTGGTAGTGACTTCTTTTTTTTGGTCCCTAACATTCATCGAGCTCTGGACTTAGTCATTTTTTTTTTCGTTTCGGTAGTGACACCATTGTGTCAAAAAAAAAAAAATCCCCCAAAAACCTGTTAGGAGTACGTTTCAGGCAATTTAAAGTTGATTGGTAGTGACTTTTTCTTTGGTCCCTAACATTCATCGAGCTCTGGACTTCGCAGCATTGTAAGTACAATTAGAAGGTACTTTTACTTTACTGGAGTATTTCCAATTGTCTATACTTTTACTTACATCTCAGAAGCAAATATTGTACTGTTGCTCCACTACAATTATTTGAAAACTTTAGTTACTAGTTATTGTAGATATAAATTATTATATTATAAAAACATACATTAACCACTTGCCTTTCCCAGATGTACAACCACAAGGCCGCACGCACGTACGCACGCACACGCCACTAACCTGTACAACACTCGGGTCCAGATTGACGAAGGTATCCAGGTCCATGTTGACATTGGAGGCAGCGGCACTTCTCACATAGGAAAGGGATGCACCACCTACAGGTCATAAAGAAAATACTGAATTTATCCATCTCTCAAGTGTGTGTGTGTGTGTGTGTGTGTGTGTGTGTGTGTGTGTGTGTGTGTGTGTGTGTGTGTGTGTGTGTGTGCGTGCGTGCGTGCGTGCGTGCGTGCGTGCGTGCGTGCGTGCGTGCGTGCGTGCGTGCGTGCGTGCGTGCGTGAGAAATTTGAGACATTGTGAGGATGTTTGAATTAGGCTATTACCACTGGTATACAGTACATTAGAGACAGTTGTGTATGAACTTGGGGTTCTTGACATGGAAATGTTTGAGAACCACTGCAATATACAGTATGTGTTTGTACGCATGTACATGTGTATGAATGCTTGCTTACCCAAAAATGGCTCTGTATTCTGGAAGCTGGTAGTGCTGATAGCTGTAGTGCGGCTGAGTCCAGAGAAGGCTTTTTCTGCGATGTTAAAGAGAGAGAAAAATTGTTAGTGACACCATTGTGTCACTACCGAAACAAAGTTAAATCCGAAAAAATCACTAAGTGTGGAGGCCAAAAAAAAAATTATTCCCCCAAAAACCTGTTAGGAGTACGTTTCAGGCAATTTAAAGTTGATTGGTAGTGACTTTTTTTTTGGTCCCTAACATTCATCGAGCTCTGGACTTAGTACATTTTTTTTCGTTTCGGTAGTGACACTATTGTGTCACTACCGAAACGAAGTTAAATCCGAAAAAGTCACTAAGTGTGGAGGCAAAAAAAAAAATGTTCCCCCAAAAACCTGTTAGGAGTACGTTTCAGGCAATTTAAAGTTGATTGGTAGAGACTTTTTTTTTGGTCCCTAACATTCATCGAGCTCTGGACTTAGTAATTTTTTTTTCGTTTCGGTAGTGACACCATTGTGTCAAAAAAATATATATTCCCCCAAAAACCTGTTAGGAGTACGTTTCAGGCAATTTAAAGTTGATTGGTAGTGACTTTTTTTTTGGTCCCTAACATTCATCGAGCTCTGGACTTAGTACATTTTTTTTCGTTTCGGTAGTGACACTATTGTGTCACTACCGAAACGAAGTTAAATCCGAAAAAGTCACTAAGTGTGGAGGCAAAAAAAAAAATGTTCCCCCAAAAACCTGTTAGGAGTACGTTTCAGGCAATTTAAAGTTGATTGGTAGAGACTTTTTTTTTGGTCCCTAACATTCATCGAGCTCTGGACTTAGTAATTTTTTTTTCGTTTCGGTAGTGACACCATTGTGTCAAAAAAATATATATTCCCCCAAAAACCTGTTAGGAGTACGTTTCAGGCAATTTAAAGTTGATTGGTAGTGACTTTTTTTTTGGTCCCTAACATTCATCGAGCTCTGGACTTAGTCATTTTTTTTTCGTTTCGGTCACTACCGAAACGAAGTTAAATCCAAAAAAATCCCTAAGTGTGGAGGCCAAAAAAAAATTTGTTCCCCCAAAAAAATGTTAGGAGTACGTTTCAGGCAATTTAAAGTTGATTGGTAGAGACTTTTTTTTTGGTCCCTAACATTCATCGAGCTCTGGACTTAGTAATTTTTTTTTCGTTTCGGTAGTGACACCATTGTGTCGAAAAAAAAATTGTTCCCCCAAAAACGTGTTAGGAGTACGTTTCAGGCAATTTAAAGTTGATTGGTAGTGACTTTTTTTTTTGTCCCTAACATTCATCGAGCTCTGGACTTAGTCTTTTTTTTTTCGTTTCGGTAGTGACACCATTGTGTAAAAAAAAATATATATTCCCCCAAAAACCTGTTAGGAGTACGTTTCAGGCAATTTAAAGTTGATTGGTAGTGACTTTTTTTTTGGTCCCTAACATTCATCGAGCTCTGGACTTAGTAATTTTTTTTTCGTTTCGGTAGTGACACCATTGTGTCACTACCGAAACGAAGTTAAATCCGAAAAAATCACTAAGTGTGGAGGCAAAAATAAAAAATGTTCCCCCAAAAACCTGTTAGGAGTACGTTTCAGGCAATTTAAAGTTGATTGGTAGAGACTTTTTTTTTGGTCCCTAACATTCATCGAGCTCTGGACTTAGTAAATTTTTTTTCGTTTCGGTAGTGACACCATTGTGTCAAAAAAATATATATTCCCCCAAAAACCTGTTAGGAGTACGTTTCAGGCAATTTAAAGTTGATTGGTAGTGACTTTTTTTTTGGTCCCTAACATTCATCGAGCTCTGGACTTAGTCATTTTTTTTTTCGTTTCGGTCACTACCGAAACGAAGTTAAATCCAAAAAAATCCCTAAGTGTGGAGGCCAAAAAAAAATTTGTTCCCCCAAAAACCTGTTAGGAGTACGTTTCAGGCAATTTAAAGTTGATTGGTAGAGACTTTTTTTTTGGTCCCTAACATTCATCGAGCTCTGGACTTAGTAAATTTTTTTTCGTTTCGGTAGTGACACCATTGTGTCAAAAAAATATATATTCCCCCAAAAACCTGTTAGGAGTACGTTTCAGGCAATTTAAAGTTGATTGGTAGTGACTTTTTTTTTGGTCCCTAACATTCATCGAGCTCTGGACTTAGTCATTTTTTTTTTCGTTTCGGTCACTACCGAAACGAAGTTAAATCCAAAAAAATCCCTAAGTGTGGAGGCCAAAAAAAAATTTGTTCCCCCAAAAACCTGTTAGGAGTACGTTTCAGGCAATTTAAAGTTGATTGGTAGAGACTTTTTTTTTGGTCCCTAACATTCATCGAGCTCTGGACTTAGTAATTTTTTTTTCGTTTCGGTAGTGACACCATTGTGTCGAAAAAAAAATTGTTCCCCCAAAAAAGTGTTAGGAGTACGTTTCAGGCAATTTAAAGTTGATTGGTAGTGACTTTTTTTTTTGTCCCTAACATTCATCGAGCTCTGGACTTAGTCTTTTTTTTTTCGTTTCGGTAGTGACACCATTGTGTAAAAAAAAAAAAAATCCCCCAAAAACCTGTTAGGAGTACGTTTCAGGCAATTTAAAGTTGATTGGTAGAGACTTTTTTTTTGGTCCCTAACATTCATCGAGCTCTGGACTTAGTCTTTTTTTCTTCGTTTCGGTAGTGACACCATTGTGTAAAAAAAAAAAATGTTCCCCCAAAAACCTGTTAGGAGTACGTTTCAGGCAATTTAAAGTTGATTGGTAGAGACTTTTTTTTTGGTCCCTAACATTCATCGAGCTCTGGACTTAGTCATTTTTTTTTCGTTTCGGTAGTGACACCATTGTGTCAAAAAAAAAATTGTTCCCCCCAAAACCTGTTAGGAGTACGTTTCAGGCAATTTAAAGTTGATTAGTAGTGACTTTTTTTTTGGTCCCTAACATTCATCGAGCTCTGGACTTAGTAATTTTTTTTTCGTTTCGGTAGTGACACCATTGTGTCAAAAAAAATATATATTCCCCCAAAAACCTGTTAGGAGTACGTTTCAGGCAATTTAAAGTTGATTGGTAGTGACTTCTTTTTTTTGGTCCCTAACATTCATCGAGCTCTGGACTTAGTCATTTTTTTTTTCGTTTCGGTAGTGACACCATTGTGTCAAAAAAAAAAAAAATCCCCCAAAAACCTGTTAGGAGTACGTTTCAGGCAATTTAAAGTTGATTGGTAGTGACTTTTTTTTTGGTCCCTAACATTCATCGAGCTCTGGACTTCGCAGCATTGTAAGTACAATTAGAAGGTACTTTTACTTTACTGGAGTATTTCCAATTGTCTATACTTTTACTTACATCTCAGAAGCAAATATTGTACTGTTGCTCCACTACAATTATTTGAAAACTTTAGTTACTAGTTATTGTAGATATAAATTATTATATTATAAAAACATACATTAACCACTTGCCTTTCCCAGATGTACAACCACAAGGCCGCACGCACGTACGCACGCACACGCCACTAACCTGTACAACACTCGGGTCCAGATTGACGAAGGTATCCAGGTCCATGTTGACATTGGAGGCAGCGGCACTTCTCACATAGGAAAGGGATGCACCACCTACAGGTCATAAAGAAAATACTGAATTTATCCATCTCTCAAGTGTGTGTGTGTGTGTGTGTGTGTGTGTGTGTGTGTGTGTGTGTGTGTGTGTGTGTGTGTGTGTGTGTGTGTGTGCGTGCGTGCGTGCGTGCGTGCGTGCGTGCGTGCGTGCGTGCGTGCGTGCGTGCGTGCGTGCGTGCGTGCGTGCGTGAGAAATTTGAGACATTGTGAGGATGTTTGAATTAGGCTATTACCACTGGTATACAGTACATTAGAGACAGTTGTGTATGAACTTGGGGTTCTTGACATGGAAATGTTTGAGAACCACTGCAATATACAGTATGTGTTTGTACGCATGTACATGTGTATGAATGCTTGCTTACCCAAAAATGGCTCTGTATTCTGGAAGCTGGTAGTGCTGATAGCTGTAGTGCGGCTGAGTCCAGAGAAGGCTTTTTCTGCGATGTTAAAGAGAGAGAAAAATTGTTAGTGACACCATTGTGTCACTACCGAAACAAAGTTAAATCCGAAAAAATCACTAAGTGTGGAGGCCAAAAAAAAAATTATTCCCCCAAAAACCTGTTAGGAGTACGTTTCAGGCAATTTAAAGTTGATTGGTAGTGACTTTTTTTTTGGTCCCTAACATTCATCGAGCTCTGGACTTAGTACATTTTTTTTCGTTTCGGTAGTGACACTATTGTGTCACTACCGAAACGAAGTTAAATCCGAAAAAGTCACTAAGTGTGGAGGCAAAAAAAAAAATGTTCCCCCAAAAACCTGTTAGGAGTACGTTTCAGGCAATTTAAAGTTGATTGGTAGAGACTTTTTTTTTGGTCCCTAACATTCATCGAGCTCTGGACTTAGTAATTTTTTTTTCGTTTCGGTAGTGACACCATTGTGTCAAAAAAATATATATTCCCCCAAAAACCTGTTAGGAGTACGTTTCAGGCAATTTAAAGTTGATTGGTAGTGACTTTTTTTTTGGTCCCTAACATTCATCGAGCTCTGGACTTAGTACATTTTTTTTCGTTTCGGTAGTGACACTATTGTGTCACTACCGAAACGAAGTTAAATCCGAAAAAGTCACTAAGTGTGGAGGCAAAAAAAAAAATGTTCCCCCAAAAACCTGTTAGGAGTACGTTTCAGGCAATTTAAAGTTGATTGGTAGAGACTTTTTTTTTGGTCCCTAACATTCATCGAGCTCTGGACTTAGTAATTTTTTTTTCGTTTCGGTAGTGACACCATTGTGTCAAAAAAATATATATTCCCCCAAAAACCTGTTAGGAGTACGTTTCAGGCAATTTAAAGTTGATTGGTAGTGACTTTTTTTTTGGTCCCTAACATTCATCGAGCTCTGGACTTAGTCATTTTTTTTTCGTTTCGGTCACTACCGAAACGAAGTTAAATCCAAAAAAATCCCTAAGTGTGGAGGCCAAAAAAAAATTTGTTCCCCCAAAAAAATGTTAGGAGTACGTTTCAGGCAATTTAAAGTTGATTGGTAGAGACTTTTTTTTTGGTCCCTAACATTCATCGAGCTCTGGACTTAGTAATTTTTTTTTCGTTTCGGTAGTGACACCATTGTGTCGAAAAAAAAATTGTTCCCCCAAAAACGTGTTAGGAGTACGTTTCAGGCAATTTAAAGTTGATTGGTAGTGACTTTTTTTTTTGTCCCTAACATTCATCGAGCTCTGGACTTAGTCTTTTTTTTTTCGTTTCGGTAGTGACACCATTGTGTAAAAAAATATATATATTCCCCCAAAAACCTGTTAGGAGTACGTTTCAGGCAATTTAAAGTTGATTGGTAGTGACTTTTTTTTTGGTCCCTAACATTCATCGAGCTCTGGACTTAGTAATTTTTTTTTCGTTTCGGTAGTGACACCATTGTGTCACTACCGAAACGAAGTTAAATCCGAAAAAATCACTAAGTGTGGAGGCAAAAATAAAAAATGTTCCCCCAAAAACCTGTTAGGAGTACGTTTCAGGCAATTTAAAGTTGATTGGTAGAGACTTTTTTTTTGGTCCCTAACATTCATCGAGCTCTGGACTTAGTAAATTTTTTTTCGTTTCGGTAGTGACACCATTGTGTCAAAAAAATATATATTCCCCCAAAAACCTGTTAGGAGTACGTTTCAGGCAATTTAAAGTTGATTGGTAGTGACTTTTTTTTTGGTCCCTAACATTCATCGAGCTCTGGACTTAGTCATTTTTTTTTTCGTTTCGGTCACTACCGAAACGAAGTTAAATCCAAAAAAATCCCTAAGTGTGGAGGCCAAAAAAAAATTTGTTCCCCCAAAAACCTGTTAGGAGTACGTTTCAGGCAATTTAAAGTTGATTGGTAGAGACTTTTTTTTTGGTCCCTAACATTCATCGAGCTCTGGACTTAGTAATTTTTTTTTCGTTTCGGTAGTGACACCATTGTGTCGAAAAAAAAATTGTTCCCCCAAAAAAGTGTTAGGAGTACGTTTCAGGCAATTTAAAGTTGATTGGTAGTGACTTTTTTTTTTGTCCCTAACATTCATCGAGCTCTGGACTTAGTCTTTTTTTTTTCGTTTCGGTAGTGACACCATTGTGTAAAAAAAAAAAAAATCCCCCAAAAACCTGTTAGGAGTACGTTTCAGGCAATTTAAAGTTGATTGGTAGAGACTTTTTTTTTGGTCCCTAACATTCATCGAGCTCTGGACTTAGTCTTTTTTTCTTCGTTTCGGTAGTGACACCATTGTGTAAAAAAAAAAAATGTTCCCCCAAAAACCTGTTAGGAGTACGTTTCAGGCAATTTAAAGTTGATTGGTAGAGACTTTTTTTTTGGTCCCTAACATTCATCGAGCTCTGGACTTAGTCATTTTTTTTTCGTTTCGGTAGTGACACCATTGTGTCAAAAAAAAAAATGTTCCCCCAAAAACCTGTTAGGAGTACGTTTCAGGCAATTTAAAGTTGATTGGTAGAGACTTTTTTTTTGGTCCCTAACATTCATCGAGCTCTGGATTTAGTCTTTTTTTTTTCGTTTCGGTAGTGACACCATTGTGTCAAAAAAAAAAAATATTCCCCCAAAAACCTGTTAGGAGTACGTTTCAGGCAATTTAAAGTTGATTGGTAGTGACTTTTTTTTTGGTCCCTAACATTCATCGAGCTCTGGACTTAGTAATTTTTTTTTTCGTTTCGGTAGTGACACCATCGTGTCAAAAAAAGAAAAAATCCCCCAAAAACCTGTTAGGAGTACGTTTCAGGCAATTTAAAGTTGATTGGTAGTGACTTTTTTTTTGGTCCCTAACATTCATCGAGCTCTGGACTTCGCAGCATTGTAAGTACAATTAGAAGGTACTTTTACTTTACTGGAGTATTTCCAATTGTCTATACTTTTACTTACATCTCAGAATCTAATCTAATCTAATCTACATCTCAGAAGCAAATATTGTACTGTTGCTCCACTACAATTATTTGAAAACTTTAGTTACTAGTTATTGTAGATATAAATTATTATATTATAAAATACATTAACCACTTGCCTTTCCCAGATGTACAACCACAAGGCCGCACGCACGTACGCACGCACACGCCACTAACCTGTACAACACTCGGGTCCAGATTGACGAAGGTATCCAGGTCCATGTTGACATTGGAGGCAGCGGCACTTCTCACATAGGAAAGGGATGCACCACCTACAGGTCATAAAGAAAATACTGAATTTATCCATCTCTGAAGTGTGTGTGTGTGTGTGTGTGTGTGTGTGTGTGTGTGTGTGTGTGTGTGTGTGTGTGTGCGTGCGTGCGTGCGTGCGTGCGTGCGTGCGTGCGTGCGTGCGTGCGTGCGTGCGTGAGAAATTTGAGACATTGTGAGGATGTTTGAGTTAGGCTATTACCACTGGTATACAGTACAGTAGAGACATTTGTGTATGAACTTGGGGTTCTTGACATGGAAATGTTTGAGAACCACTGCAATATACAGTATGTGTTTGTACGCATGTACATGTGTATGAATGCTTGCTTACCCAAAAATGGCTCTGTATTCTGGAAGCTGATAGTGCTGATAGCTGTAGTGCGGCTGAGTCCAGAGAAGGCTTTTTCTGCGATGTTAAAGAGAGAGAAAAATTGTTAGTGACACCATTGTGTCACTACCGAAACGAAGTTAAATCCGAAAAAATCACTATGTGTGGAGGCCAAAAAAAAAATTGTTCCCCCAAAAACCTGTTAGGAGTACGTTTCAGGCAATTTAAAGTTGATTGGTAGAGACTTTTTTTTTGGTCACTAACATTCATCGAGCTCTGGACTTAGTATTTTTTTTTTTCGTTTCGGTAGTGACACCATTGTGTCAAAAAAATATATATTCCCCCAAAAACCTGTTAGGAGTACGTTTCAGGCAATTTAAAGTTGATTGGTAGTGACTTTTTTTTTGGTCCCTAACATTCATCGAGCTCTGGACTTAGTTTTTTTTTTTTTCGTTTCGGTAGTGACACCATTGTGTAAAAAAAAAATTGTTCCCCCAAAAACCTGTTAGGAGTACGTTTCAGGCAATTTAAAGTTGATTGGTAGAGACTTTTTTTTTGGTCCCTAACATTCATCGAGCTCTGGACTTAGTAAAAAAAAATTCGTTTCGGTAGTGACACCATTGTGTCAAAAAAATATATATTCCCCCAAAAACCTGTTAGGAGTACGTTTCAGGCAATTTAAAGTTGATTGGTAGTGACTTTTTTTTTGGTCCCTAACATTCATCGAGCTCTGGACTTAGTCTTTTTTTTTTCGTTTCGGTCACTACCGAAACGAAGTTAAATCCAAAAAAATCCCTAAGTGTGGAGGCCAAAAAAAAATTTGTTCCCCCAAAAAAATGTTAGGAGTACGTTTCAGGCAATTTAAAGTTGATTGGTAGAGACTTTTTTTTTGGTCCCTAACATTCATCGAGCTCTGGACTTAGTAATTTTTTTTTCGTTTCGGTAGTGACACCATTGTGTCGAAAAAAAAATTGTTCCCCCAAAAACGTGTTAGGAGTACGTTTCAGGCAATTTAAAGTTGATTGGTAGTGACTTTTTTTTTTGTCCCTAACATTCATCGAGCTCTGGACTTAGTCTTTTTTTTTTCGTTTCGGTAGTGACACCATTGTGTAAAAAAATATATATATTCCCCCAAAAACCTGTTAGGAGTACGTTTCAGGCAATTTAAAGTTGATTGGTAGTGACTTTTTTTTTGGTCCTTAACATTCATCGAGCTCTGGACTTAGTAATTTTTTTTTCGTTTCGGTAGTGACACCATTGTGTCACTACCGAAACGAAGTTAAATCCGAAAAAATCACTAAGTGTGGAGGCAAAAATAAAAAATGTTCCCCCAAAAACCTGTTAGGAGTACGTTTCAGGCAATTTAAAGTTGATTGGTAGTGACTTTTTTTTTGGTCCCTAACATTCATCGAGCTCTGGACTTAGTCATTTTTTTTTCGTTTCGGTCACTACCGAAACGAAGTTAAATCCAAAAAAATCCCTAAGTGTGGAGGCCAAAAAAAAATTTGTTCCCCCAAAAACCTGTTAGGAGTACGTTTCAGGCAATTTAAAGTTGATTGGTAGAGACTTTTTTTTTGGTCCCTAACATTCATCGAGCTCTGGACTTAGTCTTTTTTTTTCGTTTCGGTAGTGACACCATTGTGTAAAAAAAAAAAAAATTCCCCCAAAAACCTGTTAGGAGTACGTTTCAGGCAATTTAAAGTTGATTGGTAGAGACTTTTTTTGTGGTCCCTAACATTCATCGAGCTCTGGACTTAGTCTTTTTTTCTTCGTTTCGGTAGTGACACCATTGTGTAAAAAAATATATATATTCCCCCAAAAACCTGTTAGGAGTACGTTTCAGGCAATTTAAAGTTGATTGGTAGTGACTTTTTTTTTGGTCCCTAACATTCATCGAGCTCTGGACTTCGCAGCATTGTAAGTACAATTAGAAGGTACTTTTACTTTACTGGAGTATTTCCAATTGTCTATACTTTTACTTACATCTCAGAAGCAAATATTGTACTGTTGCTCCACTACAATGATTTGAAAACTTTAGTTACTAGTTATTGTAGATATAAATTATTATATTATAAAAACATACATTAACCACTTGCCTTTCCCAGATTTACAACCACAAGGCCGCACGCACGTACGCACGCACACGCCACTAACCTGTACAACACTCGGGTCCAGATTGACGAAGGTATCCAGGTCCATGTTGACATTGGAGGCAGCGGCACTTCTCACATAGGAAAGGGATGCACCACCTACAGGTCATAAAGAAAATACTGAATTTATCCATCTCTGAAGTGTGTGTGTGTGTGTGTGTGTGTGTGTGTGTGTGTGTGTGTGTGTGTGTGTGTGTGTGTGTGTGTGTGCGTGCGTGCGTGCGTGCGTGCGTGCGTGCATGCGTGCGTGCGTGCGTGCGTGCGTGCGTGCGTGAGAAATTTGAGACATTGTGAGGATGTTTGAGTTAGGCTATTACCACTGGTATAAAGTACAGTAGAGACATTTGTGTATGAACTTGGGGTTCTTGACATGGAAATGTTTGAGAACCACTGCAATATACAGTATGTGTTTGTACGCATGTACATGTGTATGAATGCTTGCTTACCCAAAAATGGCTTTGTATTCTGGAAGCTGGTAGTGCTGATAGCTGTAGTGCGGCTGAGTCCAGAGAAGGCTTTTTCTGCGATGTTAAAGAGAGAGAAAAATTGTTAGTGACACCATTGTGTCACTACCGAAACGAAGTTAAATCCGAAAAAATCACTAAGTGTGGAGGCAAAAAAAAAAATTGTTCCCCCAAAAACCTGTTAGGAGTACGTTTCAGGCAATTTAAAGTTGATTGGTAGAGACTTTTTTTTTGGTCACTAACATTCATCGAGCTCTGGACTTAGTATTTTTTTTTTCGTTTCGGTAGTGACACCATTGTGTCAAAAAAATATATATTCCCCCAAAAACCTGTTAGGAGTACGTTTCAGGCAATTTAAAGTTGATTGGTAGTGACTTTTTTTTTGGTCCCTAACATTCATCGAGCTCTGGACTTAGTAATTTTTTTTTTCGTTTCGGTAGTGACACCATTGTGTCAAAAAAAAATTGTTCCCCCAAAAACCTGTTAGGAGTACGTTTCAGGCAATTTAAAGTTGATTGGTAGAGACTTTTTTTTTGGTCCCTAACATTCATCGAGCTCTGGACTTAGTCATTTTTTTTTTTGTTTCGGTAGTGACACCATTGTGTCAAAAAAAAAAATGTTCCCCCAAAAACCTGTTAGGAGTACGTTTCAGGCAATTTAAAGTTGATTGGTAGAGACTTTTTTTTTGGTCCCTAACATTCATCGAGCTCTGGACTTAGTCATTTTTTTTTTTGTTTCGGTAGTGACACCATTGTGTCAAAAAAAAAAATGTTCCCCCAAAAACCTGTTAGGAGTACGTTTCAGGCAATTTAAAGTTGATTGGTAGAGACTTTTTTTTTGGTCCCTAACATTCATCGAGCTCTGGACTTCGCAGCATTGTAAGTACAATTAGAAGGTACTTTTACTTTACTGGAGTATTTCCAATTGTCTATACTTTTACTTACATCTCAGAATCTAATCTAATCTAATCTACATCTCAGAAGCAAATATTGTACTGTTGCTCCACTACAATTATTTGAAAACTTTAGTTACTAGTTATTGTAGATATAAATTATTATATTATAAAAACATACATTAACCACTTGCCTTTCCCAGATGTACAACCACAAGGCCGCACGCACGTACGCACGCACACGCCACTAACCTGTACAACACTCGGGTCCAGATTGACGAAGGTATCCAGGTCCATGTTGACATTGGAGGCAGCGGCACTTCTCACATAGGAAAGGGATGCACCACCTACAGGTCATAAAGAAAATACTGAATTTATCCATCTCTCAAGTGTGTGTGTGTGTGTGTGTGTGTGTGTGTGTGTGTGTGTGTGTGTGTGTGTGTGTGTGTGTGTGTGTGTGTGTGCGTGCGTGCGTGCGTGCGTGCGTGCGTGCGTGCGTGCGTGCGTGCGTGCGTGCGTGCGTGCGTGCGTGCGTGCGTGCGTGAGAAATTTGAGACATTGTGAGGATGTTTGAGTTAGGCTATTACCACTGGTATACAGTACAGTAGAGACATTTGTGTATGAACTTGGGGTTCTTGACATGGAAATGTTTGAGAACCACTGCAATATACAGTATGTGTTTGTACGCATGTACATGTGTATGAATGCTTGCTTACCCAAAAATGGCTCTGTATTCTGGAAGCTGGTAGTGCTGATAGCTGTAGTGCGGCTGAGTCCAGAGAAGGCTTTTTCTGCGATGTTAAAGAGAGAGAAAAATTGTTAGTGACACCATTGTGTCACTACCGAAACGAAGTTAAATCCGAAAAAATCACTAAGTGTGGAGGCCAAAAAAAAAATTGTTCCCCCAAAAACCTGTTAGGAGTACGTTTCAGGCAATTTAAAGTTGATTGGTAGAGACTTTTTTTTTGGTCACTAACATTCATCGAGCTCTGGACTTAGTATTTTTTTTTTCGTTTCGGTAGTGACACCATTGTGTAAAAAAAAAATTGTTCCCCCAAAAACCTGTTAGGAGTACGTTTCAGGCAATTTAAAGTTG
The DNA here is from genome assembly GCF_963454915.1 of Gymnoscopelus microlampas. NCBI lineage: Eukaryota > Metazoa > Chordata > Actinopteri > Myctophiformes > Myctophidae > Gymnoscopelus > Gymnoscopelus microlampas. The sequence goes on along the minus strand of NC_139943.1, from coordinate 6,031,841 downwards.
ATTGGTAGAGACTTTTTTTTTGGTCCCTAACATTCATCGAGCTCTGGACTTTGTAATTTTTTTTCGTTTCGGTAGTGACACCATTGTGTCGAAAAAAAAATGGTTCCCCCAAAAACCTGTTAGGAGTACGTTTCAGGCAATTTAAAGTTGATTGGTAGTGACTTTTTTTTTTGTCCCTAACATTCATCGAGCTCTGGACTTAGTCATTTTTTTTTTCGTTTCGGTAGTGACACCATTGTGTCACTACCGAAACGAAGTTAAATCCGAAAAAATCCCTAAGTGTGGAGGCCAAAAAAAAATTTGTTCCCCCAAAAACCTGTTAGGAGTACGTTTCAGGCAATTTAAAGTTGATTGGTAGAGACTTTTTTTTTGGTCCCTAACATTCATCGAGCTCTGGACTTTGTAATTTTTTTTCGTTTCGGTAGTGACACCATTGTGTCGAAAAAAAAAATGGTTCCCCCAAAAACCTGTTAGGAGTACGTTTCAGGCAATTTAAAGTTGATTGGTAGTGACTTTTTTTTTTGTCCCTAACATTCATCGAGCTCTGGACTTAGTCATTTTTTTTCTCGTTTCGGTAGTGACACCATTGTGTCACTACCGAAACGAAGTTAAATCCGAAAAAATCACTAAGTGTGGAGGCCAAAAAAAAATTGTTCCCCCAAAATCCTGTTAGGAGTACGTTTAAGGCAATTTAAAGTTGATTGGTAGAGACTTTTTTTTTGGTCCCTAACATTCATCGAGCTCTGGACTTAGTAATTTTTTTTTCGTTTCGGTAGTGACACCATTGTGTCAAAAAAAAATGTGTTCCCCCAAAAACCTGTTAGGAGTACGTTTCAGGCAATTTAAAGTTGATTGGTAGTGACTTTTTTTTTGGTCCCTAACATTCATCGAGCTCTGGACTTAGTAATTTTCTTTTTCGTTTCGGTAGTGACACCATTGTGTCAAAAAAAAAATATTCCCCCAAAAACCTGTTAGGAGTACGTTTCAGGCAATTTAAAGTTGATTGGTAGAGACTTTTTTTTTGGTCCCTAACATTCATCGAGCTCTGGACTTAGTCATTTTTTTTTTCGTTTCGGTAGTGACACCATTGTGTCAAAAAAAAAAATGTTCCCCCAAAAACCTGTTAGGAGTACGTTTCAGGCAATTTAAAGTTGATTGGTAGAGACTTTTTTTTTGGTCCCTAACATTCATCGAGCTCTGGACTTAGTCATTTTTTTTTCGTTTCGGTAGTGACACCATTGTGTCAAAAAAAAAAATGTTCCCCCAAAAACCTGTTAGGAGTACGTTTCAGGCAATTTAAAGTTGATTGGTAGAGACTTTTTTTTTGGGTCCCTAACATTCATCGAGCTCTGGACTTAGTCTTTTTTTTTTCGTTTCGGTAGTGACACCATTGTGTCAAAAAAAAATAATATTCCCCCAAAAACCTGTTAGGAGTACGTTTCAGGCAATTTAAAGTTGATTGGTAGTGACTTTTTTTTTGGTCCCTAACATTCATCGAGCTCTGGACTTAGTAATTTTTTTTTCGTTTCGGTAGTGACACCATCGTGTCAAAAAAAGAAAAAATCCCCCAAAAACCTGTTAGGAGTACGTTTCAGGCAATTTAAAGTTGATTGGTAGTGACTTTTTTTTTGGTCCCTAACATTCATCGAGCTCTGGACTTCGCAGCATTGTAAGTACAATTAGAAGGTACTTTTACTTTACTGGAGTATTTCCAATTGTCTATACTTTTACTTACATCTCAGAATCTAATCTAATCTAATCTACATCTCAGAAGCAAATATTGTACTGTTGCTCCACTACAATTATTTGAAAACTTTAGTTACTAGTTATTGTAGATATAAATTATTATATTATAAAAACATACATTAACCACTTGCCTTTCCCAGATGTACAACCACAAGGCCGCACGCACGTACGCACGCACACGCCACTAACCTGTACAACACTCGGGTCCAGATTGACGAAGGTATCCAGGTCCATGTTGACATTGGAGGCAGCGGCACTTCTCACATAGGAAAGGGATGCACCACCTACAGGTCATAAAGAAAATACTGAATTTATCCATCTCTCAAGTGTGTGTGTGTGTGTGTGTGTGTGTGTGTGTGTGTGTGTGTGTGTGTGTGTGTGTGTGTGTGCGTGCGTGCGTGCGTGCGTGCGTGCGTGCGTGCGTGCGTGCGTGCGTGCGTGCGTGCGTGCGTGCGTGCGTGCGTGAGAAATTTGAGACATTGTGAGGATGTTTGAGTTAGGCTATTACCACTGGTATACAGTACAGTAGAGACATTTGTGTATGAACTTGGGGTTCTTGACATGGAAATGTTTGAGAACCACTGCAATATACAGTATGTGTTTGTACGCATGTACATGTGTATGAATGCTTGCTTACCCAAAAATGGCTCTGTATTCTGGAAGCTGGTAGTGCTGATAGCTGTAGTGCGGCTGAGTCCAGAGAAGGCTTTTTCTGCGATGTTAAAGAGAGAGAAAAATTGTTAGTGACACCATTGTGTCACTACCGAAACGAAGTTAAATCCGAAAAAATCACTAAGTGTGGAGGCCAAAAAAAAAATTGTTCCCCCAAAAACCTGTTAGGAGTACGTTTCAGGCAATTTAAAGTTGATTGGTAGAGACTTTTTTTTTGGTCACTAACATTCATCGAGCTCTGGACTTAGTATTTTTTTTTCCGTTTCGGTAGTGACACCATTGTGTAAAAAAAAAATTGTTCCCCCAAAAACCTGTTAGGAGTACGTTTCAGGCAATTTAAAGTTGATTGGTAGAGACTTTTTTTTTGGTCCCTAACATTCATCGAGCTCTGGACTTTGTAATTTTTTTTCGTTTCGGTAGTGACACCATTGTGTCGAAAAAAAAATGGTTCCCCCAAAAACCTGTTAGGAGTACGTTTCAGGCAATTTAAAGTTGATTGGTAGTGACTTTTTTTTTTGTCCCTAACATTCATCGAGCTCTGGACTTAGTCATTTTTTTTTTCGTTTCGGTAGTGACACCATTGTGTCACTACCGAAACGAAGTTAAATCCGAAAAAATCCCTAAGTGTGGAGGCCAAAAAAAAATTTGTTCCCCCAAAAACCTGTTAGGAGTACGTTTCAGGCAATTTAAAGTTGATTGGTAGAGACTTTTTTTTTGGTCCCTAACATTCATCGAGCTCTGGACTTTGTAATTTTTTTTCGTTTCGGTAGTGACACCATTGTGTCGAAAAAAAAATGGTTCCCCCAAAAACCTGTTAGGAGTACGTTTCAGGCAATTTAAAGTTGATTGGTAGTGACTTTTTTTTTTGTCCCTAACATTCATCGAGCTCTGGACTTAGTCATTTTTTTTTTCGTTTCGGTAGTGACACCATTGTGTCACTACCGAAACGAAGTTAAATCCGAAAAAATCACTAAGTGTGGAGGCCAAAAAAAAATTGTTCCCCCAAAATCCTGTTAGGAGTACGTTTAAGGCAATTTAAAGTTGATTGGTAGAGACTTTTTTTTTGGTCCCTAACATTCATCGAGCTCTGGACTTAGTAATTTTTTTTTCGTTTCGGTAGTGACACCATTGTGTCAAAAAAAAATGTGTTCCCCCAAAAACCTGTTAGGAGTACGTTTCAGGCAATTTAAAGTTGATTGGTAGTGACTTTTTTTTTGGTCCCTAACATTCATCGAGCTCTGGACTTAGTAATTTTCTTTTTCGTTTCGGTAGTGACACCATTGTGTCAAAAAAAAAATATTCCCCCAAAAACCTGTTAGGAGTACGTTTCAGGCAATTTAAAGTTGATTGGTAGAGACTTTTTTTTTGGTCCCTAACATTCATCGAGCTCTGGACTTAGTCATTTTTTTTTTCGTTTCGGTAGTGACACCATTGTGTCAAAAAAAAAAATGTTCCCCCAAAAACCTGTTAGGAGTACGTTTCAGGCAATTTAAAGTTGATTGGTAGAGACTTTTTTTTTGGTCCCTAACATTCATCGAGCTCTGGACTTAGTCATTTTTTTTTCGTTTCGGTAGTGACACCATTGTGTCAAAAAAAAAAATGTTCCCCCAAAAACCTGTTAGGAGTACGTTTCAGGCAATTTAAAGTTGATTGGTAGAGACTTTTTTTTTGGGTCCCTAACATTCATCGAGCTCTGGACTTAGTCTTTTTTTTTTCGTTTCGGTAGTGACACCATTGTGTCAAAAAAAAATAATATTCCCCCAAAAACCTGTTAGGAGTACGTTTCAGGCAATTTAAAGTTGATTGGTAGTGACTTTTTTTTTGGTCCCTAACATTCATCGAGCTCTGGACTTAGTAATTTTTTTTTCGTTTCGGTAGTGACACCATCGTGTCAAAAAAAGAAAAAATCCCCCAAAAACCTGTTAGGAGTACGTTTCAGGCAATTTAAAGTTGATTGGTAGTGACTTTTTTTTTGGTCCCTAACATTCATCGAGCTCTGGACTTCGCAGCATTGTAAGTACAATTAGAAGGTACTTTTACTTTACTGGAGTATTTCCAATTGTCTATACTTTTACTTACATCTCAGAATCTAATCTAATCTAATCTACATCTCAGAAGCAAATATTGTACTGTTGCTCCACTACAATTATTTGAAAACTTTAGTTACTAGTTATTGTAGATATAAATTATTATATTATAAAAACATACATTAACCACTTGCCTTTCCCAGATGTACAACCACAAGGCCGCACGCACGTACGCACGCACACGCCACTAACCTGTACAACACTCGGGTCCAGATTGACGAAGGTATCCAGGTCCATGTTGACATTGGAGGCAGCGGCACTTCTCACATAGGAAAGGGATGCACCACCTACAGGTCATAAAGAAAATACTGAATTTATCCATCTCTCAAGTGTGTGTGTGTGTGTGTGTGTGTGTGTGTGTGTGTGTGTGTGTGTGTGTGTGTGTGTGTGTGTGTGTGTGTGTGTGTGTGTGTGTGTGTGCGTGCGTGCGTGCGTGCGTGCGTGCGTGCGTGCGTGCGTGCGTGCGTGCGTGCGTGCGTGCGTGCGTGCGTGCGTGCGTGCGTGCGTGCGTGCGTGAGAAATTTGAGACATTGTGAGGATGTTTGAGTTAGGCTATTACCACTGGTATACAGTACAGTAGAGACATTTGTGTATGAACTTGGGGTTCTTGACATGGAAATGTTTGAGAACCACTGCAATATACAGTATGTGTTTGTACGCATGTACATGTGTATGAATGCTTGCTTACCCAAAAAAGGCTCTGTATTCTGGAAGCTGGTAGTGCTGATAGCTGTAGTGCGGCTGAGTCCAGAGAAGGCTTTTTCTGCGATGTTAAAGAGAGAGAAAAATTGTTAGTGACACCATTGTGTCACTACCGAAACGAAGTTAAATCCGAAAAAATCACTAAGTGTGGAGGCCAAAAAAAAAATTGTTCCCCCAAAAACCTGTTAGGAGTACGTTTCAGGCAATTTAAAGTTGATTGGTAGAGACTTTTTTTTTGGTCACTAACATTCATCGAGCTCTGGACTTAGTATTTTTTTTTTCGTTTCGGTAGTGACACCATTGTGTCAAAAAAATATATATTCCCCCAAAAACCTGTTAGGAGTACGTTTCAGGCAATTTAAAGTTGATTGGTAGTGACTTTTTTTTTGGTCCCTAACATTCATCGAGCTCTGGACTTAGTATTTTTTTTTTCGTTTCGGTAGTGACACCATTGTGTAAAAAAAAAATTGTTCCCCCAAAAACCTGTTAGGAGTACGTTTCAGGCAATTTAAAGTTGATTGGTAGAGACTTTTTTTTTGGTCCCTAACATTCATCGAGCTCTGGACTTAGTCATTTTTTTTTCGTTTCGGTCACTACCGAAACGAAGTTAAATCCGAAAAAATCCCTAAGTGTGGAGGCCAAAAAAAAATTTGTTCCCCCAAAGACCTGTTAGGAGTACGTTTCAGGCAATTTAAAGTTGATTGGTAGAGACTTTTTTTTGGGTCCCTAACATTCATCGAGCTCTGGACTTTGTAATTTTTTTTCGTTTCGGTAGTGACACCATTGTGTCGAAAAAAAAATGGTTCCCCCAAAAACCTGTTAGGAGTACGTTTCAGGCAATTTAAAGTTGATTGGTAGTGACTTTTTTTTTTGTCCCTAACATTCATCGAGCTCTGGACTTAGTCATTTTTTTTTCGTTTCGGTAGTGACACCATTGTGTCACTACCGAAACGAAGTTAAATCCGAAAAAATCCCTAAGTGTGGAGGCCAAAAAAAAATTTGTTCCCCCAAAAACCTGTTAGGAGTACGTTTCAGGCAATTTAAAGTTGATTGGTAGAGACTTTTTTTTTGGTCCCTAACATTCATCGAGCTCTGGACTTTGTAATTTTTTTTCGTTTCGGTAGTGACACCATTGTGTCGAAAAAAAAATGGTTCCCCCAAAAACCTGTTAGGAGTACGTTTCAGGCAATTTAAAGTTGATTGGTAGTGACTTTTTTTTTTGTCCCTAACATTCATCGAGCTCTGGACTTAGTCATTTTTTTTTTCGTTTCGGTAGTGACACCATTGTGTCACTACCGAAACGAAGTTAAATCCGAAAAAATCACTAAGTGTGGAGGCCAAAAAAAAATTGTTCCCCCAAAATCCTGTTAGGAGTACGTTTAAGGCAATTTAAAGTTGATTGGTAGAGACTTTTTTTTTGGTCCCTAACATTCATCGAGCTCTGGACTTAGTAATTTTTTTTTCGTTTCGGTAGTGACACCATTGTGTCAAAAAAAAATGTGTTCCCCCAAAAACCTGTTAGGAGTACGTTTCAGGCAATTTAAAGTTGATTGGTAGTGACTTTTTTTTTGGTCCCTAACATTCATCGAGCTCTGGACTTAGTAATTTTCTTTTTCGTTTCGGTAGTGACACCATTGTGTCAAAAAAAAAATATTCCCCCAAAAACCTGTTAGGAGTACGTTTCAGGCAATTTAAAGTTGATTGGTAGTGACTTTTTTTTGGGTCCCTAACATTCATCGAGCTCTGGACTTAGTATTTTTTTTTTTCGTTTCGGTAGGGACACCATTGTGTCACTACCGAAACGAAGTTATATCCGAAAAAATCACTAAGTGTGGAGGCCAAAAAAAAATTGTTCCCCCAAAAACCTGTTAGGAGTAAGTTTCAGGCAATTTAAAGTTGATTGGTAGAGACCTTTTTTTTGGTCCCTAACATTCATCGAGCTCTGGACTTAGTAATTTATTTTTTTTCGTTTCGGTAGTGACACCATTGTGTCAAAAAAATATATATATATATTCCCCCAAAAACCTGTTAGGAGTACGTTTCAGGCAATTTAAAGTTGATTGGTAGTGACTTTTTTTTTGGTCCCTAACATTCATCGAGCTCTGGACTTAGTATTTTTTTTTTTCGTTTCGGTAGTGACACCATTGTGTCACTACCGAAACGAAGTTAAATCCGAAAAAATCACTAAGTGTGGAGGCCAAAAAAAAATTGTTCCCCCAAAAACCTGTTAGGAGTACGTTTAAGGCAATTTAAAGTTGATTGGTAGAGACTTTTTTTTTTTTTTTTCGGTAGTGACACCATTGTGTCAAAAAAAAATTGTTCCCCCAAAAACCTGTTAGGAGTACGTTTCAGGCAATTTAAAGTTGATTGGTAGAGACTTTTTTTTTGGTCCCTAACATTCATCGAGCTCTGGACTTAGTCATTTTTTTTTCGTTTCGGTCACTACCGAAACAAAGTTAAATCCAAAAAAATCCCTAAGTGTGGAGGCCAAAAAAAAATTTGTTCCCCCAAAAACCTGTTAGGAGTACGTTTCAGGCAATTTAAAGTTGATTGGTAGAGACTTTTTTTTTGGTCCCTAACATTCATCGAGCTCTGGACTTAGTCTTTTTTTTTTCGTTTCGGTAGTGACACCATTGTGTCAAAAAAAAAAATGTTCCCCCAAAAACCTGTTAGGAGTACGTTTCAGGCAATTTAAAGTTGATTGGTAGAGACTTTTTTTTTGGTCCCTAACATTCATCGAGCTCTGGACTTAGTCTTTTTTTTTTCGTTTCGGTAGTGACACCATTGTGTCAAAAAAAAAAATGTTCCCCCAAAAACCTGTTAGGAGTACGTTTCAGGCAATTTAAAGTTGATTGGTAGAGACTTTTTTTTTGGTCCCTAACATTCATCGAGCTCTGGACTTAGTCTTTTTTTTTTCGTTTCGGTAGTGACACCATTGTGTCAAAAAAAAATAATATTCCCCCAAAAACCTGTTAGGAGTACGTTTCAGGCAATTTAAAGTTGATTGGTAGTGACTTTTTTTTTGGTCCCTAACATTCATCGAGCTCTGGACTTAGTAATTTTTTTTTCGTTTCGGTAGTGACACCATCGTGTCAAAAAAAGAAAAAATCCCCCAAAAACCTGTTAGGAGTACGTTTCAGGCAATTTAAAGTTGATTAGTAGTGACTTTTTTTTTGGTCCCTAACATTCATCGAGCTCTGGACTTCGCAGCATTGTAAGTACAATTAGAAGGTACTTTTACTTTACTGGAGTATTTCCAATTGTCTATACTTTTACTTACATCTCAGAATCTAATCTAATCTAATCTACATCTCAGAAGCAAATATTGTACTGTTGCTCCACTACAATTATTTGAAAACTTTAGTTACTAGTTATTGTAGATATAAATTATTATATTATAAAAACATACATTAACCACTTGCCTTTCCCAGATGTACAACCACAAGGCCGCACGCACGTACGCACGCACACGCCACTAACCTGTACAACACTCGGGTCCAGATTGACGAAGGTATCCAGGTCCATGTTGACATTGGAGGCAGCGGCACTTCTCACATAGGAAAGGGATGCACCACCTACAGGTCATAAAGAAAATACTGAATTTATCCATCTCTGAAGTGTGTGTGTGTGTGTGTGTGTGTGTGTGCGTGCGTGCGTGCGTGCGTGCGTGCGTGCGTGCGTGCGTGCGTGCGTGCGTGCGTGCGTGCGTGCGTGCGTGCGTGCGTGCGTGAGAAATTTGAGACATTGTGAGGATGTTTGAGTTAGGCTATTACCACTGGTATACAGTACAGTAGAGACATTTGTGTATGAACTTGGGGTTCTTGACATGGAAATGTTTGAGAACCACTGCAATATACAGTATGTGTTTGTACGCATGTACATGTGTATGAATGCTTGCTTACCCAAAAATGGCTCTGTATTCTGGAAGCTGGTAGTGCTGATAGCTGTAGTGCGGCTGAGTCCAGAGAAGGCTTTTTCTGCGATGTTAAAGAGAGAGAAAAATTGTTAGTGACACCATTGTGTCACTACCGAAACAAAGTTAAATCCGAAAAAATCACTAAGTGTGGAGGCCAAAAAAAAAATTGTTCCCCCAAAAACCTGTTAGGAGTACGTTTCAGGCAATTTAAAGTTGATTGGTAGAGACTTTTTTTTTGGTCACTAACATTCATCGAGCTCTGGACTTAGTATTTTTTTTTTTCGTTTCGGTAGTGACACCATTGTGTCAAAAAAATATATATTCCCCCAAAAACCTGTTAGGAGTACGTTTCAGGCAATTTAAAGTTGATTGGTAGTGACTTTTTTTTTGGTCCCTAACATTCATCGAGCTCTGGACTTAGTATTTTTTTTTTTGTTTCGGTAGTGACACCATTGTGTCAAAAAAAAATTGTTCCCCCAAAAACCTGTTAGGAGTACGTTTCAGGCAATTTAAAGTTGATTGGTAGAGACTTTTTTTTTGGTCCCTAACATTCATCGAGCTCTGGACTTAGTCATTTTTTTTTCGTTTCGGTAGTGACACCATTGTGTCACTACCGAAACGAAGTTAAATCCGAAAAAATCCCTAAGTGTGGAGGCCAAAAAAAAATTTGTTCCCCCAAAAACCTGTTAGGAGTACGTTTCAGGCAATTTAAAGTTGATTGGTAGAGACTTTTTTTTTGGTCCCTAACATTCATCGAGCTCTGGACTTTGTAATTTTTTTTCGTTTCGGTAGTGACACCATTGTGTCGAAAAAAAAATGGTTCCCCCAAAAACCTGTTAGGAGTACGTTTCAGGCAATTTAAAGTTGATTGGTAGTGACTTTTTTTTTTGTCCCTAACATTCATCGAGCTCTGGACTTAGTCATTTTTTTTTTCGTTTCGGTAGTGACACCATTGTGTCACTACCGAAACGAAGTTAAATCCGAAAAAATCACTAAGTGTGGAGGCCAAAAAAAAATTGTTCCCCCAAAATCCTGTTAGGAGTACGTTTAAGGCAATTTAAAGTTGATTGGTAGAGACTTTTTTTTTGGTCCCTAACATTCATCGAGCTCTGGACTTAGTAATTTTTTTTTCGTTTCGGTAGTGACACCATTGTGTCAAAAAAAAATGTGTTCCCCCAAAAACCTGTTAGGAGTACGTTTCAGGCAATTTAAAGTTGATTGGTAGTGACTTTTTTTTTGGTCCCTAACATTCATCGAGCTCTGGACTTAGTAATTTTCTTTTTCGTTTCGGTAGTGACACCATTGTGTCAAAAAAAAAATATTCCCCCAAAAACCTGTTAGGAGTACGTTTCAGGCAATTTAAAGTTGATTGGTAGTGACTTTTTTTTGGGTCCCTAACATTCATCGAGCTCTGGACTTAGTATTTTTTTTTTTCGTTTCGGTAGGGACACCATTGTGTCACTACCGAAACGAAGTTATATCCGAAAAAATCACTAAGTGTGGAGGCCAAAAAAAAATTGTTCCCCCAAAAACCTGTTAGGAGTAAGTTTCAGGCAATTTAAAGTTGATTGGTAGAGACCTTTTTTTTGGTCCCTAACATTCATCGAGCTCTGGACTTAGTAATTTATTTTTTTTCGTTTCGGTAGTGACACCATTGTGTCAAAAAAATATATATATATATTCCCCCAAAAACCTGTTAGGAGTACGTTTCAGGCAATTTAAAGTTGATTGGTAGTGACTTTTTTTTTGGTCCCTAACATTCATCGAGCTCTGGACTTAGTATTTTTTTTTTTCGTTTCGGTAGTGACACCATTGTGTCACTACCGAAACGAAGTTAAATCCGAAAAAATCACTAAGTGTGGAGGCCAAAAAAAAATTGTTCCCCCAAAAACCTGTTAGGAGTACGTTTAAGGCAATTTAAAGTTGATTGGTAGAGACTTTTTTTTTTTTTTTTCGGTAGTGACACCATTGTGTCAAAAAAAAATTGTTCCCCCAAAAACCTGTTAGGAGTACGTTTCAGGCAATTTAAAGTTGATTGGTAGAGACTTTTTTTTTGGTCCCTAACATTCATCGAGCTCTGGACTTAGTCATTTTTTTTTCGTTTCGGTCACTACCGAAACAAAGTTAAATCCAAAAAAATCCCTAAGTGTGGAGGCCAAAAAAAAATTTGTTCCCCCAAAAACCTGTTAGGAGTACGTTTCAGGCAATTTAAAGTTGATTGGTAGAGACTTTTTTTTTGGTCCCTAACATTCATCGAGCTCTGGACTTAGTCTTTTTTTTTTCGTTTCGGTAGTGACACCATTGTGTCAAAAAAAAATAATATTCCCCCAAAAACCTGTTAGGAGTACGTTTCAGGCAATTTAAAGTTGATTGGTAGTGACTTTTTTTTTGGTCCCTAACATTCATCGAGCTCTGGACTTAGTAATTTTTTTTTCGTTTCGGTAGTGACACCATCGTGTCAAAAAAAGAAAAAATCCCCCAAAAACCTGTTAGGAGTACGTTTCAGGCAATTTAAAGTTGATTAGTAGTGACTTTTTTTTTGGTCCCTAACATTCATCGAGCTCTGGACTTCGCAGCATTGTAAGTACAATTAGAAGGTACTTTTACTTTACTGGAGTATTTCCAATTGTCTATACTTTTACTTACATCTCAGAATCTAATCTAATCTAATCTACATCTCAGAAGCAAATATTGTACTGTTGCTCCACTACAATTATTTGAAAACTTTAGTTACTAGTTATTGTAGATATAAATTATTATATTATAAAAACATACATTAACCACTTGCCTTTCCCAGATGTACAACCACAAGGCCGCACGCACGTACGCACGCACACGCCACTAACCTGTACAACACTCGGGTCCAGATTGACGAAGGTATCCAGGTCCATGTTGACATTGGAGGCAGCGGCACTTCTCACATAGGAAAGGGATGCACCACCTACAGGTCATAAAGAAAATACTGAATTTATCCATCTCTGAAGTGTGTGTGTGTGTGTGTGTGTGTGTGTGCGTGCGTGCGTGCGTGCGTGCGTGCGTGCGTGCGTGCGTGCGTGCGTGCGTGCGTGCGTGCGTGCGTGCGTGCGTGCGTGCGTGCGTGCGTGCGTGAGAAATTTGAGACATTGTGAGGATGTTTGAGTTAGGCTATTACCACTGGTATACAGTACAGTAGAGACATTTGTGTATGAACTTGGGGTTCTTGACATGGAAATGTTTGAGAACCACTGCAATATACAGTATGTGTTTGTACGCATGTACATGTGTATGAATGCTTGCTTACCCAAAAATGGCTCTGTATTCTGGAAGCTGGTAGTGCTGATAGCTGTAGTGCGGCTGAGTCCAGAGAAGGCTTTTTCTGCGATGTTAAAGAGAGAGAAAAATTGTTAGTGACACCATTGTGTCACTACCGAAACAAAGTTAAATCCGAAAAAATCACTAAGTGTGGAGGCCAAAAAAAAAATTGTTCCCCCAAAAACCTGTTAGGAGTACGTTTCAGGCAATTTAAAGTTGATTGGTAGAGACTTTTTTTTTGGTCACTAACATTCATCGAGCTCTGGACTTAGTATTTTTTTTTTTCGTTTCGGTAGTGACACCATTGTGTCAAAAAAATATATATTCCCCCAAAAACCTGTTAGGAGTACGTTTCAGGCAATTTAAAGTTGATTGGTAGTGACTTTTTTTTTGGTCCCTAACATTCATCGAGCTCTGGACTTAGTATTTTTTTTTTTGTTTCGGTAGTGACACCATTGTGTCAAAAAAAAATTGTTCCCCCAAAAACCTGTTAGGAGTACGTTTCAGGCAATTTAAAGTTGATTGGTAGAGACTTTTTTTTTGGTCCCTAACATTCATCGAGCTCTGGACTTTGTAATTTTTTTTCGTTTCGGTAGTGACACCATTGTGTCGAAAAAAAAATGGTTCCCCCAAAAACCTGTTAGGAGTACGTTTCAGGCAATTTAAAGTTGATTGGTAGTGACTTTTTTTTTTGTCCCTAACATTCATCGAGCTCTGGACTTAGTCATTTTTTTTTTCGTTTCGGTGGTGACACCATTGTGTCACTACCGAAACGAAGTTAAATCCGAAAAAATCACTAAGTGTGGAGGCCAAAAAAAAATTGTTCCCCCAAAAACCTGTTAGGAGTACGTTTAAGGCAATTTAAAGTTGATTGGTAGAGACTTTTTTTTTGGTCCCTAACATTCATCGAGCTCTGGACTTAGTAATTTTTTTTCCGTTTCGGTAGTGACACCATTGTGTCAAAAACATATATATTTCCTCAAAAACCTGTTAGGAGTACGTTTCAGGCAATTTAAAGTTGATTGGTAGTGACTTTTTTTTTGGTCCCTAACATTCATCGAGCTCTGGACTTAGTAATTTTCTTTTTCGTTTCGGTAGTGACACCATTGTGTCAAAAAAAAAATATTCCCCCAAAAACCTGTTAGGAGTACGTTTCAGGCAATTTAAAGTTGATTGGTAGTGACTTTTTTTTGGGTCCCTTACATTCATCGAGCTCTGGACTTAGTAATTTTTTTTTTCGTTTCGGTAGGGACACCATTGTGTCACTACCGAAACGAAGTTAAATCCGAAAAAATCACTAAGTGTGGAGGCCAAAAAAAAATTGTTCCCCCAAAAACCTGTTAGGAGTAAGTTTCAGGCAATTTAAAGTTGATTGGTAGAGACATTTTTTTTGGTCCCTAACATTCATCGAGCTCTGGACTTAGTAATTTATTTTTTTTCGTTTCGGTAGTGACACCATTGTGTCAAAAAAATATATATATATATTCCCCCAAAAACCTGTTAGGAGTACGTTTCAGGCAATTTAAAGTTGATTGGTAGTGACTTTTTTTTGGGTCCCTAACATTCATAGAGCTCTGGACTTAGTAATTTTTTTTTTTCGTTTCGGTAGTGACACCATTGTGTCAAAAACATATATATTTCCCCAAAAACCTGTTAGGAGTACGTTTCAGGCAATTTAAAGTTGATTGGTAGTGACTTTTTTTTTGGTCCCTAACATTCATCGAGCTCTGGACTTAGTAATTTTTTTTTCGTTTCGGTAGTGACACCATTGTGTCAACAAAAAAAAATGTTCCCCCAAAAACCTGTTAGGAGTACGTTTCAGGCAATTTAGAGTTGATTGATTGTTTTTTTTTCACCATTGGGTCACTACCGAAACGAAAGTTTGTGACTACCGAAACGAAAGTTAAATCTGAGTTCCAGGAAGTAGTCATGTCCAGAGTAAGTAATTTTTTTTTTTTAGACCATTAGTTTGTTACGGTAGTTTGATACGGTAGTTTGTTATGGCAGTTTGATACAGTAGTTTCATAAGGAACGTAACAGACTACAGCAACCTGCAATCAGCAGACATCGCAGGGAATTGAACCCCGTCCTAGTAAACCAGGAGTTCCATACCAGCGTCTTGACTTGCTTCTTGACTTATTTACAGGTTGAATATAGTGTTAAGTCTGTAGACAGACTATCTGCTCATTGTTTTAATTCTAAAGTGACAATTTATACCTTAAAAAAGTCTGCCATTTTAAAATAAATCTCAAAGGGATATCAAATACTGCTATCAGATTGGGGCCCGTGGTCAAATACATATTAATATTAATTTGGGGGTCTTTGATATGAAAATGCTTGAGAACCACTGGTTTAAATAACATTTAGAAAGGAAGCCCAAATAAGCAACTACAGTTTAGAAACAAGCCCAGAAAACGACAACCACCACTATTTATAAGCCACCACAAACAAGCCCAAAGTCACTTATAATAAGCAGACATGGCAACACTGATCACAGGTTTTATCAAACCCTGAAGTTATGCAGGAATGCCTACTGAGTGTACTGAATTTATCCATCTCTGAAGTGTGTGTGTGTGTGTGTGTGTGTGTGTGTGTGTGTGTGTGTGTGTGTGTGTGTGTGTGTGTGTGTGTGTGTGTGTGTGTGTGTGTGTGTGTGAAATTTGAGACATTGTGAGGATGTTTGAGTTAGGCTATTATCACTGGTATACAGTACAGTAGAGACAGTTGTGTATGAACTTGGGGTCCTTGACATGGAAATGTTTGAGAACCACTGCAATATACAGTATGTGTTTGTACGCATGTACATGTGAATGAATGCTTGCTTACCCAAAAATGGCTCTGTATTCTGGAAGCTGGTAGTGCTGATAGCTGTAGTGCGGCTGAGTCCAGAGAAGGCTTTTTCTGCGATGTTAAAGAGCACTTTCTTCTTCTCCAGCGTACAGCTGGACACTACCAGCAAACTGGAATTACTGGAAACACCAGGAGACACACAGCACACATCTCAAAAGAGTGCTACCACATTTTCAACCACAAATGTAATTTATTCAGTCTCTAAAATTCAGTCCCTTACATATCTTATTTACCTTGTGGCTAATATGTCATGGAATCACACACATCACTCTTTTATAATTTGTTGTACAATGTTGCTTGTAGAAATGTATGCTAATTTTACTACTTTCTTTTGTGAAAATGCGTGAATTATTATTATTAGGACTTTTATTTCTATAAAATAATAATTGATTCTTATTTTTGCCAGCCCAAAATACGGATGCCAGGGTTAATTAGGTTAAAAATAGTTTTGGGTGGGGCGCCCGTTGGCCTAGCGGTCCAGGCGCATACCATATATAGGCTCTAATACAGTCTGACAGAGTGTCGCGAGTTTGATTTAAGATACTACTGGCTCCCTCCCCAACACCCCTCACCTGAGGGTGTCCTCTGAGATGGTCTGTAGGACACTGGTATCCAGGGAACACAGGTTGGGTACCTTGACACAACTGAGCTCTGCACTGCCAAGACTGTTGCCCGCCTTAGTCAGATACTTGGAAATGATGGCCTTGGCCTTGATGGTGACAAAAATGTGTTAGTGCCATACACATGTACTGCACACATTTACGAACACGCATGCAAAAACGTGTAAATATAATCACAACGCATTATGTTTTCTCACTTTTACACTGATTACACTGCCTGCCAGCCAGCCAGCCAGACAGACAGACAGACAGACAGACAGACAGACAGACAGACAGACAGACAGACAGACAGACAGACAGACAGACAGACAAACCATGTATTTTTGTCAATAACACCATCAATCAATCAAAGATCATTTGTATACTTACCAGAGCTGAATCCCACTCCCCATCTGAAGAGTCCATTAAAGAACACAGTGTGTCAATCTGTGTGATGTTCCACATGCTGATGTCATCAGTAGTGGCGTTGCGTGACGCAGGCCCCAGCTCCTGGACTTTCTCTTCTGAGATGAACGACTCACTGACATAGGCCTGACGTTGTGGATAGAGACATATTAGTGGATAGAGACATATTAGACGGGACACCATCTTGTCCCTATCAGGTGCAGCCCTATCAGGTGCACAACTGGCTAACCTCCTCAGTTCTGAACTCACTATGCCACTACAGTCGGTGACACTTTGGACAGACTCCACAACTGTCGTATCATGGCTAACATCTGACTCATGTCGCTACAAGGTATTTGTTGGCACAAGAGTAGCTGAGATTCAGACACTGACTGACACAAAGAGCTGGAGATATGTCGACTCAAAGAGTAATCCAGCTGATGACCTAACACGGGGCAAAACCCTCCTTGAGCTTTCTCAGCCACACAGATGGAGTGAAGGCCCTCCATTCCTCTTGATGGATACCGACTGCTGGCCAGCCAATCCAACTGTGCTTGCTGGATCAGAACCTGTGGAGGAACTTAGGAAGTCTATGTTCTGTGGCACAGTGATGTCTGACGACACAATAATCAGCATCATATTCATAGATAATGGACAGTGGACAAAACAAGGGACTTACAAAGAACATAACCTGCAATATTTCTGGATGGCCACCAGAGGGTGCCCAGAGGCTGACCTTTGTTATCACTCCAAAAGCAGGACATAGTTGACCTTTGTCTTGTTAGGTTCACTATCACAAAGTGACAAATTCCTTGTGTCGGTTTGTATTTAAGTTCCCTTTAATAATTTGTACTTTTTTCAGCCACCTACCCTGTGTTCACATCTTAGTAAAGGGCTTGTGTTTGTCTTTCCTTTTGTAATCTTTGTGTCCTGCCTTGCTTGGGTCACTTGTTTAAGGTTACAATCAACAATTCCAGTTATTACTCACTCAATATTTGCTATCTCGCATGTAATATTCAAAGAAACGTTTTGAGTTAAGCCATAAATAAACGTTGCCCTTTTGTTGATTTCCATTATTTTTTGTTGTGTTGTGTTGAATGTGAAAGGAAACAGAAGTCCACTAACACCACCGGCACTCTTAATTAAACTAGTTCGGCTCATCCAGGAAAATCTGGGCACATCTGTATTCATTGTAAATGTTAAATACATGTGACTAAATACATTACCAAACATATAGATTCACTTTTCAAACACATGGTAAAAAGTATAATAAGTAGAGACAAAGCAGAGCAGATATAGTTTAAAGTATTTATTAACACAATTGTATTATTGGTACCTTTACTGTAAGCAACACCATCAATATATTTGGTATAATGTCCTATCAATTATTGTTATTATAGTTGTTATTTTGATTATATATGTAATAATAGTATGGTTATATTTTATGATTCTATATATAGGTTAATTATAGTTATTAGTGATAATTATACAATTATATATTATGGTAACTATTACAATGCCTGTAAACAGTTTATTATTGACAGATATATTGTTGATGCTATAATGATTATTATTACTAGTATTACTGTTATTATCCAAAATGATATTCTAACTTTTAAGCAAATTCAATATTTTCCAGGGTGAAGCAAAAAAAACGCCTCCTATTTCAGCCAATTTAGGAGTGCACGGGGAAAAAAATCTTGCACCGACCCCTTTGTTAAAAAATGGACTGGACTATGGACAATGGACTGACCCCAAGAAAATGTCCATATGCTAACATTAGATAGGTAGATCTAAAAGGTTTTGATTTGCACATGTGTCATGTTATGTTAAACAAACCTTGCAGTAGTGCAGTCTGGGACGGTCCCCTCAGGCCACAGCTGTGTCGGCCAAGATATCAGATCCGGTGTACAGCCACGCCACAGCTGAACATTTCAAGCAAAAATACTGTATTTTAGACACAAATATATATATGTCACTATATAAATATAGTGACAATAGAAGATCTACAAGCTCACAAGTTATCTACAAGCTGACAAGTGAGCTCGTCGATCGGCTATTTAAATTAAGGCAACAAGTTTACAGTGAGGAGAGCATTAGACCACAAACCCCCATAACCTACATTTTTAATTCCAAACTTTTACTTGTAACAGAGTACTTCTGCATTGGAGTAGTGATACTTTTACTTAAGTAAAACATTTGAGTACTTTTCTATGTTCTAAGTCTATGTTCTGTGGCACAGTGATGTCTGACGACACAATAACCAGTAAGACTCCCTAATCGGGAGATAAGCGACCTTAGGTCACATGTATACAGAGTGAGCTGCAGTGGCAGGGGGTCCTCCACTGGGGGCGCCACCACTTTTGCATCCGTTCTGGAGCACCAGGAGTGGGTGGTCCCCGGGAATGCCCCGTGAGCAGCCCCGTTGGGGTGGTCATTTGGTAATTTGTCCACATGTGCTCATTTTCTACACTTGGGGGTCCCCGAGGCCGCTGGGGGTCCCTGGAGCTCCTGGAGCTCCTGCCAAACTACGCCTTGGAGGGTGTAGTTTGGCAGGTAAGGAGTGTGTGTGCAAAATCTGGCATGGATCGGGGCAACGGGTGCGGAGATATGAGCAGGGCAAAAGTGTGACGGACGTGTGTGACGGACGTGTGTGACGGAGTGACGGAGTGACGGACGGACAGGACGGACACCTGGAGCAGGTTTCTATAGTAAGTGCGACCTACGGTCGCAATCAGCATCATATTCATAGATAATGAACAGTGGACAAAACAAGGGACTTACAAAGAACATAACCTGCAATATTTCTGGATGGCCACCAGAGGGTGCCCAGAGGCTGACCTTTGTTATCACTCCAAAAGCAGGACATAGTTGACCTAGTATTTGACCTCAAGACAATGTCAATAAGCCAACAGTAGATAGTTACGCACCTTGCAGTAGGTCTGGGATGGTGTGTCTGTCACCTGGGTCCGCAGCAGGAGCTGTAAAAAAAAAAAAAATACAATATTTTAGACACAAAGCTATGAAAGTACATGCATATCAATAGACAATAGCAGATCTACAAGCTCACACGTGGCCTACAAGCTGACAAGTGAGCTTGTAAGCCTACAAGCTCAGAACATGTTGCATTGTAAGCTTGTAGATCTGCCATTTTCAAATAGCCAAAGTTTAAATGGGGCTGAAGTGGTTAATGTATGAAGAAGGTAGTGCACGCACATCCGTTAGGTCCAGGTGCTTAGACAAACAAAGTAATAATGAAAAAGAATAAAGTCTGCACACTGGTGGTTGCAAAAAAGCTCCAGAATGTATTGCTGGTCAACGTTTCGGCCTGTTCAGGCCTTCATCAGGACATATATAGTGGAAAAGGGCATACACAGAGGTTTATATAGGTACTACTATGCAATGATAGGCTCACCCCAATAGGGCAAGTGAGGTCACATGCAGTCAACTCAATCAGGAGGTTGGCTAATGCATAAAGTCAAGAATGTCTGGAGATAAACAGTGTGTACCCATCCCAAGATCCAAGAATAGCAATAAACAACAATACATTTAAAGTTTCCCAAGATTGATACATTTAGTTGTAAATATATAGAATAGGTTCTCAAAAAACAAAGGGGGACACACAGTGACATGCTGCAGCATAGGACATGAGATAATAGTTGTTTAAACAGGGTCTAAATAATAAGGGGGATCGCCACTAAATCCCTCAACAAAGTATCATAATAATCTCAGGGAGATAAACAAAACAACGTCAGCTCTAAGAGCGTACTCTATTACAGGTGTTCTGAAGGTGTGTAAAAACACTAATAGACAGAAGACAAGTAAAAGGCTAGACGATTGTATAACGGAACAAGAGAACTGCTAATGAAGGCCAAGGCTCAAGAAAAACCTGAAAGGTCCCTGTAATTATCCATAAAAAACATGTCCTATACTGCTGCACCAGGAGGAAGGAAATCCTGTCACCAGCTCCCTATGGAAGATCACAAAAAGAGAAAGGAGAAAGTAAGTCACTGCACCACATACACATACAAATATTATAACGGCCTTTTAGGCAATGGCAAATAATTCAACATTAAGAGTATATTAAAAAGTAATAAGGGGTAAAGACCCAAGTATAATCAGAAGAGGGGAACCTAAAATATTTAAATAGGCCTAATAAGGGGGTTTACAGAAATTGCCTAATATCAAAAGATTCATTTAAACCTCTTTTTACTGTGTCCAGAGTGGAAATCCAAAAAGCTTCCCTTTTGAGGAGCAAACAATCAATGTCTCCCCCTCTGGGTGGCAATGTGACACGCTCAATGCCTATATATTTCAGTGAAGAAATGCAGTGTTGGGCTTGATGAAAATGTGCTGCCACAGGATTCCTAAAATCCTTATTTTTAATGTCACTCCTGTGTTCTGAGATCCTTGTTTTCAGGGGTCTTAATGTTTTGCCAATATAAGCAAGCCCACACACATTTGATCATGTAGATCAGTGTTTCTCAAATGGGGGTACATGTACCCCTAGGGGTACTCGGAGGGACTATAGGGGGTACGTGAAATAAAGTGGAAAATGAAAGAACGAAAAAAAGATTATGTTTAACTAAAGAAACTTTGTGTGAACCTAATGATCGGTAAAGTTTTAAACCAAACAAAATCAAAAACTTTATAGCACAACTGTTACTGAGTAGCTATAAAGTAATACTTATTTGCACCACATACATCAACATTTGATTTTTGGTTCAGTTCTGTCTGTTCTCTCTTTGGGTTTTAAACATTCCAGTTGAGTACAACTGTTGAATTGATCTGCAGCAGGTTGAATCCATTGTACTGGATAGCCACGCTGTTTAAAACGACACTCTAGGTCTTTAGAATGTACCTGGAAAGAGTCATCTTGACTACAAATCCTGCGGATTCTTTTGAATTGGCCCATGGGGATACCTTTTTTTAAGGGTGTGGGATGATAACTGTCACCATGTAGTAGGGCATTACGATCAGTGGGCTTTCTGTACAAATTCATATTTAAAGTGTTGTTTTCTTTGATGACCAGGATGTCAAGGAAATTCATACTATTCTGATCAGAGGATATGGTACATTTCAAAAACTGACTACTGTAGTTAAGGAAAACATGAAAGGCTGTCAGCTCAGTAGGGGACCCAGTCCAAATCAGAAAAACATCATCAATGTAGCGCTTCCATAACTGTATGTGTGGCAGGAACGGATTGCAATTCGGATTCAAAATGAGATTGGCTTCAAGTAGCCCAACATAGAGGTTGGCATAATTTGGGGCCATTTTACTTCCCATAGCTGTGCCACATTTTTGTAAATAAAACTCGTTATGCACTCTGTCCTCTGGTTAAGAAAAAAATCAATAGACTCTCTACATCGAGTGTGACTAATAGTGAGTCGTTTGTTACAGTTTCTATAGTTTGTAGAACCTGAATGAAATCGCTTGAGTCTCTCCCCAGAAAATGTCCATATGCTAACATTAGATAGTTAGATCTAAAAGGTTTTGATTTGCACATGTGTCATGTTATGTTAAACAAACCTTGCAGTAGTGCAGTCTGGGACGGTCCCCTCAGGCCACAGCTGTGTTGGCCAAGATATCAGATCCGGTGTACAGCCACGCCACAGCTGAAAATTTCAAGCAAAAATACTGTATTTTAGACACAAATATATATTTGTCACTATATAAATATAGTGACAATAGCAGATCTACAAGCTCACAAGTTATCTACAAGCTGACAAGTGAGCTTGTCGATCGGCTATTTAAAATAAGGCAACAAGTTTACAGTGAGCTTGTAGATCTATTATTTTCCAAACATTAAACTCACAGTGAGCTTGTAGATATGGAGAGAAGGAGAGAAGGGGAGAGGAGAGGAGGGGAGGAGAGGAGAGAAGAGGAGAGGACATTATATCCTAATACACTGGTTCTCAACCTTTTCAGGCTGCGACCCCCCAAAATAATCATATTTGAACCGGGGATCCCCCAAAATAATCATATTTGTACTTTACTTGAGTATTTCCAATTTTCAGTACTTTTACTTCTACTCCACTACATCTCAGAGGCAAATATTGTACTTTTACTCCACTACAATTATTTGAAAACTTTAGTTACTAGTTACTTTTCAGATATAAATGATGATATTATGAAACACACATTAACCACTTTAGCCCTATTTTACACATAGGCTATTTGAAAATAGCCAATCTACAAGCTCACAACGGGCGACGCGTTGTGAGCTTGTAGATCTGCTATTTTCAAAAATGTTTGTACTTTTACTTTTGGTACTTTAAGTACATTCTGATTAACCTCGCGTCACCAGTCTTTCCACCTCGGAGGACATTCTGATACCAATACTTTTGTACTTTTACTCAAGTACATTTTTAATTCCAAACTTTTACTTGTAACAGAGTACTTCTGCATTGGAGTAGTGATACTTTTACTTTTGTAAAACATTTGAGTACTTTTTCCACCACTGGGTACGTTTATAGATCTTACTGTAACAGGACTGTTGATATCAGCCACAGAGCATGGATCACAGACTATATATTATAACCATGATCAAAGAAACACGACGGAGCCAGCTAGCCGCTAAACATTAGCGTAAGTCGGTGTTGCCAGATCGAGCTTAAGAAAGAAGCAGCAAGTCTATACAAAGAAGCCCAAAATAAGCAAATATAGGGGGCAGGTCAGTCAAACTTTATGCCATGGGCCCCCAAGATTTAAGCTACTTTACAGAAAAAAAGGAAGCCCATTCGCTTATAATTACAGATTTGGCAACACTGGACTCTGGACTGCGCTGAGAGCAGCCACAACACACACACACACACACACACACACACACACACACACACACACACACACACACGTAACAGTAGCCTGAAACAAACGCAACCTGGCGATTGAACTTAATTCATTTAAGGCCCGTACATGTACATAAACGTTCAATTTTCAAATATAAAGTTCTTAACTCATGGCCACGGATGTGATAATTCTGTTCGAGCCCTCAGAAGTAACCGTATATTCAGTATTGTTCAATAAAAAGCATTTTAATCCGATCGGTGGCCATTTTCTCAGCATGTCCGCCATGCTTTCAACTGCATTACCCATCGGTTGGTAGGTGTACTGCACTCTGATAGAGTGTCCTAACTATGAGCAAATGGCCACCACTCGGATTAAGATGCGTTTTTATTGAACAATACGGAAGATACGGCTACTTCTGAGGGCCCGTACATAATTATAACATCCGTGGCCATGGGGTAAAAACTGTGTTTGAAATCTGAACGTTCATGTAGTCCAAAAAAGGCGGGGAAAAATAAAGTAATAAAGGCGGGAAAAAAGTATATATCAAGTAATATTACTCACCTCAGACAAAACACGACGAAATGAAAGTAGATGAGTGATATATGAACCGAAATCAAGTAGAACAGTTTCCAATAGTAATCTATCATCGACCGGAGAGATCTAGTATCGAGCGACCTAGCATCCGCTGTAAACCCTGAGAAATGAGCCGAGCACTGCGGGAACGGTGGATTTAAGGGGCGGGACAAAACAACAAGGGCTGTGATTGGTCTGACAAGCAGACATGCGTACATGCGAGAGGGCATCCCCGGGAATGCCCTCTCGCGTGTACGCAAGCACAGCCCCCCCCCCGCCCACACACACACGCTGTTACACGCACGCACATGCGCACACACCCAAACAACTCTATGACGTGCACACACAAACACGACACGAACACGACACAAGCCCCGCCCCCCTTCCCTACACACACACACACACACACACACACACACACACACACACACACACACACACACACACACACACACACACACACACTATTACAAGCACGCACATGCGCACAAACCAAAAATAGGTACATTTGTTTTCAATGCAAACGTCATTTCACTAATTTAAAAGTTAAAGAGAAGTTAGCGAAATATATAACAGCAATAATAATAAGGGTAATAATAATAATAATAATAATAGACATACACTGTAATATTTATTTAACTATGAATATCAATGAATCAATTATATCAATACTGCAATTGTAGAAACACTCTGTTACAAGTACAAGTCTGGTAATGAAAATGTACTTGAGTAAAAGTACAAAAGTATCGGCATCAAAATATACTTAAAGTGTGGTAGATTGTTGATAGTACATTCTTCTCAGTTAGTAAGGTATGTTTACTAATGGCAGTGGATATGAATGAATATATATATATATATATATATATATATATATATATATATATATATATATATATATATATATATATATATATTATTTGAATAGCTTGAATGCACAACATGGTACGTATGTCTATACATATGAAACACAATGTTATACATTATACCAGGGATCTTCAACAGGGGGTCCGGGACCCCTAGGGGGTCCTCAGAGTTACTACAGGGGTCCGCCAAATCTTTGTGTGATATGATTTTTCTTTTTTTATATTAACCACTTGAACCCTAGCATCCCTTTTCTGAGGAGAACTTTAGCCAAAAATAGCCGATCTACAAGCTGACAACGCCTCGCACTAAGAGTTATAGGTGTAGAGGGAGAAAAGAGCAGCAAAAGTATATCTGAAACACCATTCTATACAATATAGAGGGGGTCCCTGCTTCATCTCTCTCTCTCAGCTAGGGGGTCCTTGGCCTGAAAACGTTGAAGACCCCTGCATTATACAATATATGCTGTACCACCCCCCAACGGGGGTCCCTGGCCTGAAAACGTTTAAGACCCCTATGACTGCCACATTTCTGTGCCCTTGTATTAGGTGTTACAGTGAATAATAAATCTACAGAATGAATATATGCTTCCAAAAAAGATGCACACCTTAAAGGATTTGTCTCTCAATGATCAAGTTATTTGAAACTTGTCCGCCATCTTATCATATAATGTAATCATCCAACTATATTACATCTATGGTCTTGTATAAGATCATCCTGAACATTCCTCAAAGCCCCTTTGTTTAACTCATCACCCTATATCGGTTACATTCATCAAACAGGTGGTATACCTAGTTTGTGTAATCTGAATCAGAACAGAAAGTCAAGACTAGTGTATAAATTATGTTAACACACATTGTAAGCACACAATCACACACAAACCTGAAAATAAGTATATTTAAAACCAAATCTTATCAGATGGGGGTCTGTGGACAAATACATGTTAATCTGCGGGTCCTTTTGTCGAAGCAGAAGCAGTACTCCCTGTCATCGTCGAGAAGGTGAAGGTGGCAAACGAAGAAGACTACGTCCTCACACTCTATGGGAAATGAAATCACTGAGTCTGAAGGGACAGCAGTTACATAAAGAATCTTTATTTATATTTCTAAAGTTACAATTGTGTCCTTTCACCAGACTCCCATGAACTACCAAAACACAAAGTACAAAGTAACCAATAACGAAAATCATACCAAACATTAAAAACACTTACAATCAGCCCATCGTAACTGAAATAAAGAAAGTACAAATAGTCAAGGGAACCAATAAACTCTTGTGCTCTGCTGGGGTGCTGGGGGGGAATAGCCGAGAGCTGGCTACAGCTCCTCTTTATAGTGTCAGGCTCTAATCACACATGAGCTGAGAAGGAGAGTGACAGGTGTCTAGCCAAGACCAGGTCAGCATAGACACTAGGACAAATAAGCATTATTGAACACATAAGCATAGAAAGACTGTAGACTGAGGTGTTAATATTTGGAATCAACATATGCTTTATCGAGAGTGAGAGCTACTGTGATACTTCTTAGCTGTTGAATTTGAATCACTCTGCTGGGACGTGCATGACAGATTTCAGTGAAGTGATTTCAGTGACCGGCTCAATTATTCCTTCTAATAAACCTTTAAGTTATCTCAGCTGACCGTTCAAATGCACTTTTATAGACAATTGACACACATTCAGTAAACAAAAACATCTATGATGCACAAACTTGGACACATCATCAGTGTTCTTTCCTGGACTCACTGGGTGTTTCGGGTCTTGCAACACTCCAGGTGACCCGACCGAGGCTAATCAGACCCCGGCCTGTGTCAAGTGGCATGCTACTGCCCCCACGGTCTCTTAGAGGGGAGGTTTAGAGACAGAGCTAATTGGGGGTTAAGGTGGCTGATGACATATTAGCAGGAGGTGTTGGCGACACTAGGAGGCTCTAGGCACTGTGGGTTGCCTCCGGGCCTGGCTCCTCCTTCATCTGTCCTCCATCTCTCCAGATGTCATCACCCAGTCTGTTCCTGAATGTCATCGGTACTCCCACTCTCAGTTTACAGTAAACAAAAACATCTACTGATGCACAAACTTGGAAACATCGTCAGTGTTTTTTATCAATTGACCATGCAACACATTCTACCCAGGCATTGAAACAAACTAAATAGTGCAAGTTCTGAAATCCATGTACATAGGCCAAATATCTGTTGACCTGTTTTAACATTTGAGAAAGACAGCTTGCTGCTTGTGATTTCCAAAAGTGCAGCCATGTTAAAATACTATATATGAAATAAGCAAGTGAATATCAAACTGTGGTTTTCATCTACAATACAAACCCCTAATTTGCCCAGCTTGATGCCTCACTCTGCATCTGTGATGATCGAGTGAAACTTCTCTTGTTCTTCTTCATACAAGTGGCAGAGATGGGCTCCAACCATGGCCACTGTCAGGTGCTGTCGCTCCACCCTGAGTTTGAAGTGCTGTCCGTCAAGTATAGGCCACCTGGTTGTGGCTGAGCTCATAGGAGGGCAGGTGGGAGGCTATCAGCACCTGGGGGAGTGTAAAATAATTTGGGCATCAATTATTTTCAGTTGGTCATGAATTAATATAGCTGCTGCAGGACGCATTAAACCTTAATGCATCCTGCTAAGTCACCCCTTAATGATTAAGTGGTGACTTAACGGTTTCACATGGGGCATCTTTGTATGTGTGCTGTAGCCACATACCATTTTCATTCAGCTGAATGGCGTTGGTCGTCTTGCTGAGCTGGGTGAGCTCGGTCAGGATGGTCATCGACGAGGGTGGGATCTCGCCCACACAGCTGGTCCTAGCCACGCAAGAGGACAACGTACACAGTCAAATCCCCAGTGTTCATTCAATTTGTACACCAACTAGTGACCAGGAGATTATTTTTGGGAACTTGGGCGTGGGAGAATATGTAGTTGAGCTCGTTGGCCATGTCAGCTTTTTTTTCTTCACGAAGTGCAAATACACACTTGAACAACACTCAACAGGTCTTCAAGTTGCCCCTTGGTTAGTCGCCTAAGTAGCCTAAGCTTCAAAATGATGATATGTGAAGGGTGGAGGATGACGGGCAGAAAGAGCGCTAGTATATCCTAGGATATACTCACTTCTGAACTGCACAATGCTCCGAGTGTTCATGAAGAAGACCTCTCTCTCTCTGACTTCCTGTTCAGAGTAGCAGCATGGCTGTCGAGGATGTTGGCGATCTGGAAATGAGGGATAACATTCCATGTTCATAATTAAACCATTTGTCTTGATTTGAAGTAAGAAAGAACCTGTCTGAATCATGTGGATAAATATATAGCCTCATTTAGAAACGAGCGCTCGTGCATTACCTGCTGGGTGCTGGCTTGGGAACTGGCACAGCACTGAGGTTATGTTGCTGACACACTGTGTCATGTCTTTCTTGACAGCCTTCTCAACAGCAGGGAGAATGTGACCAGACACACTGGTCATGATGTCCTGCAGCTCCAACACTGGCAAGGAGGGATCTCGCATGGTCTTCATCAGCCTCTCCACCCGCTCCCTAAGCTGGGGAGATAGAAAGAACAGCATGTTTATCAAACACTGTACTGTTAGCTAGGTAGGTGTTTGTTTCTTATGCACGTGTGAACTCGGACCTTGATGCAGAAGAACGGTTCGGGCAGGCAGTAGCCATTCATGATGTGGATCAGGTGGTCCAGTGTACTGTGGAACACTCTGTGTAGCTTCCCCCCTCTCAATGCTACAGCCTGGATAGTGGGCAGGGCCCCTGTGTGCAATTCCGCCTTAGGGACAAAAACACATAGTTAGAGGAGCATATGAACCCTAGCGTCCCTATTCTGGGGATGCCGAAATAGGTGAACATACAAGCTCACAGGCTTGTAGATCGGCAATGACACAAGAACAGGCGTAGTCCACATAATATACCTGCTCCACTCTGCTGGGGTCATCCAGTTGGAGCTTGGCAATGACGCAGCCAGGCTCTAGTGCAGCCCCAGCCCTCTCACATAATGAATACAACCAGACTCTGAAGCGGTCAGAGTCATCACCATCTTCATCACCTGGAAAACACACATGTTAATGCAGTTTACATCTATAAATTCATGTCCATGAAATTAGGGCGAATATGCCGTTAATGCTCTTTCATTTGGATATCACACCTCCATCTCAGTATAGCACTGGCCAGAGAACACGTGCCCACCGTCCTCTACAGTGTACTGGATGAGTTTTCCTGCAGAGGGCGAGCGCAGCAGCGACGGGTCATTCTCCTTCTCAAAAACACAAGTCGTGTTTCCGATAGTGATGGGATACCTGCAAAATACAAAACAAACAGTACTAACCAAGTTTAACCATTGAATATTGTATATACAAATCAGAATGGCAGGGAGGATTGTGCACAAAATGCCCAAAAAAGTCAACAGGAATTGGTCACCCCCCAAGAATAGGCATTGGTCACCCCCCAAAAATAGGCAATCTGCAAGCTCCCAACGCGCCGGGGTGCGAGTCGACGTGTTGTGAGCTTGCAGATCGGCTATTGTCAGCATGCCACAGCGTCATACGATGAAGGTTAATTGAGGTTCTAAACATTAAACAGCAATGTACCTGTCCACCTCCTCTTTCATGTACAGTAGGTGGTACAGCTGCTGCCGTCATATGAGAGCAGAAGGCCTCAGTCGCTGAGGCGATGGACATACATCTCGGCAGATGCATGGTTCATGATGAGCACGTAGGAGTTGGGAGACTGTCATGTCACGCCACGGCCTTCATAGATCAGCTCCACATCCACCGTGTTGAGGAGCGTGTGTGCAGGTAACACCTGACCTCTGGCAAAGACAGTGGGAGATGTGTGTGTTAGTGGGTGCGGTTATTTATATTACCCCTTTTCCCAATTTCGTCATTATGCCGATTCAACGTTTTTCCCCTCTTGTGTAGTCCCTGTCACTGCCAACCCCTACATTTGGTCATGTGGGAGGCTGCAGACAACCATGTGCCTAATTCAATACACATGGAGTCGCCAGCCATTTATTTTCACCCGACAGTGAGGAGTTTCACCAGGGGGGTGTACGTACGCATGTGGTGGAACATGCCATTCCTCTCGGTTTCACATCCGGCTGAACAGGCTCCGGCCAACCTGTAGGAGTCACTAGTGTAGCAATAGAAATTGGGTTTGCTGGAGAGCCTGGCCAAGCCGGATGCACCGTGGAGGATTCAAACCCCTAGTCTCTGCAGTGGTGGGCAGGAACTTCACCGCTTTTCCACCCTGATGCTCAGTGGATGTGTTTTCTATCCTTTTTTTAATCCCACAACTTTGTAACCCATTTTTTCTACCAGTGCCAATTGCCTATGTAATCCTGGCCGCTACTCTCCCAGCCTAGCCTAGGGAGAGCCCAGAACTGAGCTCATGCCTCCTTCAATGCATGAGGAGCTAGCAAGCCGCTTCTTATCACCTGACAGAGGGGAAATTCCACGGTTGGACGTAGTGCGTGGAAGGAACACGTTATTCCAACCAGTTCCTTTGCCCTCCATCACCAGGGGGAGGCAGTATAGAGACCAGGATTACTGCATGTTTTTGTGAGGGTACCTACCTACCCTAAGGGACACAGGGAGAACATGCAAACTCCACACAGAAAGGCCCTTTCAACAACCCCACCTTGGGTATGGGCACTGATGCCCACAGCGTCCCCGGCGGGAATCGAACCGAGGACCTTCTAGCTGTGAGGCTTGTGTGTTTTCTATCCTGACATCAGCAGATCTGGGGGCAGGTTCATATTCTAGTCGACAGACACCCATTTAGACAGGCCGATTCTAAAAACACCTTCTAAATCCAGACCTAAGTTTCTGAAAAACATATTTCTTCAATAATTACAAAACATGTATGTTGCTATGTACTGTACATAGCAACAACAACCCCAAAAGGGGTCCCCGTCCTGAAAGGTCTAGTTACAAAAAGGGCTTCCCGCCCCAAAATGGGTTAAGACAGTACTTTGTTTATTCTTTTTGTACCTTTCCAGACTGTGAGTGCAGGAAGTTGGACACACTGTTCCTCAGGTTGACATGGGCTACGCGGAGAGCACCGCTCACAATCCCCAGCATGGTGTCCGGACGCTCTGCCTGCCCTGCACACATAGCACTATACTCATCCTAACGGTCTTCGTTTTTATCATAAAACTAAAACAAAGTGGCCATTTCAATGTGTTGAGAACAATGAGAACAATGCCAGTAAGATCAAGCTTCCATCTACCATAGTCTAATCACGCACTTGACTGCGTACACTCGGTTTGACTAGAACACAGCATGGGGACATAATGGCAAAATAACATTTTTAGATCCATGTCGTACAATCATCATCACATAACACAACAATGACTTGAGGTTACAGTGATTTCTTAATGCCATAAGACAGTGGTTCTCAAAGTGAGGTCCAGGGACCCTCAGGGTTCCTTGGGGGGTTCCGAATGGACCCTTAACAGGTCTGTAACTCTGAAGATATGGGGGTCTTTGAAAAAATAAAACGTTTGAGCACCGCTGCCATAAGAAATGTGGTCCTACATGCTACATGTCCCTCATAGGTCGCCCCCAAATGGGAGATATGGCTGTACCTGCATCTTCTCTGAGAAGAGCCTGTCCAGCCAGCCAGTCTCAATGCGGTTATGCTGGAAGCTCTCAGTCTCCAGGAGCTTTATGAGGTATTCTACAGTGGTCCTGCAGTCCCCCCTGATAGACAGTTCCTTCACAGCCACCACCATGTTACTACAGTATGTAGAGACAAAGACAACTGTTAAAATCTCACTGGGTGTCGTTCACATCATACAAAACAGAAACCCATCAACCCTAGCGTCCTTATGTGGGGTATGTCATTATTACAGATGAAGATATTTGTAGTGTAGAGGGAAGAAAAAAAGAAGCGATCAAGTATTAGACCGCTGGAGGACCCCGGTCAACAAAGAATATAGGGTTTAAGTGGTTACAGAGTTCAAGGGATAGTTTGGATTTGGGGGAATTGCACTATTCTTTCCGACTTACCCAGACTAAAGAGTCAAACAACCTCATTAACAACTTATTAATGTCACTGCATGCAGTTTGAAGCTATGTTGAATGGTGAGCTTATTACCTAGTTGAGTTCAATTCACATTTGACATTTCCATCATTTTTCACTGACTGACACTGCATCATCCAGTGAGGGTGAGTGTACTCACGAAATGGCCTCTGATTTGCTCGTGATTCTCTCCCCAGGATAAGCAGTGTCAGGAGAAGCAGTGTCCAAACTCATGCAGGCCTCCAGCCGCAACCACGCTGAAGTAACCCCAAACGTTCTTATTGCTGCGGAGGTTCAGCACTTGGACTGTTCCCGAGCTCAGCTTGAAACCCTACAACAAGACATCAAACAAATACTTAATCAGAGACCCTTCAATTTTGACTTTTTTTAAGTTAAATAAATGGCAGTAGCACTGAGGGTTTTACTGTGTATAAATTCTACGTCCGTTGTCGAGAGAGAGACAGTGGCACATACTTTTTGTTTTTTGCTGGTGATACGGGATGCAATGACGTGGCCGCGAGGGGAGGGTGACCAGACCTTCAAAGTCAATGGGACAATCACCCCAGGGCTGGACCGACCCCATACAACATCCTAATGTCTTTAATACGGTACAGAGGGATTCCAATGGAAATCTGACAGGAGAGGATTAACATGTTCAACTTGATGCTCTTCTCTGGACAGTGAAATACGGAACAAATATCAGTTAAATATAACGGTGACCAGATGGTTAAATTTGCACACTCTTTGAGTTACACATGGATAATCTAGAACGGGGTGCCCCACAGAGCACATATATGCGGCAGGCTGGGTGGCCTACCCAGGGCTATGTACTGTATTAGGGGCCTGTCACAATTATTGCATAATCACCTGATAGCAACTATTTGAGCTAGTTGCAATTATTTTGCATAAATCATTAGAATCGTTTCTATTCATCTGTATAAAAACAGTTGGCTAAAACTAACAGAAATGTCATATTTACATCATTGTTTCCACTTCATTGTCCACTTTCAACCTGGCGTCCCTATTTTGAGCATTTAGGGAAAAAATAAATGCCCAGCTTCATGCCCCACTCTGCATCTGTTACTACTTCAACACCTTCAGTCAATTATGAGTGGTGTGTATATTGAGACTATAGGGCTTGAGCCTATATGTGATTATGTTACAATTACTACTGCTCACATGCAAGTGCATGTTTTGAAAAACAATCCTACTTCTTTCTTCTTGAGCAGTGTCTTCTTGAGCAGTGTCAGCGTCTGTATCTTCTCCACACGTTCATCTGCGTCTTGATGAGCTGTCCAGCTTCTTCTCCAGCAGACTCAAGCGCACGCTGGCCTCGCTCAGCTCCTCTCCCTGGAAAACACAAAATTACCTCCATTTATTTACACTTCCTTTTTAAACCACTCTTCTAAAGTTCTGTACTAATATCTAAAGTTCTGTACTAAAGACAGACTGAACACTTTAGGACGTTACTTCACTTGATAGCACTTACGTACGTCAGTGATGTCTGCTTTCAGAGCTGCTGCGTGCAGCTCCGCCGGTGGAGAGTTCTGGGAAATGACAAAGGCAACATCTAAAACTGGGTTGAAAAACAAGGCCCTGCTTCAGTTAGAGTCATTTGATGATGCAAAACTGAAGGAGAAGCCATGTTGAACACAGTGTGTGTTAGAACATGTACACGTGTAGTCACGGCACTGTTTGCTTTAAACTTAAATCCATATTCTTTGGTAGTGACCATGGATTAGTGACTTAACGAATGCCTAAAACATACTGTAAAAGAGAAAAAACATAGTCTATGTCTTGCTTCCACTTTCAATACTACCACTTTAAACATCTTCTACCTCATCTTCTACCTATATATTCAACAGGGTACTACCCTGTTGAATATATAGTGAATATACATTAAATGTTGTTTTACTTGGTTCTGAGGCTTCTCTGAGTCATACTCTCCCTCTTGCATGGCAGTGGCCATCTTGTTAGTCTCGCGTAGCCAGACCCCACAGAAAATGAAAAACAGCGACCTCTGCTTTTCTGATATTCGGAATCTGTTCTTGAGAGATTATCTTGTTCATGGTTGTAAACATGACAGTGGCAGGCAGGCACTCATAGGGGTTGGCGTCCATAGATCTGGCACAGATAAATGAATGGACATAATAATGTGTACAAGATACAGAAGAACAGTGGAACATGCTATACAGTACATGACATGCATCTATTGGTTGCTTTTAGGGGTGCAACGGTTAATTAAGAACTATCGGTTGAATTGATTACAAAAGATCCATTTGATAATATATAAAAAATAAAACAAATTTGGTTAATTGAAAAAGTAATCATTAGAATAATCACTATAACAATTATGGATAGTTGCAGCCCTAGTTGCATTCAATGCACTATTTTGACTGAGGGATTAGGAGGAGGAGGGGTACAACATTCTGGGTTGTACTGTATGTATTTTTCATAATTCATTTGCAGCAGGCATGTAAACATTTGAGTACTTTTACTTTTGATAATTTAAGTACTTTTTGATGCCAATACTTTAATACCTTTACTCAAGTAAATTCTCAAGTGAATTCTGGACTTTTACTTGTAATTTCTACATTGCAGTATTGATGAATTTACTCAAGTAAAACATTTGAGTATTTACACCACTCCACTACTCACAAGTTACCTAACCAACATTATTTTTTGGGAGACATGGAACATTTGGGAGTTGAAAAGCACCAGTTGCTACGTTTTATATGCAACCAGAAACGTCAGAATATCAGAATTATCTTGTCTTTAAAACGAACGCTAAGCCAATATGTTAGGTCCATGTTAGCATAATAGTTAGCCACATTATCCATTGAGCCAAACCAACTAACTCTGGGCTAGATCAAATAGGGGAAATATAGACTTCTTGATGTTATAGGTACTGTTAACTAACGTAACACAGACAATGTGACTTCGCTATGTAGATATATAAAAGATATACAAACCTTTTCTGGACTGGTCTGCTGCTATGTTTGTGTGGAGCGTGCGCGAAAACACTTCCGGATACAGTCAGTGACGTCAGACGTAGGGTTCAACCAATAGATAGACGCGTCGCGCGTTCACCGCTCACGGCCGCCATTATAGTAGTTTCTTTCAGTCAAATGAACTACACATTGTAAAAGTGGATTGTGCCCACAGGCAATGTAGGTAAACAAAGAATATACATGCTGTTGGGTACAAAAATAACCAAAAATAACCCAATACCATATAAATAACCCAAAATGGGTAACTAAGTACAAAAAAAACAAATCATTAGGAGTCATGGTTAACATCAGTTACATTATCATCGTGCATAGCACACAAACTTGTGCAAACTTGTAAGGCTACTTCTTGGCCTCAATTACAAAACCCATCTAACCCATGCCCATTTTGCTAGGATTGGATGGCTTAGGGTTGAGAACAGAGTACAGCAACTTGCTATGGGCCTGGTCTTCAAGATACACCACAACATTGGGATCCCCCTGTATTTGTCAAAATACTTCCAAAATGTTAATCAAGTCCATGATCATAACACCAGAGGCAGCTCCACAAACCATGTTCAACCCAGATTTGGCACAACAAAGGGAATGAACTCGTTCTCATGCTATTCATCAAAAATGTGGAATGCCCTACCAAAAGGAGTAAAGGAGTGTAAAACCCTACTCACTTTCAAAAATGCCCTAAAGATACACCTTCAGGAGGCTGCATTTCATAAATGGCCCCTGTCCAAGTCCTAACCTACCCCTTGTCCTAACCTAACCTACCCCCTCCCCCCCTTCTCTCTTTCTTTTTTTTGTACATATTTTTCACTCTTCATACCAGTAACCTGTAAACTGATTGTATGACATTCTGTATAGTAGTGTGTATATCTGTCTGTCTCTTATATGTCATCATGATTTGTGTGCATGGGGATCTCATCTTAAACAAGCTAAGTGCTTAACTGAGCTATCCAGTTTAGTAGACCTTGTATTGCGAATGTGTACTTCCATGTACTGTTATGTACTGTCATGTACTGTTCTCATGTCTTACTAAATAAAGTACATCAATCAATCAATCAATCAATCAATCAATCAATGCACCTCAAGTAGTGACTGTGTCTCTTTTTAATTACATTATTGTTTCATAGAGACACTATATCAATCAATCTGTCAATATGATTACCATTGTATTGACATATTAATTACATTATTGTTTCATAGAGACACTATATCAATCAATCTGTCAATATGATTACCATTGTATTGACATATTAATTACATTATTGTTTCATAGAGACACTATATCAATCAATCTGTCAATATGATTACCATTGTATTGACATATTAGTTTGTGCAATGATAGATCTTACAAAACTGTTGCATGACAGCACAAGACATAATCAAAATTAATATTCATTCTCATAGTGGGATATGGTATGATACACTCCCTGGCCTTAAAGGAGCACTTCACCCCTGGAAGAAGTCCCAGTCACTCAATGTTAATATTATTTGTAGTAGATAACAGTAGCAAAATTTCAAATTTGCACCCTATAGCCAGAAAAATATAGAAGTCTGTGTGTTTGACTGGATGACTGGGGTTTGGCTGCATTACTACAATGACCACAATGCTTTGGGGCACTTCACTTCCTTGTGAGGAGGAGGCTGCGTGGGGGCGTGGTCTACATTGTAACTTTCCCCTCCCAGTTCTCACTACAACAACATCAACAAGTGTTGCCATGTCTGCTTATTATAAGCGGCTGGTTTCTGAAATGTAGTTGATATTTGGGCTCGTTTCCAAATGTTTTGATTGTTGTTTAAACCAGTAGTTCTCAAACATGTTCATGTACTTTTCCACGGACCCTCATCTGTGCACTGAGCGCCAACATATTTGCCAGGGAGACCCTACCAAAAATGTGTTGTTAAAATGTTTTACAAATATTCCACATTTTGCACTTTTTTCCCCTCAAGATTTTTTGGAAAATAGCAGATCTACAAGCTCACACTGCGTCACATCGTTACACGTTATGAGCTTGTAGATCGGCAATTTTCAAATAGCCCATGTCTAGGTTTAAAGTGCTCTTGGCTAAGTATTTTCTTTTGGGCTTGTTTTCATATACCTGGTTGCTTATTTCTCTCACAAGATCTGGCAACACCGAATACTAAGTTTAGAATGATGAATGTTACGTTCCGAGTTTTTTGTCTACCTTTGGATCACAAAACACGACATCGAAGCCATGTTCTTTCTTGGACCACGTGAAATCTGCCTCTGTTGAACCAGTACAGTTGGACCTGCAAGTTTGCTATATCTACCAGGATGTAAACCGTAACAGTCCCATCATCACCGTGTCTTTGTTGCGCCAGCAAGCTGAAACTAATGGCTGCTGTTGTATTGTGTTCTGTATTGATTTGATTGTATCTTATAGTAAACTAAATATATCATGTATAAATTAGCATAGTAACACTAAACGTGTGTGTGCGCGCGCGTGCATCATATTTTTTTCAACATTCCATCCCACCATCTACAGTCCGGTGCTGGTGACGTGACGTCCATCTTCTACTTGGGAGTCGGGACATGGAGATGCGGCATAGTCAACAATATAATAATAAAACAAAACGTTTCATACTCATGTCATGTGTGACTCCGTATATCTGAGAGCATAATGTTTCACTGTCATTTCCAGTTATATTCTTTGGACTAAACTAAACCGTTTCATGCTTTCAATTGGTGTATGGATAATATTAGGTTTTACTATAGCCTATTGTATCTAAGACCAGTAAAGTTGAATCCAATGTGCTGGGGTCCCCAGAAAAATAATGATTACATGTAGAAGTAAATACTAACAGAATGAACAAGAGTTTTTCACCATTATATCTGTAATGCTTACAGTCATGTAATTATGTGCCATTCTGC
This sequence comes from Gymnoscopelus microlampas, assembly GCF_963454915.1. NCBI lineage: Eukaryota > Metazoa > Chordata > Actinopteri > Myctophiformes > Myctophidae > Gymnoscopelus > Gymnoscopelus microlampas. Next base: position 5,994,435 of record NC_139943.1, on the reverse strand, counting down.
CAAATGAAAGACCATCTCCTATATCATGAAACAGTTCAAAAGAACCCTTATAGAATTGGGTGTTCATATTTTGTCATTATAAATGCTTACACAATGTAGAATATACCATGATCAATGAGTAGAGCAAGCAGTGTGTAAATGTAACCGTTTTATTTAGAAAAATAATATAAATGGCTGTAGTCCCAGGTCTTCAACAGCAGTTCCATTTTTGCAGGCTGATGACAATTTCTGTCCTGTCATTGGAAAGAACACATGAGATTAGACTTGTAGTTTACATGGATATCATCCGACGTGATACCTAATTTATTCTTAGTTGCATGCGCACCGAAAATAGCAGACCTACAAGCTCACAAAGTGTTGAGTCCGCGACGCGTTGTGAGCTTGTAGATCTGCTATTTTCGGGATGCGACGGCGTCATGTACTCAGTAGCTCTGAAACATGTCAGTCATGGCGGAGCTTCAACCTGGTATTTGCACTTTCTACATGTACAGACCGTACATCTACATAAACGTTCAGATTTCAAATATAAAGTCCTGACCTCATGCCACGGATGTTACAATTTGAATCGGGTGGGTCTAAGTACCAGTATCTTCCGTATTGTTTAATAAAAAGCATTTTAATCCAATCGGTGGCCATTTTCTCCTTATGCTTTCAATGACGCGACCCTATCGGTTGGGATGTGTATTGCACTCTGATACATTATACATCTATGAGAAAATGGCCACCGTTCGGATTTAAATGTTTTTTTATTTAACAATATGGAAGATACATGTACTTAGACCCATCCGATTCCAATTGTAACATCTGTGGCCACGGGGTAAGAATTTCATATTTGAAATATGAACGTTTATGTAGATGAAAGGGCTGTGAATGGAAAAAGTGCCAACACCAGGTTGAAGTTCCGCCATGACAGTCATGTTCCCAAAAAAAGACATGGTTTTCCGAGGCTACATCAAAGTCAACAATAACAAACGTTCCGTTCACGCCAGGCTCCACAAGCTAGTTTAGTCTACCCAAGGGATACAACATGAGATTATAGTGATAGTGGCAACTTTACAGCATGTTTACTTACTCGAGAGACAAGCGTCCACCGTCCACGGTCCGTGTACATTCTGTCAGTTCCACTAAGAAACATCCCCGACGGGTTGTTGCTCCTCACTGCCCGCCTTAGCTGCGTGTGGGTCCGGGTACTAAAGTATAACTCTGATATGTTTACACACGCCATGACAGTACATGTGTGAGGTAGCTAATGGGAGTTGCCGAGTGGGGAAATGTTTGGGAGACACCCTCAGGGGCCGGTCCTTTGAACCATGGGGGTTGGTTTGGGTTTGAACTACACCTGTAGTCACCTGCAGTATGTAGTGCGGACATAAGGTGAGACACGGCTGAAAACGTCATTTCACGCGTCATTTGACGCTTTCAGCCGTGTCTCACGGATCAAACGGATCAAAAATCTAAAAACACAGATACAACACAAAAAAAACACCAGGATCATGTTTATGGGGTCCTAGACTTCATGAAAAAAGGATTTGGGTGAAGTGTCCCTTTAACACGGTGATCATCTCAAAATAACTGACTTCACTAAAGGGAAAAAGCAACTGCACCCATGTGAACTTGAGACAACGAGGGGACTGAGCAACACTTCCGATCCATGTAGAACGGGTCATTGGTCTTGTGAGGAACAAGTACACCATATTACAAAGCACATTACCCATCTCTATCTCTACCAGACTGGCTGCAACTCCAGGAGAGCGAGAGCCTGCATCTCTTGACAAGATGGTCAGAGTTTGCTGTGCTCTGTGCAACATTTATCCATCTGTTGTCCCTTCAGAATAGCATGGGTTTCAGTAACATTGTGTAGCACAGCAATGTACATCACAAATTTGAATGATGTCGTTTTGTATCATTGGCTGCCGTTCATTTGTTTCATTGTGCAACTAATAAAACAAAAAACCAGGTGGCAGTGAAATATATGGCTTTTCTTGGCTTTTTAATAATTTAATCTGGTAATAATTTATGAGTCATGACAGTCCGATAACAATCTCATATACACAGATGGTTAATATTCTGTAGATATATTTTTTCAGTTTTTCTGTTATGTTATCAGGTCATCAGGAGGTCTTGCACGCTGGTAACATAGGTGTCAAAATCAGACATATTCTTTGATTATTGATTGTGTTTGGCCATGTTTACTATTAGAAACGTTACTGCAATACTACTTGTTTTCTGCACTCCACACATTTCCATGTCTTGGGTACCCAGGTCAACCTATGAAAGCGCTTCCGCCAGACCGTGTCCAGATGTGCAGATATCTGTGTCATCAGCTTTACTGCAGTATTATCCTATTTCAAGTGGCTGTTTTGTGGCTGCAGTGTCTGTGGGACTCGTCATGGCAGGGTAATACAACCAAACCTCTACCAAAAATGTGCTTTAAACTATGTACCTTGCTGCACCATTGGAGAATCAACAAGCACGGGTATAGCAAATCCTTTTGATGGAGGACACAGGTCTTTTTGCTCTGGCTGCCTCACCAAATATTGATGCTGTGACTCATCCTGGCCTCTGATCAAACCATAAGTTCTTTAGCTTTACTTTGCTCCCTGGTGTCCTCCTCAGTTAACCTCAGTTAGTTAGTACAACTCGAACCCCCGTTAGTTAGTACAACTTTCGATGTCGTTTAGCTTGTCAGGAATTACAACAGACTTTATGGAAATATTAAGAGTTGTACCACTGTCAGATGATCATTAGAGCTATACTGTATTTTGCAGATGACTTTCCTAATATCAGGAAAACTAAGGCCTTGGACATGACAGGGCTCTTGTTTGTGACTGAAACTGATGTTGCAGATCTCTGCATATGGGACACCTCGGACAGACTCCATACTGGGCTGACTCCGTGCGCAGGGCATCTGGGTGGAAGCCTGCCCATCTTTTTTATCAACATCAGCCAATAACACAGCATATGCATGAGAGCACACCTCTCCTAAGCCTGCCTTACAGGTGCAATGAGCCATAAGGACTGTTCCATCCTCGTGCACTGTGATCCAGGGGTGTGTTGGGGTCTCATTGAGGCTCATTGAATGCTTTACCTGCAAGTTGCAACACAAGTAGTGAATTATAAGACAAATTTCTCCCAAGGGAGACAACATAAAGTTACCTTGAACCTTGAAGTAAGCTACCTTGATTAAAACATGTAGTTTAAGACATGCATAACATAATTCAGGATAGCTAGGTAACAGCTAGGCAGTAGAGTTTAGCCCATTATGTAATGTTTACTATTTGGTTGCATATCCTTTACCTGCCATGACCTCTGTGACCCATCATCAATTGGACAAATACTGTACTGTCTGATGGCCATTAGAAACAGAGACACAGGAACTTAGACTGAGGGCTTGTCTCAAATAATAAGTACTTAACATTAACAATGAATTCAATTATAACATAATTTGTCCAAACATCATCCTAATACCTTTTTGCTATTATTTTAACGTCGTGTTATGCTTTTGCTTTTCTTTTTTTTACTTTATTGTTAAATTAGTTGTACTTTTTCTGTAATTGTATTATTGCTCTATAAAGCACTTTGAGCTGCATTTCATGTCATGAAAGGTGCTATACAAATAAAGTTTATTATTATTATTATTATTATTATTATTATTATTATTGTTATTATTTTATCATTTATTTTGAAATTTTTCAGAGAAACATTTAGACAAAGACTCAGACCAAGACTTAGTGTATACAATACAAGATACATATTGTGTTAATATAATCATAAAAGGGTGAGTGTCAGGAGACACATTTATAATAATAATAAAATAAAATAAATGATATAATAATCAAGTGTTAAAAGCTTCAACAATGTGGGGGAGGACAACACTGTGCCGCAGTGATGTAAAGTAACAAAGTACATTTACTCAAGTACTGTACTAAAGTACACTTTTGAGGATTTTTTAGTTTACTGGAATATTTTATATTTGCTATACTTTTACTTCTACTCCACTACACCTCAGAGACACATATTATACTTGTACTGCAGTATACTTATTTGAAAACTTTAGTTGCTAGTTACTTTGAAGATTTTGAATATTATTACAAAACATACATTAACCACTTCAAATAGACTTCGGCTATTTTTAAAAATATGTTTTATACATGACGATTAATGCATATTCTGCATAATGTGTACTCTTAAGTATATTCTGATGCCAATAATTTTGTACTTTTACTCCCGTCAATTTTTAGCACCGAACATTTACTTGTAACAGACTATTTCTACCTTGTGGTATTGATACTTTTACTTAACCCATTAAGACCTGGAACGCACCTGTGTCACTTTAGATTTATTTGGCTATTCAAAAATAGCAGATATACACATATACTCTTCTCTACCGACTCATCTACAGCAGGTTATAATGCATTATAAGTGTTTATGATGCACTATGTAGACATGGGCTTCATAGAAACTCATGCCAACTAAATTAACTCATTAAAACCTGAGGCGATTCTTAAAAATGTTTTCTAAATCCTAACAGTTTTTTGAAAAAAAAAAAATGTTCAAGATTTTTCAAAAGTATCAGATCTACAAGCTCATGAAATAATAAATAAATGTGTCATGAAAGCCATGAAAGAAGTGCATCATGATCATCTCTGCTGTCATTACATCATCTATACCTTCCTCCTCCTGTCTCTCAGATTCATGTGGTTCACATTGCTCTGTAATACACACAGTGTGATTCATTCATTCATTCATTGTGTCACTTATGTTTGTATCATAACTTCAAGTCAATGAAAGGTTGTAATTTGATATCTAAGTGTGAGGTTTTTAGTGTGAGTCCTGAGTCCTCTGATGACAGTATGTATGGTGTGAGAGTTCCAACATGTGCTTCATGATAAGAGATGCCAGGCTGAATGTCCCTAACCCTCTGAACAGAGATGCCAGGCTGAATGTCCCTAACCTTCTGAAAAGACCCTAACCCTCTGAACAGACCCTAACCCTCTGAACAGACCCTAACCCTCTGAACAGACCCCAACCCTCTGAACAGACCCTAACCCTCTGAACAGACCCTAACCCTCTGAACAGAGTGCTGAGAATAGATTCAATGTGATCAGGTGTTGTTTTTATGCTGTGATAACTAAGTGAACGAGTGTTCAGCCTTCAGACATTCAGATAAAGACGATGATCTCTAAACTATATTATCTCTAACTAATGTCAGAGAAGTTATTTCTTTTTTATTTCATGTGAACACACACACACACACACACACACACGCACACGCACACGCACACACACACACACACACACACACACACACACACAGTGTCTGATCAGGTGATCAAATAGTCAGTTCCTTTCCACTTCAACTGCACTTCACTTCTCTTACTGTACTTTACTGTATGTCATATCAGAGCTTGTAGATCTGCTACTTTCGCTGCTTTTGAGTTTGAATCCTGAACAGAGACAGTTTTCTTTTAAACTTACTTCCTGGAAATGTATTGAAACTCATCTAAACTAATGGAGAATGTCTCCTCAAGTCAATGTTTTCAGCTGGTGTATGACTAATGATAGTTCTGTTTATTTAAGTGGAATATAATAGTGAAAATAATACAATTCCCTGGCCTATACAATGTTATGGTGTAGGCCCTACACAAACACTGTAGAGAGAGAGAGAGAGAGAGAGAGAGAGAGAGAGAGAGAGAGAGAGAGAGAGAGAGAGAGAGAGAGAGAGAGAGAGACAGGCAGGCAGTGGCAGTGGCAGCAATTTATATGAATAAATGTGACAAAATACAGCAAAATCCTAAAAGTATTTACAATTACCTGTATTAGAAATTTAAAGAGCCTGTGTATTATGCAAATCACAGCAGCTAGACGATCAATGACACACGCACACATTTTAACACAAAAAGGTCCAATACGCCTCGGTTACAAACGTTTTCACAACACTAATAGAATACAACGTACAATAAATTGCACATGGATAATATCCAACAGGCCTGCCGCTCTGCACGGCGGCAGCAGCAGCAATAAACAATAATAAGATACATATTGTGTTAATATAATCATAAGGGTGAGTGTCAGAAGACACATTTATAATAATAATACAATTAAATAAATAAGATAATAATCAAGTGTTAAAATCTTCAAAAATGTGGGGGAGGACAACACTGTGCGGCAGTGATGTACAGTAACTAAGTACATTTACTCAAGTACTGTACTAAAGTACACTTTTGAGGATTTTTTTTTAATTTACTGGAATATATTATATTTGTTATACTTCTACTTCTACTCCACTACATCTCAGAAACACATATTATACTTTTATTGAAGTAGTTATTTGAAAACTTTAGTTCCTAGTTATACTTTGAAGATTTTGAATATTATTACAAAACATACATTAACCACTTCAATAGACTTTGGCTATTTTAAAAATATTTTTATACATGACGATTAATGCATATTCTGCATAATGAGTACTCTTAAGTATATTCTGATGCCAATACTTTTGTACTTTTACTCCCGTCAATTTTTAGCACCAAACTTTTACTTGTAACAGACTATTTCTACCTTGTGTCATTGATACTTTTACTTAAGTGAAAAATGCCAGTAAGATTTGAGTAAAAACATTTTCAAAAATAGCAGATCTACAAGCTCGTAGCGCGGCACTCGGTGCCGCGCTATGAGCTTGTAGATCTGCTATTTTTGAATAGCCAACGTATAAAAGGTTAAAGTGGTTAATGTTATTGTGATGCTTTATTAACACATTTTGCAGTTTTTTTCATGAATATTCTGTGATACACATGAACGTTATTTTCTCAGACACTGCATGTGTCATATTATATATGGACAAAAACACTTCATCACTGGTCTTCTACATGTATTATAGTCTTAAAAATAATCAGCAAAACACACAAGAAGACAAACATACATGCTTTTGAATATTGTGTTTATTGACAGAATGCATAAGAACATTATGTGGGCCAACAAACACTCATCTCTTTAATGTAACAGTGTAGCAGTGTTACATAGGATAGAGCAGGAAACCACTGAAGATGTTGTGGTTTTGTGAACTATCATAGAGCCTGTACCCACCAGGTAAACGCATGTAAACTCTGTCTCCCTGCTCCAGCTCTAGGATCATTCCATTAGATACATATTCCCAATTAGCACTATTCCCCCCATTATTGTATCCCTGGATATAAATGAGACTCTGTTCATTTTTATACATCCGGATATACACATATGTTGATGATGAATCATAGTGAGCTGCAGTAAATCTGAAGTGATAAACTCCTTTAACAGGTGCTGAAAAGATACCTGTGCACGCACACGCGCGCACGCACGCACACGCACACACACACACACACACACACACACACACACACACACACACACACACACACACACACACACACACACACACAATACAATTGTGTGAATAAACCACCATATTGTGGGAAACACAATATGGTGATGGTGGTTTTCACTTTTAAAACAGTGGTTCTCAATGTGGGGGTCCCAGGACCCCCAAGGGTCCTTGAGGGGGTTCCAGGGTCCCCATGCTAAATATATTAATGTAGCATCAAAATCAGTTTAACTACCTTAACTTTATTTCATAATTAGACTACTACAAATAGCAGATCTACATGCTCACAACACATTGTGATGAGACATGTTGTGAGCTTGTAGATCTGCTATTTTCAAAACATTGACAGATTTGGAATAATCTTCAGATGGGGGTCCACGGTCAGTTTCGAGGTCCTTGACATGTAAATGTTTGAGAACCACAGATTTATATCATTGTTAATTAATGATATAAATCATTATTATCATTGTTAATTAAAAACAATGACCATTCAAGTCTCATCTCATCCTGTCTATTGTTTTAAATAGGAAACACACCTTAAATATGTATGTACATTACTGTAATATGTATTTAATGTCTGATGTTGAGGAAACTAATTGATTCTATAAAGTTAATTAACATGAATTAATCATAACATACCTGTAGTTGAATCGTATGCGTTGCCGATGTTAGTGATGACTCTCTTGTAGACCAGAGTGGTTTCAGAACTAAATGGTCCAACGTTTCCAGAATCACTCAAACCAACAGAAAAGGCCACCTTTGGTTTGTCTGTCAACACAGGAACATTATCATATTGTTTATAATATAAAATAATATATTATTCTATTAAGACAATGTCTACATTCTACAGTAGGATCTTAGTTGATTAAGTTCAGTAAGAGTGGGACAGACATTCTGAGATACAGGAGGAGGCTAGAACATTTTAAATATAATCTTATTTTTAAATAAAATAGGAAGCTGCAAGAGGGATCTGATCTCTTTCTTTCTCAGAAATAGTTGTTATCTCTCAACTGTCATGATAGGAAAACCAGTATAAAGATCATTGTAATACTTTAATCTACTTGTAAAAACATGAATTTAACTTTTAATAAAATGTCAGGTGGTTTCATTCACCTCATTGGTCAGACTCTAATTAGTGATTTTAATATCGTAAGACGGTAATGTCACTACTTTGGTTCAGACCAGCTAAATGTTACATATTGTGATCATTTACAAATGATTAATTATTAATAACGTTATTAATTAATTGGTTAACCACTGAAACCTTATACTTAGTTGACCGGGATCTTCCCAGGCTTGCTAGAATTTCCCTCTACACCAAATATCTCTGCCAAAAATAGCAGATCTACAAGCTCACAACACGTCACATTGCGGCATGGTGTGAGCTTGTAGATCTGCTATTTTACCTGAATGTTTGCCAGAGAATTGCGATGTTAGGGTTCTGTTAGTTTAACTATGGACACTGATTTTAAAGTCTTAGATTAGTTTCAAATATATATTTGTGGGTCTTCATTTTAGAACATAATGTAATGTAAATAATACTTACTCCTCAGTTCCTGCACCTGGTTGTCAGTAGCAGTCAGCTTTGTTTCTACGGTGGACAGCTGAGCAACATGGGCTGAAATCAACACAATATTAGCATTAAGTCACTCATAAATACTCATGTAGTTTCATGTGCTTTACCTTGTGGATTACACGATCAATACAGTAAATTACATTATCAACACAGTATCTATTCTCTGATTCTCTAATTAAAACTTAAAGGACCACTTCACCCATTTTCAACTTCTTATAATTGGTCCTCACTAATGCTCATTATAATATATATATATAATATATATCTGTGTCTCAGAGGAGGACTGAGGACAGTTCAGAAACCTGACTACCAGGGACATCATCTATGGAGAATCCAAGCTAATAGAAACTACAGGCTTTTTATTCCTGTAAAATTAACATGCTATAATGGAAGCCATTGTTCTTGTGTTAATAAAATACAAACAAAAATGTTGAAATCTTGTTTGTAAAAAATTTTAAACCTGTCTAATGATGATGTCATTGGTAGGTGGGTTTCTGAACTGTCCACAGCCCTCCTATGAGACACAGACTGAGTAGAGACAAAAATGGTATCATTTTATCATGAGCATTAGTGAGGACCTATTATATGAAGAAAGGTTGAAAATGGGTGAAGTGCTCCTTTAACCCATTAAGACCTGAAGCCGATTCTAATGTTTTCTAAATCAGTTGTTCTCAAACTTTTTCATGTCAAGGACCCCCAAAATTATGTTTTTGGCCGTGGACCCCCATCTCAAAATATTTTTGTTCCAGGCCCCCCCCCAGAAACAAGGATTTGAGTTAGAAATATTTGCTTTAAAAACATAAATATAATTTGCACACATTTAATAATGTTTTTCCAAAATAGCAGATCTACAAGCTCATAGAGTGACACGCTAAGAGCTTCTTTATCTGCTATTTTTGAATAGCCAAAGTATAAAATATGGTTAAAGTGGTTAAAATGATTCTTTCAGAGAATGTCTTTCAGAGAACTCTTTATAGGACAGTGGTTCTCAAAAATAGCAGATCTACAAGCTCACAGCACATCACTTCGTGCATTTAATTTAAGCATTTTTTTTTTTATAAAAATCTTGTCTTCTGGGGGTCCCTGGCAAAAAACATTTTCAGATGGGGGTCTGTGGCCAAATACACATTTTGGGGGTCCTTGGCATGAAAACGTTTGAGAACTACTGATTGTAGAATGGGCCTCGGGTTTTAATGGGTTAACTGCTACAATGACAGATGCTTTCCAGGTTTTAAAGGGTTAAGTCATTTTTCAATGTTCCTGCCTGCATCCACTGAACATCATCAGGTTCAAATTACCTTCACTTTCTGTCTCCAAGTCTCCAACCTGGACCTCTGTGGCACCCAGTCTGCTCTGGTGGTCTGCAACCTGGACCTCTGTGGCACCCAGTCTGGTTTGGTGGTCTGCAACCTGGACCTCTGTGGCACCCAGTCTGCTCTGGTGGTCTGCAACCTGGACCTCTGTGGCACCCAGTCTGGTTTGGTGGTCTGCAACCTGGACCTCTGTGGCACCCAGTCTGCTCTGGTGGTCTGCAACCTGGACCTCTGTGGCACCCAATCTGGTTTGGTGGTCTGCAACCTGGACCTCTGTGGCACCCAGTCTGCTCTGGTGGTCTGCAACCTGGACCTCTGTGGCACCCAGTCTGCTCTGGTGGTCTGCAACCTGGACCTCTGTGGCACGCAGTCTGCTCTGGTGGTCTGCAACCTGGACCTCTGTAGCACCCAGTCTGCTCTGGTGGTCTGCAACCTGTCCCTCTGTGGCACCCAGTCTGGTCTGGTGGTCTGCAACCTGTCCCTCTGTGGCACTCAGTCTGCTCTGGTGGTCTGCAACCTGGACCTCTGTGGCACCCAGTCTGCTCTGGTGGTCTGCAACCTGGGACTCACTCGCACTCAATTTGGCAGCCATTCCTGAAAAATACCACAGAGAAATGTATGTTAAACGACTATATGAAACATTTAAGCCGGCACCGTTACAACTTCTTCAAGCTCCATTTGGACCATCCTTACCTCTCATTAAGATCCTCTGCTCCTTGACTTCTTCCTCGCTGGCTGCCACCCTGGTGTCCATGTTCCTCAGCTGCACGCGTTGTTCTACCACCATGTCTCTCTGCTCTTTGGCTTCTTCCTCACTGGCTGCCACCCTGGCCTCTGTGTTGCTCAGCTTCTCTCTCTGTTCGACCACGGTAGCTCCCAGGCGAAGCACCTTGTCTCTCTGCTCTTTGGCTTCTTCCTCCATGTTGCTCAGCTTCTCTCTCTGTTCTACCACGGTAGCTTCCAGAAGAAGCACCTTGTCTCTCTGCTCATTAACTTCTCCCTCACTGGCTGCCACCCTGGCCTCTGTGCAACTCAGCTTCTCTCTCTGTTCTATCACGGTGGCTCCCAGGCTATGCACCATGTCCCTAACCTCTTTCAGCTCAGTCCAGAGGTCAAGTTGTAAGAGGCCACCTGGTTCAACACTGCCCTCTATCTCGTTGACCCGTCCACTCTCCCCCTGAGCCCCGGCCTCAGACAGACAGAACAGTAAAACCAGCAAAGCCCCGCAGCCCTTCATTCTGAGAACAGAGTGACTATTGGTGTCTCGCAGCCTCCTTTTATGCCCCAAAAAGCCACCTGATGAAGCAACATTGGTACGTGTCATCGTACCCAGTGGAAAGTTAATGTGCAACTGGACACCATCGTGTCGTGATGATGCCGGCTCTGAAAAGAGCGGCTGAGAATATGTTTCATGTAATCAGCTGTTGTTATTCAGATTAATGTAGTAGGGTTGTTTTTCTGGTGTGGTGAGAATGCCTTCAGATGTTCAGTTAGAGAAAAAATAAAGAATAGATTGATATTTATTCATAGCACATAAACCACAAATGTTTTCTGTCAAAAACATTGTAAAATACTTCAAATAGACGATCTACAAGCTCACAACGTGTCCATGTAGTTCGGCTATTTTCACTATTTTAAAATGTTTCAAAAATAGTAAAATAAATGCCAAAAACGTTTAGGCATAAGGGGTAAGATGGGGCCCTAGAAGCCCAAAGGTTGCCGGTTCCAATCCCTGTGCAGATGCCACACAAATGGGTCAAAATGACTGTGGGTCAGAGGTCAGATCCTCAGAGCCTCTCCTGCTCATAGGTGTACTTGTGGATAGACTGATTAGACGGTACAACGATTATTATATTATATAATTCATAAAGAACAATTTGAAGCAGGAGTTGGAAGGTATAGTGAAGTGCAACAATACAATACCCCATTATGAACAGATAAGATGCATAGTTAGTCGTTCTACATGGGAGAGAAAATGCTGCCAAACTGCAGCAAACTTATCAGCAGATCCTCACAGTGTGGAGCATGTTTTCATGTTTACATAACCTCACATATATCCACCTGCTGAGAGGGAGGGGGGGGGCAATCAGACACCTTGATGGTTCACCAAAAAACACCAAGCATAGGACAAGGTTCAAAGGTCAGAGCTGTGATATCTGAATACACTTCACATATAGAGGAGCAGAATGTTGATAAACTGGAACATGACCAACATGTGTTTAAAAGACTAGCAGGAGCTTGTTTACAATCTGTTACAAGTAGGATTGACTGAAAAAGTGAGGTTTTCTTATCACTAATAGTCTTTGGTCACATGGGACTAAACTGCTTTTTCAAAACCGGTAGAAAATGCCCTACAGTGTAAAATTCCCTTTAATGTTATTGTGTAAGGCCTACACAATAACATTGATTAGGGAATGATATTATATTCAGCACACACATGCGATGGGCTCCAGTCTAATTGAAATTAAAGATCTAATGTATAAAGTTCTATTGTAATATAATATTATAGATCGAATGTATACAATTCAAGTGAGAATTTCCATGACTCAGTGAAGCTAGAATGATACAGGATTGATGCATGAATATTGACTTGTACAGTGGTTACTATAAGTCTACTTTATTAATGTCAGGACTCACATTGAAGCTATTGGTACAATGGTTACTATATGTCTAGTTTATTAATGATACAGGATTGATACATGAATATTGACTGGTTCAATGGTTACTATAAGTCTAGTTTATTTTGAAGCACGTTGAGTCTACTGTATGAAATGTGCTTCATAAAAACACTTGACTTATAGGCCTACAGCCAGTAGAGTGCATAAATCTGCCAGAGGATCTGTCCTGATAATAAAAGTGATTTATATGCAGTGAAAGTTCTACATATAAGTGGAGATTTGAGAAAATTCTAATCATGCATTTAAGAAAAAGAGAACAACAAGAAATGAATACCGGTCAGGTGGGCACACTGGACATCTGGGCACACGAGTTTCTAGACAACTGGGCACACCGGATAAGTGGGCATACGGACATCTGGGCACACGAGATGAATGGGCACATGGACATATGGGCACACGAGATGACTGGGCACATGGACATCTGGGCACACGAGATGACTGGGCACATGGACATCTGGGCACACCGTATGACTACCAAGGATTTTTGTGTTCCTTTGATATTTAAGTACCCCCCGCCCCCCCCACTGTGAGAGAGAGACGGTGGGAGACATTGTGTAATGTCTGTTACTGAGATAGTGTATTGCAGTGTGTCCTTGCAGTTCTGACAGCATCCTCATCCATTTGTTGTGAGCTGTGTATTGCCTCTCCCGTGTGTGTGTGTGTGTGTGTGTGTGTGTGTGTGTGTGTGTGTGTGTGTGTGTGTGTGTGTGTGTGTGTGTGTGTGTGTGTGTGTGTGTGTGTAGGTTGAATCGGTGGAGACTCTTACATCCTAACCCTAAACCCTAACCCTAACCTGGGTGGAGGGTGATTATGCGGGTGAACTCAGTGGAGGAGGGCCATTAGGTGTAAGCAGTGGGGAGGGACCACTAGGATGAATCAGTGGAAACTGTCACATCCTAGGCCTATACCTAACTCTCATCCTAACCCTAGGGGGGTGATTATGCGGCTGTCTGAGGGGGGGAACTCAGGAGCGTCTGCTCAGGAACTCAGGAGCAGACAATTCACAGCAGGGGTTCACTAATCTCGCCCAGTTGACCTGTGTGCCCAGACGGCTGTGTGCCCAGTTGTCCGGTGTGCCCAGTTGGTTTTTGTGCCCACCTGACCGGTTACCCAAGAGATACATTTCATTTGTGTTAAGGAGCTATTATTATAAAAATATAATACAAGTATTATTGTTATTATTTTATCATTTATTTTGAACATTTTCAGAGAAACATTTAGACAAATACTACAGACTCAGACCAAGACTTAGTGTATACAATACAAGATACATATTGTGTTAATATAATCATAAAAGGGTGAGTGTCAGGAGACACATTTATAATAATAATAAAATAAAATAAATTATATAATAATCAAGTGTTAAAAGCTTCAACAATGTGGGGGAGGACAACACTGTGCGGCAGTGATGTAAAGTAACTAAGTACATTTACTCAAGTACTGTACTTGTAGTATATTTCATAACATAATCATACATAAAATAGGCCACAACTTGACTTATTTAATTGGTACAAGTAGAATGATTAAATTTAGGTTCTTTAAAATGTTCCTTAAAGGGACATGGACATTTGCTGTGTTGTGACAATAGACCCTCTGCTGGGAGAGACGGCCCCGGTAACCAAATGGGTGTTTGGGGAGACAAAGACAAACACCTCGCCTTGGTTAACAAAAGAGATTTGTGTTTGCACCAGGAAGAAAAGCTTTTGTTCTATTGTGATCATTTGCTTTGAGGCTCGACCCCATGGTATTCTATTTAGCATAGGCCTACCTGTCTGAACAGCCCTGTGACCACAAGCCCACATGAATGAAACTCACTTGAATGAATCTAACTCACTTGAATGAAAAACAAAGTTGCTTTGATTGTGTTCTGGGTAAAAACATATACTGAAGTAAAATGAACAAAGTCTAACTATGGCCTGTGTGATTTTAACTAAAGTAGAAGCCAGGAGAAGTAAAAGTATCCACTTTGAATTGATTCCTGTTCCTAACCCTAAGCCTCATAGAGTAACTATTGTTTACAGATGAATGAGAACATGATTCTTGGTACCATTTTAAAGTGTATAATGTGCAGAGTATTAATCTCATAATGAAACTTAATTGTGAAATGTGGTTCTGTACTGAAAGCATATTATTGTGGAATTGATTTCAAGGCATTGTGTGACCCTATTAAAATGCACAGTGGGCTATCCGCTGGGGCCACGACGGATCAGTCTGTGATTGGTTGAAAATGAGGACAGGAGGGGCTCTGAAACCAAGGAGCCTATTTTGAAATCTAGAGTATATATGCGCCTGTTGAATGTGAAAGCAGGGTGCTGCTAATTTCTGGACCCTCTGCAGTTACCTTTTATGCTCCTTGTCGACAAATAAAGACACGGAGGAACCTTATCACCACGGACTAGTCTCCTTTGTTCTGCAACCCCACTAAAAGCTTGCGTTTATTCCACGTTATTTAACCACGGTGTGTTACACAGAATTGACTACAGTTGGCGTTGTTCGGCAGACGATTTAACTATCCGCCTTAGGAGGACTTTTTCTGGATGTGTGGAGTTTTGTGCTGCTCAAACGGTGAGTGTTACTATAGCCACATTTCTGTGAAATGGTTTTATCTGAGGGGGTACTCGTTAAAGATCCTGTTGTTTTCTTGTATTCTGTGTACGCATTCGTGGCAACGTGCGCATTTATGGGGGATGTATGGATTGGGGAGGCCGTGAGGATAATGGGTACTTTGAAGTACAATAATACAGGTTTAGGGGCTCTATATGGGCTCACGGCTTGTTAGCGGCAGTACAACACATGTGTAATTTGGTATGCTGGTTATGCGCATAAAGAGGATGCAGAACCTGTTGTGTAATATGGCTTAAACGTACCTTGTTGCGATATTGAGAACTGAGGCATTGAAAGTTGGGGCTTCGCTTTTATAGCCTTCCCGTGAAAATTTAACTGTAAATAATGGTATGGGGACTTAGTGGCAATCTGTGTGTCCTCAAAACGTGCTCATAGTGGCACGCTGGCGTAAGGGCTGGTCACTCGTGGCCTTGACTGTGTCTTGGGAACAATGGAAGATACTTGTGATTATGAATATTATTCTCGGCATAAGTCTAACAATTAGTCGAGTCAAATCGTTGAGTAGTATAGCAGAATAGGGTTGAATTCGTATGGTTATGTATTTTGTAGTGTTCTACCGTGTAGGGATAAGAGAGATACATTTTAGATGTTACCCGAGTGTGAGAGGATAAGCCAGCTCCGTTATACCTATGTGTGGCATTTGAAATGCCATGTTTATTTTTTACATGGATCCCGGTTATAAGCTCTAAGCGTTATGTACAGGCGTTTGGAGACATCGGCGCGCGCTAGACCACGAGTGCTAGACGCCCGTAAAATGTCTATGACTAGAGGTGTAGTAGCATATGGAATGCTAAGAGGCATGAATCGTTCGTTCGGCTATAGGTGATACTTTTGTTGGAGGTGAAGGGCGATGGATGAAAAAGTGGCGATGTGTTTTTTAACGACTCGTTAAGCCCGGTCTTTATCCCTGGGGAAAGTGTTGGTGTAGGCCAGGAATATAGCATTGCGAATGCTGAAGTAAAAAGATGATATTTGATGAAATTATGTTTGGTTTCTGTTTAGGAGTACATGCGAAATGCGTTGCGTTTATGATTGGGGCTGGTTAAGTGGCTCTGCAAACACTTTTATGTTTCTGCTGAAACTTGCTCTTGTTGTGAATGTCACTAAGGCTTATCTTTTCTCAGCATGTAAATTTGGCTGGCTAATTCTCCTTCTTCCATTGTGCTCTTTTTGGTGAAATACAGCTCATGTCTGTATCTTTTCTGTTATTGTTTTTTTTTTTCTCTTTCTCTTTCAAACTAGCTTTTGCTAGTCTGTAGTTTTTCTATACAATGTCCTGTGATAATTGACTATATCTGGAGCTGTTTCGTTTTCCAAACTTTTAAATAAGTTACGCTTAGTTGTCTTGATTTTCTGCAAATCTTCAGTTCAATTGCAAGCCAGTTAATAGTGGATATATTTTTATATATCTGCAAGATGTTAAGTACAGGTAGTTGACTGAGTATTTGCAGAGGGGAAGATAATTAGCCTGGTTACCGTACCCGTTTGGATTTATAACAATATCATAGGACTTCATGTTACAGTAACCGACAATAATAGGTTTCTCTTTCTACATATCCCATTCATGATTACACTGTGGTGTGGTGCTTGTGCACGTTGGTCTGTTGGGTTATTATGATTAGATTTGTAGTAGGCCCGATCGTTTTCACCTCTCTTAGTCACACGGTTGAGGCATATTATTGGGGCTTCAGCGTGTAATACTTGTCCTTTGGTGATTACTTGGTGCTGAGATCGAATTCTAAGTATTTTGGCTACAGTGGTCTAGCGGTTTTGCGGCCATCTTGCTTTGTAGTTTTTTGGGAGTCGCTTTGTGGTTCCCTTTAAGTCTGAAAATCTTCTTTTGTTTCCTTTGCTCTCTTTTTGGCTGTTTTTACTGCACTCATAATCGTTTTCCAAACTTTTAAACAAGTTACGCTTAATTATCTTGATGTTCTTTAAATCTTCAGTTCAATTGCGAGACAGTTAGTAGTGAATATATTCCAGACCCATTGCCGGAAGTATAAGCAAGTAACCTTACAAATAAAAAATGTTGACGAGGCGCTGTAGTTTTGACCGCATTCAGCTGCCATTTTTGTCAAAGAGGCATATAGGGGTTGGAGTCTAATATGTTTGCAAGATGCTAAGTACGAGAAATTGGCTGATTATTTGCAGAAGGGAAGATGATTAGCTTGGCACGGCTATGGTTTGTGTGGTTTAAATTTGATTTCTTTATTTCTTTACACTTTTTACATTTATGCAATAACTCTTTTATGCGGTTTATTCTGCTTTCGTGGTAGCAGTGTATTTCGTTAATTTAATGTTGGCCGATATTATGCATGAGGAGGGATGTGGTCTTTATTTGATTTCGTAGTACTTCCATTTTTGTAGATAATTTGGTTCTGTGGATTTGATTTTGTTAGCCCATGGGTAGGTGTGTTCAAGTACGTGTTTGATGTTTGATGTTTTGAGTAAGGTTGTGTCTGTTTTGATGATTTGAAGCACTTATAGTTGTACGTTTTGACAAAGAGGTTGAGGTTTGAAGTTGTTTTTATGTGAAAGGAGTTTATTAGCAGTATTGAGGGAGATGGCTTGTTCCATTGTAAATTGTTTAAATAGGTTGTATTTGTGAGTTATTGGCGAGTTGGAGATCGTTACCGACACATTTCAATTGTTTTATGTGTCGTGAGGGGATGATGAAGCTGAAATAAATAGTATGAAATAATTATCTAAGGACTTAGGTTGAAATTACACAGATATGATTATTTAGGCCTAAAATCAATGAAGATGATCTTTTTGGAGTGTTAAATATAATTGAAAAAAGGGACGAAAATAATTGTTAGTGTAATAATGGCGTGTAGGAGTAGATTGATTATAATTATTTCAATTCGTGCTAAAGTATGGTGTTTAGTATTAAGATAATAATAATACTAAGATAATATGGAGGAAAGGATTTGTTGAAAAGATTTGAATTCGGTCGGTTTTGTGTTTTATACACGACAGATTTAATTTAATAATTTAACTGACTGTTTAAGTACTATAATTTTGTTCCTCCTTATTGACGTAAGGCTATTTTTCTGAGAAATAACAAACCTAGGACGCTAGGGGACTCGACGGGGTCATTGTTGTTTTTTGATGATGCTAAGGGTTGATTATTGGGGTAACGTTTTGTAGCGACATTTGGACACATCATGTTAATTATAGGTCAAACTATAGGTGTGATACGATCTGTGTGTTTTCATTCATGGAAGTATTACATTTTGGTTGGCTACTGGATCGTAAGTGATGCTTATATTTGTGATTGAATACAGAGGGGGGTATTTAGGGTTTGGTTATAATAAAAGGCTAAAAGGGAGGACGATTAAGTAGAAGTTTCTCAATCTTTCTAATTGCAGGGGTTTGGGGGCTTATTCCAAAAAGCGTCTGAATTGTTGCAACGGGGAGATATTGGTGATTCTTATTTTGCTAAAGTGAATTCAATTTTAGTTTATTACTCCAAGTGGACTGTTTGGGAGTTGTAGTTTTCTGCCACTGTGGTAGAACTCAGAACTACAGAACATTGGGTTATCATTTTAGTTTGTCGATTATCGCCCTCTGGTGGTTAAGAGATATATTTAGGTTAGTGTCTGGTGACGCATCTTCCAGTGGGAGTGGTTTCTATTTATGAACCTGCCCCTTCCAGTGGTTGACGCATCCAAACACCTGGACTGACTTCACCTAGTGGTAGACACAAAGGTTGCATGCACACTGTATGAATGAGAAGTTTGAGAGGTTCTGTGTTCTTTTGTGTTTTAACATTTCTAACTTATAGAACTTACCTTCTTCTTTTAACAGTCGTTGTCTAACAGTTATTCAGCCTATTGGTGTTCTATGGTGTTTCTTGTGTGTGAGTTCACTGTTAAGTATGCTTGATTAATGTTGTTTGTTTGTGCTGTATGATTTAATATTGTTTGTCTGTGTCGCATGAATAACTTCCTTGTTCCTAATTTAATCTGTTCATGTCTGTCCATAGTTTTCCGTGGGAGGGGAGCGCCAAATTCGGTTGAGTTGTTTCCAGTCCTGGCTAATAGAGGACGGTTCATGTCTGGGATTAAAGTAACGTATTGACCAGACTTACAAATTTATATGAATTCAATACATTTGTTCTATATTTGATTTGGCATACTTAGGATATAGGAGCAACACTATTGGGTTGACTCACGTGTGTGTTAAGTGGTACAGACACCTCACACTTGCATTATAATATTCCCATATTATTTTTTCTTCAAAACTGTTCTTAGCGTACTGACAGAGGTCCGTCCGTTGTGGACACATTTATGATTTGTGTGTGATTTTTTAGAAGAAAGAATTAATATAGAAAAAAGTATAGTGTAAGAAGAATCTGATTCCAGAGGGGAATACCTATAGAGGTTGAAGTAACGTGATAATAATTGTGGTTTAATATCAGTCGGATATTTGATCAACAATTATGGTATCGGTACAGCAGAAACACTCCTTACAACAAGAGGATTCTTTTATTGATGTGATCAGCACAATTTTGGGAATATGGGAGAACAAGTTGTTGCACCCTTCAAATCCTTGGCCACGAGACAGCATGTTTGACCCAAAAATTATTGACACATTCGGAATGCTTGCTAGAGCATATCAGAAGGATTGCTTAGACATAGAGACAAGGGAGAATGTTGTCTTTAAATTGTTTTTCAAAAGAGGTGAAAAATTGAACAAGGCTTATGCAAAAAGTCGAGCCAGATTGGCTGCCATAGAGCGGTCCAGTAAGGAGCCGGTTGGGAAGAATGCCATATCTTCTGATTCCACTACATCACTGGATGAGGAACCTATCGACCAATTGTCAGCCCTGGACACAGGGCATTGCAGTGACAGTGGACTACGAGACGGGCTGGGAGCTGGAGCAGTGGTTGATTTGGCGAGACCAGATCCGAATGGCAGAGATACAGCAGGTGCCCAGGACGCAGGTGTCAGACAAGCAAACCCAAAGCCGTTACGACGACATCATGAAGGTCCCGTCAGAGGGCCGTGCTACATCTGTCAGAAACATGGACATTCCTGGCGGCAGTGTAACCAGACACCACCGGCTGTCAACCCCATTGCTCCACGGTCAGCCCCAGCTCTTCTACAAGGTACCCCACAGATTTTACCAGGTTTCAGCCCGACCTGGCGGCTCCCTGACTGTGTGCAGCAGGGGCACATGGAGTATCAACAGCTGGTTCCCCATCCGGAAGACTATCGGTCTGCACCACAGCAGACTCCCACCCCTATACCTGCACCGCAAGGGGCACATCAGCAAGTGCAAGGATTTAGACCATTTTCTGGGCCGAGGAACAGGCCTCTCAAGTATACGGGTTGCTTCACGTGTGGTCATATGACTCATTTTGCACAACACTGTCCCCTCCCCGGGCAACACACTTCAGTTATTGCTCCCTGCCGTATGGATGACAAGAAGATATAGGAATAGAGACATTTCAAAAGTTGACACGTACAGAGACATTACTTTAGCTGGACATATTGGAACAGGTGACGTAGGGCAATGATGGAATACATAAACCGTTGTTGACAAGACAAGAAAACCCTGAGTCACCATTGAACTTGACCTTAAAAAAAAAAAAAAAAAAAAAAAAAAGAAGCGAAGCCACAACTTTATTTTCTACCTATTTTGAATCATAATAGTGATTACTGTCAATTACTCTAATTGGAGATTTAGCATAGAGTTTGATATGCTTTTAGGTGGTTGATTAAAAAAAAAAAAAAAAAAAAAAAAAGAAAAGCATTTTGACTTAGTATAGGATGGTTTGTTGGATGGAGCTGGAGATGCTGTTAGTCTATTTTTGACACTGTTTTTTTTTTTTTTTTTCCTGCTTATTTCACGTATGGCTATAGGACATTATACGATAATAACAGAAATTGGGACTACATTGTTTAACCTTTTTCACAGTGAGGCTTTGATCTTTTGGGGTTTAATGAGACATGATGTCCATTAGTATGGCCTTATGTCTCAAGAGGGGAGATATAAAAGGGAACATTTAAAATTGGGGTTTTGGACATAGTATTTTTTAGGAACAAACTGACCAGTTCATAGGCCAGATCAATATGTAATTAAGAGTTTTTTCGTGACCTACACTAATACCTTTGCATGAACTGAATTGAGTGAATGAGTAACACCTCTTGTGTGAGTGTATTGACTTGAAGGGGTGCATGTTTTATTTCTTAGGAAAGTGTAGGGACGTTTTTTCCAAAATCTTCTCGTGCTAGGAAGAATGGGAGATGCTGAGGAGGAGGTGAACGGATAGGTGATACGCTGTCAGAGGAATCAGGCTGTCAGAACCGGGTGTCGAGGAGAGGTCGAACGAATCATGTCGGCGGAGGTCCACACGGGATGACAGTGGCTACAAGTGACAACCTCGACCCATCACTGTTCCTGCTGCCAAAAGTGAGACAGCTACACCAGGAAGGGACTCTACCCCCGCCATCAGCTCTACAGGAGACCAGGGTGTGGCCTCATAGCGATCCAGAAGGGGACGGGGCCTCAGATCTAGGAGATGACTGCAAAAGACGAGAAGGTCTACTGTTTCAACTCAGCTCTGCAAACCAGGGGCGGTGTGAATCTTCAACCTGAGGTCAACTTCTCATCTGTCTACTCATCGAACTACAACACTACACGACGGCAGGAGGAGACGTCAAGCGGACGGCTAGATGGTCCCAGAGTCCAGATCTGCAGGCCTTGGAGATTCAACCAAGTTGCTGTGTCCAGGTGAAAGTCGTATGCTCTCTCACAGAGAGTTAATCCCTGGAAGCCCGTGCATGTTTGATATGCCTTTTTATTGATGCCATTATAGAGAAGCCACACTACAGTTGCCAACTACTACGCCACCTCCCCATATCAAATCCATACCACACTTTCCTCTTACTCATGCCCCATCAGGTGTCATTGGAAAATGACACTACAACCCCATGCTTCATCAGTATTCCAACCCCCTTTTCTTTTTCTCTTGTCCCAAGCTGTGAACAGTTTTTTGCTTCAATGACTGAACATTCCATAAATACAGGAACAAGAAGAAGATTGCGTTTGTTAGTATAGGCGAAAAAAGAAAAAAATACAGAAGTTCCTTCTGTAAGCGCGTGAACCTCCTGTAAACCACATATCGTAATGTATTCATGATGTCTTTTTTTGATTATGCTTGTTGCAGGTTGTAATGAGATACAGACTATGCTTGATATTAATTGGTTTATTTGATGAATTGTTTTGGTTTTATTTTTTGCAAAGGTTAAATTTGATTTGTGCTTCATTCATGGCGGTTTAATAATTTGACTGGTCTCTAGTGTATTGTTGTGATGTGCTGACCCGGTTGTGTTGAGATCAAGGTTTTTCTTTGAGAGATTACGACCCACGAGTGCACGCGTGGGAGAGTCGCTACTTTGGCCAAGAAGCGAACTCGTTTGTATTCTTTTCGGGGAGAAATTGAGATTGAACACGACTGGAGTGGCATGCCGCGACTGTATATATTGGATCTGTCAAATGATTCTCTAGCTATTGAGGAAACGAATGTGGTTCGCGACACAAACGTGCCTTGGTTGATAGACATCTTATTCAGTTGAACTAAGCCAATGAGTGAGATACAGATGGAGCTGATTTTAAAAATTAAGGTTTTGGTTTTATTTTTTGATTTGTATAGGTTACCATTCTACAATCAAGAGGGGTATTGCGTACACTAACTTTTTGCAGGTTGTTTCCCAGGCAGAGGTTTGGATTATGATTTTGTGCTGAAATATATCCTAAAGCTCTGATTTACAGAAGACGTTATAAGTCTTCTGAGAGGGGTTATGTAGTATATTTCATAACATAATCATACATAAAATAGGCCACAACTTGACTTATTTAATTGGTACAAGTAGAATGATTAAATTTAGGTTCTTTAAAATGTTCCTTAAAGGGACATGGACATTTGCTGTGTTGTGACAATAGACCCTCTGCTGGGAGAGACGGCCCCGGTAACCAAATGGGTGTTTGGGGAGACAAAGACAAACACCTCGCCTTGGTTAACAAAAGAGATTTGTGTTTGCACCAGGAAGAAAAGCTTTTGTTCTATTGTGATCATTTGCTTTGAGGCTCGACCCCATGGTATTCTATTTAGCATAGGCCTACCTGTCTGAACAGCCCTGTGACCACAAGCCCACATGAATGAAACTCACTTGAATGAATCTAACTCACTTGAATGAAAAACAAAGTTGCTTTGATTGTGTTCTGGGTAAAAACATATACTGAAGTAAAATGAACAAAGTCTAACTATGGCCTGTGTGATTTTAACTAAAGTAGAAGCCAGGAGAAGTAAAAGTATCCACTTTGAATTGATTCCTGTTCCTAACCCTAAGCCTCATAGAGTAACTATTGTTTACAGATGAATGAGAACATGATTCTTGGTACCATTTTAAAGTGTATAATGTGCAGAGTATTAATCTCATAATGAAACTTAATTGTGAAATGTGGTTCTGTACTGAAAGCATATTATTGTGGAATTGATTTCAAGGCATTGTGTGACCCTATTAAAATGCACAGTGGGCTATCCGCTGGGGCCACGACGGATCAGTCTGTGATTGGTTGAAAATGAGGACAGGAGGGGCTCTGAAACCAAGGAGCCTATTTTGAAATCTAGAGTATATATGCGCCTGTTGAATGTGAAAGCAGGGTGCTGCTAATTTCTGGACCCTCTGCAGTTACCTTTTATGCTCCTTGTCGACAAATAAAGACACGGAGGAACCTTATCACCACGGACTAGTCTCCTTTGTTCTGCAACCCCACTAAAAGCTTGCGTTTATTCCACGTTATTTAACCACGGTGTGTTACACAGAATTGACTACATACTAAAGTACACTTTTGAGGATTTTTTAGTTTACTGGAATATTTTATATTTGCTATACTTTTACTTCTACTCCACTACATCTCAGAGACACATATTATACTTGTACTGCAGTATACTTATTTGAAAACTTTAGTTGCTAGTTACTTTGAAGATTTTGAATATTATTACAAAACATACATTAACCACTTCAATAGACTTCGGCTATTTTTAAAAATATGTTTTATACATGACGATTAATGCATATTCTGCATAATGAGTACTCTTAAGTATATTCTGATGCCAATCATTTTGTACTTTTACTCCCGTCAATTTTTAGCACCGAACTTTTACTTGTAACAAACTATTTCTACCTTGCGGCATTGATACTTTTACTTAAGTGAAAAATGCCAGTAAATGCAGCGCGAGGCGTTGTGAGCTTGTAGATCGGCTATTTTTGGCAAAGAGTTATAGGTGTAGAGGGAAAAAAGAGTATCTGCACGATTTTATACAATATAGAGTAGGGGGTCCCTGCTTCATCTCTATCTCAGCTAGGGGGTCCTTGGCCTGAAAACGTTGAAGACCCCTGAACTAGACCTTAGAGACTAGACTTCAAAAATAGCAGATATACAAGCTTAGAGACTGGGCAGACCGGGGTATAGGGGTCAAACTGGTGACCTTTCTGATTATCAGTGGGCCTCTCTTCTCTACCCACTCATCTACAGCAGGTTATAATGCATTATAAGTGTTTATGATGCACTATGTAGACATGGGCTTCATAGTAACTCATGGCAACTAAATTAAAACCTAAACTACGGCCATGAAAGAAGTGCATCATGATCATCTCTGCTGTCATTACATCATCTATACCTTCCTCCTCCTGTCTCTCAGATTCATGTGGTTCACATTGCTCTGTAATACACACAGTGTGATTCATTCATTCATTCATTGTGTCACTTATGTTTGTATCATAACTTCAAGTCAATGAAAGGTTGTAATTTGATACAGTAAGTGTGAGGTTTTTAGTGTGAGTCATGAGTCCTCTGATGACAGTATGTATGGTGTGAGAGTTCCAACATGTGCTTCATGATAAGAGATGCCAGGCTGAATGTCCCTAACCCTCTGAACAGACCCTAACCCTCTGAACAGACCCTAACCCTCTGAAAAGACCCTAACCCTCTGATAAGATCCTAACCCTCTGAACAGACCCTAACCCTCTGAACAGACCCTAACCCTCTGAACAGACCCTAACCCTCTGAACAGACCCCAACCCTCTGAACAGACCCTAACCCTCTGAAAAGACCCTAACCCTCTGAACAGAGTGCTGAGAATAGATTCAATGTGATCAGGTGTTGTTTTTATGCTGTGATAACTAAGTGAACGAGTGTTCAGCCTTCAGACGTTCAGATAAAGGCGATGATCTCTAAACTATATTATCTCTAACTAATGTCAGAGAAGTTATTTCTTTTTTATTTAATGTGAACACACACACACACACACACACACACACACACACACACACACACACACACACACACACACACACACACACACACACACACACACACACACACACACACACACAGTTTGTTTGATCAGGTGATCAAACAGTCAGCTCCCTTCCACTCCAAATACACTTCACTTCTCTTACTGTACTTTACTGTATGTCATACCTGAGCTTGTAGATCTGCTACTTTTGCTGCTTTTGAGTTTGAATCCTGAACAGAGACAGTTTTCTTATACACTTAAATGTATTGAAACTCATCTAGACTAATTTCCCCTCTTCTTCTTTTTTAGTTTTAAGGGGGGGGGGGGGGGGGCAGGTGGGTGGGAAGGTAGGGAGGGGGTATTTGGGAGCAGGGGGATAAGGGGATGTTTTAAAAAAAAATTGGTAAAGCTGGTAAACCTGCCAGTGAATGTAATTATGCGATGTTATGTACTATGTATTAATAGTATATAGTCATGTGATGTATCACCAGGGCCGCATTAAGACCACTCAGGGCCGTGGAACACCACAAAATCAAAGGCCCCCTAGCGGCGTAATTTCACGTACATGCACGCGCGCACGTGCATGTGCGTGCACAACCCGCGCGCGCGCGAAGCGCGCGCCCGAAATTTTTCGGGTCTAATTCGGGTCTAAGTCGGTCTAAGTCGGGTCTAATTCGGTTCTAATTCGGTTCTATTTGACCAATATAAATCAACTTTTTCTCTTTTTTTGCTGTAAAAATATTTGTATCAGCGCAGGTCGGGCTGGTGTGGCCGCCAGCACGAGCGGCGCTGACAGTCAGACTGCTGCTGCACAGACACTGAGTGAGAGACAAGGGCACTGCACAGCCTTTGTCTGCTATAACTACAGTGACTAAACTGTCTATCATTTTACAAATTACATGCATTATTAAGGAAGTAGTTACTTCATGGTTATTTATTACAGTCGTATGCTACAATAAATGTGGTGATGATGGGGAAAAAACGATGCAGTTCAATTTTATAACAAATGTTTCACATTTATTTTCTTATTCAATAAACAACATTGACAAAACAAATAGGCTACTCAGGCGGCCAAAGTGCGCCTTGCATAAATCGTAGCGTAGGCAATAGCCTATACAATTTTGACTCAAGAAAAGAAAAAAACTCGACAACAAGTCGATTTAAAGAGCTAAATGAGTGATGACGAGTGGTTGTCATTCCACAGATGCACTTTTTGATGAGCAACACATTAGACTAATTATGTAAAAAAAAAATATAAGAAAAGGAAAATATTTGCTCTGGAAGTCCTGTCATCCAGTTGTTCTCAAAGTGCAGTGTCCACCACAGCAAAATTAGATAACAGCATTTAATATCAGTAAGAGATAACAGCATTTAATAGCAGTCAGTTTAACCACGTTAACCCTATGCATCAGACATTCGAAAATAGCTGGGCTGAATTGATAGGCCTACTATAGGCTAGCCTGTCACGATGTGAAAAATCGGACCGAAAGGTCAATAACCATAGTTAATAAACACAGTAGAGAGTAAATAATAAAATAATGCGTCATGCGCTTAGCCAGAACAACTCTCAAAGTGCAAGATTAGACCGAAAGGCCAAGATAAACCTTAGTTTACAGAGTAAATGAAATACAGTGGTATGCTTTTCCAGAACTCAAAAGTGCAGAGGACAGACCAAAAGGCCCAGATATCCTATTAAAGCTTATAGTTCACAAACAGAGAGTAAATAATGCAATACAGTGCATCATGCACTTATCCAGAACAGCGGCCCAGATAAGAACTTAGTTAACAAACACAGAGTAAATAATAAAATACAGTGTGCGTCATGCAGTTACCCAGAACAATGGTCCATAAGAACCTTAGTTAACAAACACAGAGTAAATAATAAAATAAAGGCTGAGTCATGCTGTGCACTTATTCAGGAGGACCTAAAAGGTCTTCTTCCTGGCTTTGCGCAATGAGAAATCTTTTACAATATCTGCAAAATCAAGCTTTCTAACAATATCAGACTCAAGGGACATGCGAGTGAGGTTGCATAATCTATCCTGTCCCATAGTTGACCTTAAACGATTCTTGATCAGTGATAATTTAGAAAAAGAGCGCTCTCCTGATGCATTGGTGATGGGCAATGTGAGAAATATTCGCAGTGCTATGTCAACATTTGGAAAGACAGATTGCAAGCCCCTCTGACGAATAAGTTCAAGAAACTGCCTTGACGACATGGTTTTTTCATTTTTACAAAAGCTTTTGAAATGCACAATGTCGTCAGGAAAATCAACGTGCAAATCATTTGGATATCTTTCTTGCAATTGCATAGCTGCTGACCGTATTTCTTCTACAGAAAGTTTCTGGATGTTATTCAAGAAAGAAAAGAGCTCACTCACATCCTTATAGGATTTAAATCTTCGGTCAAGTTCTGCTATAAGCCGGTCATTGATGACATTAAATACATCCACAACACATTTTTGCCTGCCTGCCATAGATAACTCTGTCTCACTAGTTTCATCAGCATGTTTTTTACGCACGCGCCTTCTTTGAGTGTCATGCTTATATGTCTTGGACACAGGAGACATATTAAGAGCTGCAGTTTCAAATCGCTTAAAGTCATCTCTCAGCGTAGCAATAAAGTCTCTTAAGGAGGCAATCAAATCAACTGCATTCACGAGATCTAGATCTACAGCTTGTAACATGACACTTACTCTATCAACCCTCTGCAACACACAATTCCAAAATTGGCACAGGACCGCCATCTCCAATTTTGCCATGTTATTTGCAAGGACCTTTGCTTCATTTCGGGTTGCGACATTTTGCGTTTCATCTTCTGACAATTGCACTAATGATTGGTGGATGTTTTCATAGTTGAGAGACAAAGCCCTTGTAGCTGCTGCATGCGCTGACCATCTAGTGTCTGATAGAGATTTAAGGCGTTCAATTCTCTTATTGTCATTTGGGTCTAGGTTACTGGTGATAATTTGCCAACGCGATGTTGATCCAGAACAGAAATTATACAGGGACTGCACAAGACTGAAGAACTGATCTGTTTCTGTACAGCAATTTACAGTTCTGACTCCCACCAAGTTAAGAGTATGTGCTGCGCAAGGAATCCACGCTGCAAGGGGATTTATTGCACGGATGCGAGACTGTACACCCTTGTATACACCAGACATATTACTTGCATTATCGTAGCACTGACCACGACAGTTTTGTATATCAATGCCCAGTTCACCCAACACTCCCATCACGTCATTGAAAAGTGATTCACCTACATGACTGCTTATCGGGAGGAAGTCTAAGAAGCGTTCTTCGATTGTACCGTCTGGAGACACGTAACGCATAATAAATGACAGTTGATCAACATGAGACACATCTGGTGTAGAGTCTACACTGATCGAAAAGTATTTAGCAAGTTTAATTTGATCAACAATCTCTGATAAAACCTTTTCACCCATTAGCTGAACGAACTCCTCACATATTGTGCTGGACAAATAGGACGGGGTCCCCCTCCCACTGTTTCCAAAGCGGACAATATGTTCCCTCAAAAAGGGATCAAAACAAGCGATCAGCTCAAGAAGACCTAAATAATTGCCATTGTGCGGCGAGCCAAACGTGCCCGTGCCTCCTCTGAAGGACAGACCACGTTCTGACATAAATGTCACAGTGGCAACTACTCTTTTTAGAACTTCCTCCCAATACCGACACTCTGAATTGAACTGTTCTTTTAAGCTCAAATCAATCTGACCCTTTTCGGATTGTCTAGACAACCACGTTACCATGCACTGTCTGTGATGTTCTGATTGCTCATGCTTTTCAATGGTTCTCTTGGCATGGTTCCAGTCACTAAAGCCATCACTCCCAGAAAATGCAGTTGTGACCTTCCCAAATAGCTTACATGCAAAACAAAAAGCTGACGCCTTTACAGGAGAATATAGAAGCCACTCTCGTGGTACAGTCTCACCATTGGCCAGGGTTCTGTTGAAGAAACTCTTTGAAAAGCTCCGCTTCTGGTGTTTATACAGTTTTCCATCTGCCTTAAAGTCACTGTCTCTATTCTGGCATGGCACTGGTCCAGAACTAATCCAGTAACTTCGGGCGTCCTCATTAACAACACTAGGCCAGCATCCAGGGTCTTTGTTGTAGATGGTCGCCCGATTATTATCTTTATCCGATGAAACTGCTGCGCCTGGTGGTTCCTCAAAGTCAATCTCTTGAGTGTCTCTCTCCGGTGGTCGTGCTGTGACCGTGGCCGCTGAGACCCCTGGCCCTGGTTCCTCGTTGTTGTTGTCGCCAATCACACCCTCATTTTCTGTCAGACAACAAAAAGTAGGCTAGTAAGTCTCAAATAACGTTTTTTAAACCTTAAATATGACTTTAAGTTATTGGCTAACATAAGATACAATCTTGGTTACCTGAGGCTGGGGAATGGGAGATCTCTGTGCGGTACGTGGCCCCTCGCTCTCGTGCTGCCGGACATCGTTGCAATGATGGAGCAGTCGCTTCTGGTGAGGCTGGAGAGGAGATATAAAGATTTAATTATGCAATAGTTTTATATACTTACAGTCAAATGGAATGGACATATTTGGTTGAATACTTTCGTGTTGTGTGTGAGATTGGGTTGGGAAAGTACAGTTCAATACAGGGTCTGCTAAGAGGATTTTAAACCCAAGAAAGCCTATGGCTTGTTTCCATTGGGGTCTTTTGTACTCAATTCATAGAAAAAAACATAAATTGAACCTCATTATTACCTGCGGCTGGGGAATGGGCAACGTCAATCAGTGGTGGCCCGGCCTCTGCTCGTCCTCCTAATTGAACACTTGCTGCAGCAGGTGGTGATTGCGAAGCTGTGAGATTATACAAAGAGTTTAATCAATATAGTTTGGTTAATCATACATTTTGCAGTCAGATGGTCCTGGACATCTAAATAAAATTGCACTTACCATGGGCGATATCTGACCGGGTCCCGACCTCTCGTTGTAGATGATGAACACTTGTTGCAGGTGACGGTGAAGCTGTGGGATAATAATAAAGATTTTTTTTTATCGATACAGTTTTGTTATTCATACATTTTCAGTCAGATAGATGGACATGTTATTCGGACTTACCTTGGGCGATATCTGACCGGGGCCCGACCTCTCGTTGTAGTTGAACACTTGTTGCAGGTGACGGCGAAGCTGTGGAATAATATAAAGAGTTTGAATCAATACCGTTTCGTTATTCATACATTTTGCAGTCACTCAGATGGACATCTAAATAAACTCAGGCTTACCTTGGGCGATATCTGACCAGGGCCCGACCTCTCGTTCTGGGTGATGAACACTTGTTGCAGGCAACGGCGATGCTGTGGAGGGTGATACAAAGATTTTATATCAATATAGCTAGCTAGTTTTGTATTGTGCTGTTTAATGAACATCTAATGGTGGGCATTTTACTTACTTGGGGATCGGGGGAGTTGGATGTCTGCCTGGACGACGACCGTCTCAGAATCAGCCTCGCCGCCGGCCTCAGCACCACCGCCGGCGGCTAGAAGTTCTGTTGTTTTGCGGGTAAAATATGTTGTAAGTCTAGGTATACTTTCTTTAAGCTCCTGTTCTCTTTTAAGTTTTTCAGCCCTTTGCTTCCTTTTTGCATGGCCACTGTCGGGTTTCTTGTACATTTTGTAGCGATATTATTAGTCTAACGAAGCAACTGTGTGCCAAAAATAAACAGCCGACTCATTCTCCCCCGTCGTGTTTGTTTGTTAACCGCCGCTAACCTACACAGCTGCTGAGGTCTTAACTATTTAAGGACTCTCTATGCGTCATGACGTCACTGACTTCAGAAAAGACGAAGGAATGTATTGGACCGAAATAAACAACCCTAATCATCTCATTGTCCCTTTTTTATAGCGTATCGCAACACATGAGCAACGATATATTTTAAAAAAAAAAATTATATATATATATATATATAAAATTATTATAATGAAATACAAATTTTAAAACATTTTTTTTTTTTAATTAAAAAAAAAAAAAAAATTAAATACACAATTCTCACAGGGCCCTGCAGGCTGCGGGCCATGGAACGCCAGTTCCACTAAGTTCCGCGGTTAATGCGGCCCTGTGTATCACTGCAGCAATGTGGAATCAAATTTAAATATATTTAAAAAATAAACTAATGGAGCTCCTCAAGTAAATGTTTTCAGCTGGTGTTTGAATAATGATATTTCTGTTTATTTAAATGGAATATAATAGTGAAAATAATACAATTCACTGGCCTATACAATGTTATGGTGTAGGCCCTACACATTAACATTGTAAAATCCCCTTTACATCAACATTGTAAAGGGGATTTTACACTGTAGGGTCAAATCCCCCCCCCCCCCCACACACCAGAGAGAGAGAGAGAGAGAGAGAGAGAGAGAGCTGCTTGCCAGTGGCAGTGTGCTGACACTGATTATCAGTGACAGCACATGTTTGCACGTCAATCACAGTACAAAACCCAACGTTTGATCAACAACAATTTATATGAATAAATGTGACAAAATACAGCAAAATCCTAAAAGTATTTACAGTTACCTGTATTAGAAATTTAAAGAGCCTGTGTATTATGCAAATCACAGCAGCTAGACGGTCAATGACACATGCACACATTTTAACACAAAAAGGTCCAATAAGCCTCAGTTACAAACGTTTTCACAACACTAATAGAATACAACGTACAATAAATTGCACATGGATAATATCCAACAGGCCTGCCGCTCTGCACGGCGGCAGCAGCAGCAATAAACAATAATAAGATAAATATTGTGTTAATATAATCATAAGGGTGAGTGTCAGGAGACACATTTATAATAATAATAATAAAATAAAATAAATTATATAATAATCAAGTGTTAAAAGCTTCAAAAATGTGGGGGAGGACAACACTGTGCGCAGGGCCGCATTAACCGTGGAACTTAGTGGAACTGGCGTTCCACGGCCCGCAGCCTGCAGGGCCCTGTGAGAATTGTGTATTTAATTATTTTTATTTTTTTTTATTTAAAAAAAAAAATGTTTTAAAATTTGTATTTCATTATAATAATTTTATATATATATATATATATAATTTTTTTTTTTTAAATATATCGTTGCTCATGTGTTGCGATACGCTATAAAAAAGGGACAATGAGATGATTAGGGTTGTTTATTTCGGTCCAATACATTCCTTCGTCTTTTCTGAAGTCAGTGACGTCATGACGCATAGAGAGTCCTTAAATAGTTAAGACCTCAGCAGCTGTGTAGGTTAGCGGCGGTTAACAAACAAACACGACGGGGGAGAATGAGTCGGCTGTTTATTTTTGGCACACAGTTGCTTCGTTAGACTAATAATATCGCTACAAAATGTACAAGAAACCCGACAGTGGCCATGCAAAAAGGAAGCAAAGGGCTGAAAAACTTAAAAGAGAACAGGAGCTTAAAGAAAGTATACCTAGACTTACAACATATTTTACCCGCAAAACAACAGAACTTCTAGCCGCCGGCGGTGGTGCTGAGGCCGGCGGCGAGGCTGATTCTGAGACGGTCGTCGTCCAGGCAGACATCCAACTCCCCCGATCCCCAAGTAAGTAAAATGCCCACCATTAGATGTTCATTAAACAGCACAATACAAAACTAGCTAGCTATATTGATATAAAATCTTTGTATCACCCTCCACAGCATCGCCGTTGCCTGCAACAAGTGTTCATCACCCAGAACGAGAGGTCGGGCCCTGGTCAGATATCGCCCAAGGTAAGCCTGAGTTTATTTAGATGTCCATCTGAGTGACTGCAAAATGTATGAATAACGAAACGGTATTGATTCAAACTCTTTATATTATTCCACAGCTTCGCCGTCACCTGCAACAAGTGTTCAACTACAACGAGAGGTCGGGCCCCGGTCAGATATCGCCCAAGGTAAGTCCGAATAACATGTCCATCTATCTGACTGAAAATGTATGAATAACAAAACTGTATCGATAAAAAAAAATCTTTATTATTATCCCACAGCTTCACCGTCACCTGCAACAAGTGTTCATCATCTACAACGAGAGGTCGGGACCCGGTCAGATATCGCCCATGGTAAGTGCAATTTTATTTAGATCATCTGACTGCAAAATGTATGATTAACCAAACTATATTGATTAAACTCTTTGTATAATCTCACAGCTTCGCAATCACCACCTGCTGCAGCAAGTGTTCAATTAGGAGGACGAGCAGAGGCCGGGCCACCACTGATTGACGTTGCCCATTCCCCAGCCGCGGGTAATAATGAGGTTCAATTTATGTTTTTTTCTATGAATTGAGTACAAAAGACCCCAATGGAAACAAGCCATAGGCTTTCTTGGGTTTAAAATCCTCTTAGCAGACCCTGTATTGAACTGTACTTTCCCAACCCAATCTCACACACAACACGAAAGTATTCAACCAAATATGTCCATTCCATTTGACTGTAAGTATATAAAACTATTGCATAATTAAATCTTTATATCTCCTCTCCAGCCTCACCAGAAGCGACTGCTCCATCATTGCAACGATGTCCGGCAGCACGAGAGCGAGGGGCCACGTACCGCACAGAGATCTCCCATTCCCCAGCCTCAGGTAACCAAGATTGTATCTTATGTTAGCCAATAACTTAAAGTCATATTTAAGGTTTAAAAAACGTTATTTGAGACTTACTAGCCTACTTTTTGTTGTCTGACAGAAAATGAGGGTGTGATTGGCGACAACAACAACGAGGAACCAGGGCCAGGGGTCTCAGCGGCCACGGTCACAGCACGACCACCGGAGAGAGACACTCAAGAGATTGACTTTGAGGAACCACCAGGCGCAGCAGTTTCATCGGATAAAGATAATAATCGGGCGACCATCTACAACAAAGACCCTGGATGCTGGCCTAGTGTTGTTAATGAGGACGCCCGAAGTTACTGGATTAGTTCTGGACCAGTGCCATGCCAGAATAGAGACAGTGACTTTAAGGCAGATGGAAAACTGTATAAACACCAGAAGCGGAGCTTTTCAAAGAGTTTCTTCAACAGAACCCTGGCCAATGGTGAGACTGTACCACGAGAGTGGCTTCTATATTCTCCTGTAAAGGCGTCAGCTTTTTGTTTTGCATGTAAGCTATTTGGGAAGGTCACAACTGCATTTTCTGGGAGTGATGGCTTTAGTGACTGGAACCATGCCAAGAGAACCATTGAAAAGCATGAGCAATCAGAACATCACAGACAGTGCATGGTAACGTGGTTGTCTAGACAATCCGAAAAGGGTCAGATTGATTTGAGCTTAAAAGAACAGTTCAATTCAGAGTGTCGGTATTGGGAGGAAGTTCTAAAAAGAGTAGTTGCCACTGTGACATTTATGTCAGAACGTGGTCTGTCCTTCAGAGGAGGCACGGGCACGTTTGGCTCGCCGCACAATGGCAATTATTTAGGTCTTCTTGAGCTGATCGCTTGTTTTGATCCCTTTTTGAGGGAACATATTGTCCGCTTTGGAAACAGTGGGAGGGGGACCCCGTCCTATTTGTCCAGCACAATATGTGAGGAGTTCGTTCAGCTAATGGGTGAAAAGGTTTTATCAGAGATTGTTGATCAAATTAAACTTGCTAAATACTTTTCGATCAGTGTAGACTCTACACCAGATGTGTCTCATGTTGATCAACTGTCATTTATTATGCGTT
Organism: Gymnoscopelus microlampas; assembly: GCF_963454915.1. Lineage (NCBI taxonomy): Eukaryota > Metazoa > Chordata > Actinopteri > Myctophiformes > Myctophidae > Gymnoscopelus > Gymnoscopelus microlampas. Next base: position 5,958,905 of record NC_139943.1, on the reverse strand, counting down.
ACGTGTCTCCAGACGGTACAATCGAAGAACGCTTCTTAGACTTCCTCCCGATAAGCAGTCATGTAGGTGAATCACTTTTCAATGACGTGATGGGAGTGTTGGGTGAACTGGGCATTGATATACAAAACTGTCGTGGTCAGTGCTACGATAATGCAAGTAATATGTCTGGTGTATACAAGGGTGTACAGTCTCGCATCCGTGCAATAAATCCCCTTGCAGCGTGGATTCCTTGCGCAGCACATACTCTTAACTTGGTGGGAGTCAGAACTGTAAATTGCTGTACAGAAACAGATCAGTTCTTCAGTCTTGTGCAGTCCCTGTATAATTTCTGTTCTGGATCAACATCGCGTTGGCAAATTATCACCAGTAACCTAGACCCAAATGACAATAAGAGAATTGAACGCCTTAAATCTCTATCAGACACTAGATGGTCAGCGCATGCAGCAGCTACAAGGGCTTTGTCTCTCAACTATGAAAACATCCACCAATCATTAGTGCAATTGTCAGAAGATGAAACGCAAAATGTCGCAACCCGAAATGAAGCAAAGGTCCTTGCAAATAACATGGCAAAATTGGAGATGGCGGTCCTGTGCCAATTTTGGAATTGTGTGTTGCAGAGGGTTGATAGAGTAAGTGTCATGTTGCAAGCTGTAGATCTAGATCTCGTGAATGCAGTTGATTTGATTGCCTCCTTAAGAGACTTTATTGCTACGCTGAGAGATGACTTTAAGCGATTTGAAACTGCAGCTCTTAATATGTCTCCTGTGTCCAAGACATATAAGCATGACACTCAAAGAAGGCGCGTGCGTAAAAAACATGCTGATGAAACTGAGACAGAGTTATCTATGGCAGGCAGGCAAAAATTTGTTGTGGATGTATTTAATGTCATCAATGACCGGCTTATAGCAGAACTTGACCGAAGATTTAAATCCTATAAGGATGTGAGTGAGCTCTTTTCTTTCTTGAATAACATCCAGAAACTTTCTGTAGAAGAAATACGGTCAGCAGCTATGCAATTGCAAGAAAGATATCCAAATGATTTGCACGTTGATTTTCCTGACGACATTGTGCATTTCAAAAGCTTTTGTAAAAATGAAAAAACCATGTCGTCAAGGCAGTTTCTTAAACTTATTCGTCAGAGGGGCTTGCAATCTGTCTTTCCAAATGTTGACATAGCACTGCGAATATTTCTCACATTGCCCATCACCAATGCATCAGGAGAGCGCTCTTTTTCTAAATTATCACTGATCAAGAATCGTTTAAGGTCAACTATGGGACAGGATAGATTATGCAACCTCACTCGCATGTCCCTTGAGTCTGATATTGTTAGAAAGCTTGATTTTGCAGATATTGTAAAAGATTTCTCATTGCGCAAAGCCAGGAAGAAGACCTTTTAGGTCCTCCTGAATAAGTGCACAGCATGACTCAGCCTTTATTTTATTATTTACTCTGTGTTTGTTAACTAAGGTTCTTATGGACCATTGTTCTGGGTAACTGCATGACGCACACTGTATTTTATTATTTACTCTGTGTTTGTTAACTAAGTTCTTATCTGGGCCGCTGTTCTGGATAAGTGCATGATGCACTGTATTGCATTATTTACTCTCTGTTTGTGAACTATAAGCTTTAATAGGATATCTGGGCCTTTTGGTCTGTCCTCTGCACTTTTGAGTTCTGGAAAAGCATACCACTGTATTTCATTTACTCTGTAAACTAAGGTTTATCTTGGCCTTTCGGTCTAATCTTGCACTTTGAGAGTTGTTCTGGCTAAGCGCATGACGCACTATTTTATTATTTACTCTCTACTGTGTTTATTAACTATGGTTATTGACCTTTCGGTCCGATTTTTCACATCGTGACAGGCTAGCCTATAGTAGGCCTATCAATTCAGCCCAGCTATTTTCGAATGTCTGATGCATAGGGTTAACGTGGTTAAACTGACTGCTATTAAATGCTGTTATCTCTTACTGATATTAAATGCTGTTATCTAATTTTGCTGTGGTGGACACTGCACTTTGAGAACAACTGGATGACAGGACTTCCAGAGCAAATATTTTCCTTTTCTTATATTTTTTTTTTTACATAATTAGTCTAATGTGTTGCTCATCAAAAAGTGCATCTGTGGAATGACAACCACTCGTCATCACTCATTTAGCTCTTTAAATCGACTTGTTGTCGAGTTTTTTTCTTTTCTTGAGTCAAAATTGTATAGGCTATTGCCTACGCTACGATTTATGCAAGGCGCACTTTGGCCGCCTGAGTAGCCTATTTGTTTTGTCAATGTTGTTTATTCAATAAGAAAATAAATGTGAAACATTTGTTATAAAATTGAACTGCATCGTTTTTTCCCCATCATCACCACATTTATTGTAGCATACGACTGTAATAAATAACCATGAAGTAACTACTTCCTTAATAATGCATGTAATTTGTAAAATGATAGACAGTTTAGTCACTGTAGTTATAGCAGACAAAGGCTGTGCAGTGCCCTTGTCTCTCACTCAGTGTCTGTGCAGCAGCAGTCTGACTGTCAGCGCCGCTCGTGCTGGCGGCCACACCAGCCCGACCTGCGCTGATACAAATATTTTTACAGCAAAAAAAGAGAAAAAGTTGATTTATATTGGTCAAATAGAACCGAATTAGAACCGAATTAGACCCGACTTAGACCGACTTAGACCCGAATTAGACCCGAAAAATTTCGCGCGCGCGCTTTGCGCGCGCGCAGGTTGTGCACGCACATGCACGCGCGCGCTAGGGGGCCTTTGATTTTGTGGTGTTCCACGGCCCTGAGTGGTCTTAATGCGGCCCTGACTGTGCGGCAGTGATGTAAAGTAACTAAGTGCATTTACTCAAGTACTGTACTAAAGTACACTTTTGAGGATTTTTTTGTTTACCGGAATATTTTATATTTGCTATACTTTTACTTTTACTCCACTACAAGAGACACATATTATACTTTTACTGCAGTATAATTAATTGAAAACTTTAGTTCCTAGTTACTTTGAAGATTTTGAATATTATTACAAAACATACATTAACCACTTCAAATAGACTTTGGCTATTTTAAAAAGATTTTTTATACATGACGATTGACGATTAATGCATATTCTGCATAATGAGTACTCTTAAGTAAATTCTGGTGCCAATACTTTTGTACTCTTACTCCCGTCAATTTTTAGCACCAAACTTTTACTTGTAACAGACTATTTACCTTGTGGTATTGATACTTTTACTTAAGTGAAAGATGCCAGTAAAAAGGTTAAAGTGGTTAATGTTATTGTGATGCTTTATCAACACATTTTGCCAGTTTTTTTCATGAATATTCTGTGATACACATGAACGTTATTTTCTCATACACTGCATGTGTCATATTAAATATGGACAAAAACACGTCATCACTGGTCTTCTACATGTATTATAGTCTTAAAAATAATCAGTAAAACACACAAGAAGACAAACATACATGCTTTTGAATATTGTGTTTATTGACAGAATGTATAAGAACATTATGTGGGCCAACAAACACTCATCTCTCTAATGTAACAGTGTAGCAGTGTTACATAGGATAGAGCAGGAAACCACTGAAGATGTTCTGGTTGTCTGAGTTATCAGAGAGCTTCTCCCCACCAGGTAAACGCATGTAAACTCTGTCTCCCTGCTCCAGCTCTAGGATCATTCCATTAGATACATATTCCCAACCCCCACTATTGTATCCATGGTTATAAATGAGACTCTGCTCATTTTTATACATCCGGATATACAGCGATGATGATAGTGAAGCGTGGGCTGCAGTAAATCTGAAGTGATAAACTCCTTTCACAGGTGCTGCAAAGATACCTGCATGCACACGCACACGCACGCACACGCACACGCACACACACACACACACACACACACACACACACACACACACACACACACACACCTCTGTGAATAAACCACCATATTGTGGGAAACAAGATGGTGGTTTTCACTTTTAAAACAGTTGTTCTCAAAGTAGGGGTCCAAGGACCCCCAAGGGTCCCCAGTAAAATGTGTTTTCCAGTTTAACTACCTTAACTTTATTTTATAATTAGACGTTTAGAAATAGCAGATCTACAAGCTCACAACACATTATGATGAGACATGTTGTGAGCTTGTAGATCTGCTATTTTCAAAACATTGTGACAAATTTGGAATAATCTTCAGATGGGGGTCCACGGTCAATTTGGAGGTCCTTGACATGTAAATGTTTGAGAACCACTGATTTATATCATTGTTAATTTTATGATATAAATCATTATTATCATTGTTAATTAAAAACAATGACCATTAAAGTCTCATCTCATCCTGTCTATTGTTTTGAATAGGAAACACACCTTAAATATGTATGGCATTATTACTGTAATATTGATTTAATGTCTGATGTAAGTTGAGGAAACTAATTGATTCTATAAAGTTAATTAACATGAATTAATCATAACATACCTGTAGTTGGATTGTAAGCGTTGCCGATGTTAGTGAAGACTTTCTTGTAGACCAGAGTGGTTTCAGAACTAAATGGTCCAACCCATCCAGAATCACTCAAACCAACAGAAAAGGCCACCTTTGGTTTGTCTGTCAACACAGGAACATTATCACATTGTTTATAATATTATGAAATAATATATTATTCTATTAAGACAATGTCTACATTCTACAGTAGGATATTAGTTGATTAAATTCAGTAAGAGTGGGACAGACATTCTGAGATACAGGAGGCTAGAACATTTTAAATATAATCTTATTTTTAAATAAAACAGGAAGCTGAAAGAGGGATCTGATCTCTTTCTTTCTCAGAAGTAGTTGTTATCTCTCAACTGTCATGATAGGAGAACCAGTATAAAGATCATTGTAATACTTTAATCTACTTGTAAAAACATGAATTTAACTTTCAATAAAAGGTCAGGTGGTTTCATTCACCTCATTGTCAGACTCTAATTAGTGATTTTAATATTGTAAGATGGTAAAGTCACTACTTTGGTTCAGACCAGCTACATGTTACATATTGTGATAATTTACAAATTATTCATTTTTAATAACGTTATTAATCAATTGGTTAACCACTGAAACCTTATACTTAGTTGACCGGGATCTTCCCAGGCTTGCTAGTATTTCCTTCTACACCAAATATATCTGCCAAAAATAGCAGATCTACAAGCTCACAACACGTCACATGTCATGTTGTGAACTTGTAGATCTGCTATTTTACCTAAATGTTTGCCAGATAATTGGGATGTTAGGGTTCTGTTAGTTTAACTATGGACACTGATTTTAAAGTCTTAGATTAGTTTCAAATATATATTTGTGGGTCTTCATTTTAGAACATAATGTAATGTAAATACACTTACTCCTCAGTTCCTGCACCTGGTTGTCAGTAGCAGTCAGCTTTGTTTCTACGGTGGACAGCTGAGCAACATGGGCTGAAATCAACACAATATTAGCATTATGTCACTCATAAATACTCATGTAGTTTCATTTGCTTTACTTTGTGGATTACAAGATCAATACAGTAAATTACATTATCAACACAGTATCTATTCTCTGATTCTCTAATTAAAACTTATAAAGGACCACTTCACCCATTTTCAACTTCTTATAATTGGTCCTCACTATTGCTCATTATAATATGTATTTATATATATATATAATATATATCTGTGTCTCAGAGGAGGGCTGAGGACAGTTCAGAAACCTGACTACCAGGGACATCATCGATGGAGAATCCAAGCTAATAGAAACTACAGGCTTTTTATTCCTGTAAGATTAGCATGCTATAATGGAAGCGATTGTTCTTTTGTTAATAAAATACAAACAAAAATGTTGAAATCTTGTTTGTAAAAAAACTAAAACCTGTCTAATGATGATGTCATTGGTAGGTGGGTTTCTGAACTGTCCACAGCCCTCCTATGAGACACAGACTGTGTAGAGACAAAAATGGTATCATTTTATCATGAGCATTAGTGAGGACCTATTATATGAAGAAAGGTTGAAAATGGGTGAAGTGCTCCTTTAACCTATTAAAACCTGAGGCCGATTCTTTAATGTTTTCTAAATCAGTTGTTCTCAAACTTTTTCATGTCAAGGACCCCTAAAATTATGTATTTGGCCGTGGACCCCCATCTAAAAATATATATTTTTTCCAGGGACCCCCCAGAAACAAGGATTTGAGTTAGAAATGTTCGCTTTAAAAACATAAATATATTATTTGCACACATTTTACATTTTTTTCCAAAATAGCAGATCTATTTAAAAGTAGCATATATACAAGCTCTTAGCGTGTCGCTCTATGAGCTTGTATATCTGCTATTTTTGAATAGCCAAAGTATAAAATAACGTTAAAGTGGTTAAAATGATTGTGAAATTATTATTCCATTAAAACTGGGAAAGCATCTTGCAACATCAGTCTTTCAGAGAACTCTTTAGCAGATCTACAAGCTCACAGTGCATCACTTTGTGCAGTATTAATAATAATTTAAGCATTTTTTTTACAAAAATCTTGTATTCTGGCATTTACAAGACATTTTCAGATGGGGGTCCGCGGCCAAATACACATTTTGGGGGTCCTTGGCATGAAAAGGTTTGAGAACTACTGATTTAGAAGACATTTGTAGAATGGGCCTCAGGTCTTAATGGGTTAACTGCTACTATGACAGATGCTTTCCAGGTGTTAATAGGTTAAGTCATTTTTCAACACTGCTCTTTCCTGTCTGCATCCACTGAACATCATCAGGTTCAAATTACCTTCACTTTCTGTCTCCAAGTCTCCAACCTGGACCTCTGTGGCTCCCAGTCTGCTCTGGTGGTCTGCAACCTGGACCTCTGTGGCACCCAGTCTGCTCTGGTGGTCTGCAACCTGGACCTCTGTGGCACCCAGTCTGCTCTGGTGGTCTGCAACCTGGACCTCTGTGGCACCCAGTCTGCTCTGGTGGTCTGCAACCTGGACCTCTGTGGCTCCCAGTCTGCTCTGGTGGTCTACAACCTGGACCTCTGTGGCACCCAGTCTGCTCTGGTGGTCCGCAACCTGGACCTCTGTGGCACCCAGTCTGCTCTGGTGGTCTGCAACCTGGACCTCTGTGGCACCCAGTCTGCTCTGGTGGTCCGCAACCTGGACCTCTGTGGCACCCAGTCTGCTCTGGTGGTCTGCAACCTGGACCTCTGTGGCACCCAGTCTGCTCTGGTGGTCTGCAACCTGGACCTCTGTGGCACCCAGTCTAGTTTGGTGGTCTGCAACCTGGACCTCTGTGGCACCCAGTCTGGTATGGTGGTCTTCAACCTGGACGTCTGTGGCATTCAGCCTGGCCTGGTGGTCTTCAACCTGGAACTCTGTGGCACCCAGTCTGCTCTGGAGGTCTTCAACCTGGGACTCACTCGCACTCAATTTGGCAGCCATTCCTGAAAAATACCACAGAGAAATGTATGTTAAACGACTATATGAAACATTTAAGCCTGCACCGTTACAACTTCTTCAAGCTCCATTTGGACCATCCTTACCTCTCATTAAGATCCTCTGCTCCTTGACTTCTTCCTCGCTGGCTGCCACCCTGGTCTCCATGTTCCTCAGCTGCACGCGTTGTTCTACCACCATGTATCTCTGCTCTTTGGCTTCTTCCTCCATGTTGCTCAGCTTCTGTCTCTGTTCTACCACGGTAGCTCCCAGAAGAAGCACCTTGTCTCTCTGCTCATTAGCTTCTTCCTCACTGGCTGCCACCCTGGCCTCTGTGTAACTCAGCTTCTCTCTCTGTTCTATCACGGTGGCTCCCAGGCTATGCACCATGTCCCTAACCTCTTTCAGCTCAGTCCAGAGGTCAAGTTGTAAGAGGCCACCTGGTTCAACACTGCCCTCTATCTCGTTGACCCGTCCACTCTCCCCCTGAGCCCCGGACTCAGACAGACAGAACAGTAAAACCAGCAAAGCCCCGCAGCCCTTCATTCTGACAACAGAGTGACTATTGGTGTCTCGCAGCCTCCTTTTATGCCCCAAAAAGCCACCTGATGAAGCAACATTGGTACGTGTCATCGTACCCAGTGGAAAGTTAATGTGCAACTGGACACCATCGTGTCGTGATGATACCGGCTCTGAAAAGAGCGGCTGAGAATATGTTTCATGTAATCAGCTGTTGTTATTCAGATAAATGTAGTAGGGTTGTTTTTCTGGTGTGGTGAGAATGCCTTCAGATGTTCAGTTAGAGAAAAAATAAAGAATAGATTGATATTTATTCATAGCACATAAACCACAAATGTTTTCTGTCAAAAACATTGTAAAATACTTCAAATAGACGATCTACAAGCTCACAACGTGTCCATGTAGTTCGGCTATTTTCACTACTTTAAAATGTTTTCAAAAATAGTCAAATAAATGCCGAAAGATTCTTAGGCATAAGGGGTAAGATGGGGCCCTAGAAGCCCAAAAGGTTGCCGGTTCCAAGCCCTGTCCAGATGGCACACAAATGGGTCAAAATGACTGTGGGTCAGAGGTCAGATCCTCAGAGCCTCTCCTGCTCATAGGCGTGTTTGTGGATGGACTGATTAGATGGTACAACGATTATTATATTATAATTCATAAAGAACAATTTGAAGCAGGAGTTGGGAGGTATAGTGAAGTGCAACAATACAATACCCCATTATAAACAGATAAGCTGCATAGTTAGTCATTCTACATGGGAGAGAAAATGCTGCCAAACTGCAGCAAACTTATCAGCAGATCCTCACAGTGTGGAGCATGTTTTCATGTTTACATAACCTCACAGATCCACCTGCTGAGAGGGGGGGGGGGCAATCAGACACCTTGATGGTTCATCAAAAAACACCAAGCATAGGACAAGGTTCAAAGGTCAGAGCTGTGATATCTGAATACACTTCACATATAGAGGAGCAGAATGTTGATAAACTGGAACATGACCAACATGTGTTTAAAAGACTAGCAGGAGCTTGTTTACAATCTGTTACAAGTAGGATTGACTGAAAAAGTGAGGTTTTCTTATTACTAATAGTCTTTGGTCACATGGGACTAAACTGCTTTTTCAAAACCGGTAGAAAATGCCCTACAGTGTAAAATTCCCTTTAATGTTATTGTGTAAGGCCTACACAATAACATTGATTAGGGAATGATATTATATTCAGCACACACATGCGATGGGCTCCAGTCTAACTGAAATTATAGATCTAATGTATAAAGTTCTATTGTAATATAATATTATAGATCGAATGTATACAATTCAAGTGAGAATTTCCATGACACTCAGTGAAGCTAGAATGATACAGGATTGAAGCATGAATATTGACTTGTACAGTGGTTACTATAAGTCTACTTTATTAATGTCAGGACTCACATTGAAGCTATTGGTACAATGGTTTATGGTTACTATATGTCTAGTTTATTAATGATACAGGATTGATAAATGCATATTGACTTGTACAATGGTTACTATAAGTCTAGTTTATTTTGAAGCACGTTGAGTCTACTGCTGTATGAAATGTGCTTCATAAAAACACTTGACTCATAGGCCTACAGCCAGTAGAGTGCATAAATCTGCCAGAGGATCTGTCCTGATAATAAAAGTGATTTATATGCAGTGAAAGTTCTACATATAAGTAGAGATTTGAGAAAATTCTAATCGTGCATTTAAGAAAAAGAGAACAACAAGAAATACATTTTATTTGTGTTAAGGAGCTATTATAATAAAACATATAATACAATTATTGTTTTTATTTTATCATTTATTTTGAACATTTTCAGAGAAACATTTAGACAAAGACTACAGACTAAGTGTATACAATACAAGATACATATTGTGTTAACATAATCATAAAAGGGTGAGTGTCAGGAGACACATTTATAATAATAATAATAAAATTAAATAAATTATATAATAATCAAGTGTTAAAAGCTTCAACAATGTGGGGGAGGACAACACTGTGCAGCAGTGATGTAAAGTAACTAAGTACATTTACTCAAGTACTGTACTAAAGTACACTTTTGAGGATTTATTTTACTTTACTGCAATATTTTCACATTTCTATACTTTTACTTCTACTCCACTACATCTCAGAGACACATATTATACTTTTACTGCAGTATAATTATTTGAAAACTTTAGTTGCTAGTTACTTTGAAGATTTTGAATATTATTACAAAACATACATTAACCACTTCAAATAGACTTCGGCTATTTTTAAAAATATGTTTTATACATGACGATTAATGCATATTCTGCATAATGAGTACTCTTAAGTATATTCTGATGCCAATCATTTTGTACTTTTACTCCCGTCAATTTTTAGCACCGAACATTTACTTGTAACAGACTATTTCTACCTTGTGGTATTGATACTTTTACTTAACCCATTAAGACCTGGAACGCACCTGTGTCACTTTAGATTTATTTGGCTATTCAAAAATAGCAGATATACAAGCTCATAGCGCGGCACCGAGTGCCGCGCTATGAGCTTGTAGATCTGCTATTTTGGAAAAATCTTGGGGGAAAAAATGTTTAGATTTCTTTTCAAAAAACTGTTAGGATCAGGTCTTAATGGGTTAAGTGAAAAATCCCCCCCCCCCCGTTCACAGGCCAGAGGTGCCAGAACCCTTGGCCCGCAGCACCAGGGGGCATAAGACGTGTGTCTTTTGTCCAGTACTGTGGGACGGGGCATCGCCACCCCACGGTGGAACCACATGAAGACACGGGGCAAAAGCCTGATGGGATTAGACCTTATAGAGGTCTAGGCAGACCGGGGTATAGGGGTCAAAATGGTGACCTTTCTGTGGGCCTCTCTTCTCTACCGACTCATCTACAGCAGGTTATAATGCATTATAAGTGTTTATGATGCACTATGTAGACATGGGCTTCATAGAAACTCATGCCAACTAAATTAACCCATTAAAACCTGAGGCGATTCTTAAAAATGTTTTCTAAATCCTAACAGGTTTTTGAAAAAAAAACTGTTCAAGATTTTTCAAAAGTATCAGATCTACAAGCTCATGAAATAATAAATAAATGTGTCATGAAAGCCATGAAAGAAGTGCATCATGATCATCTCTGCTGTCATTACATCATCTATACCTTCCTCCTCCTGTCTCTCAGATTCATGTGGTTCACATTGCTCTGTAATACACACAGTGTGATTCATTCATTCATTCATTGTGTCACTTATGTTTGTATCATAACTTCAAGTCAATGAAAGGTTGTAATTTGATATCTAAGTGTGAGGTTTTTAGTGTGAGTCATGAGTCCTCCATAGGCGGAGTTTCACATTAGTCCTGGGGGGGGCACATGCACGGGACACATGCACGCGCGCGCAGGACACATGCAGGACACATGCACGCCGCCAGGGGGGGCATGCCCCCCCATAAAATCCGCCTATGGAGTCCTCTGATGACTGTATGTATGGTGAGAGTTCCAACATGTGCTTCATGATAAGAGATGCCAGGCTGAATGTCCCTAACCCTCTGAACAGACCCTAACCCTCTGAAAAGACCCTAACCCTCTGAACAGACCCTAACCCTCTGAACAGACCCTAACCCTCTGAATAGACCCTAACCCTCTGAACAGACCCTAACCCTCTGAACAGACCCTAACCCTCTGAACAGAGTGCTGAGAATATATTCAATGTGATCAGGTGTTGTTTTTATGCTGTGAAAACTAAGTGAACGAGTGTTCAGCCTTCAGACGTTCAGATAAAGACGATGATCTCTAACCTATATGATCTCTAACTAATGTCAGAGAAGTTATTTCTTTTTTATTTCATGTGAACACACACACACACACACACACACACACACACACACACACACACACACACACACACACACACACACACACACACACACACACACACACCCACAACGAAGTATAACTCAGGCTTCAGACTTAAATGAGGCAGGGGTACCAGTGAACCCCCCCCCCCCCCCAACACACACACACACACACACACACACACACACACACACACACACACACACACACACACACACACACACACACACACACACACACACACACACACACACACACACACACACACAGTTTGTTTGTTTGATCAGGTGATCAAATAGTCAGTTCCCTTCCACTCCAAATACACTTCACTTCTCTTACTGTACTTTACTGTATGTCTTACCAGAGCTTGTAGATCTGCTACTTTTGCTACTTTTGAGTTTGAATCCTGAACAGAGACAGTTTTCTTTTAAACTTACTTCCTGGAAATGTGTTGAAACTCATCTAAACTAATGGAAACTCAAGTCAATGTTTTCAGCTGGTGTATGACTACTGATAGTTCTGTTTATTTAAGTGGAATATAATAGTGAAAATAATACAATTCCCTGGCCTAAACAATGTTATGGTGTAGGCCCTACACAAACACTGGAGAGAGAGAGAGAGAGAGAGAGAGAGAGAGAGAGAGAGAGAGAGAGAGAGAGAGAGAGAGAGAGACAGGCAGGCAGTGGCAGTGGCAGCAATTTATATGAATAAATGTCACAAAATACAGCAGAATCCTAAAAGTATTTACAGTTACCTGTATTGGAAATTAAAGAGCCTGTGTATTATGCAAATCACAGTAGCTAGACGATCAATGACACGCGCACACATTTTAACACAAAAAGGTCCAATAAGCCTCAGTTACAACCGTTTTCACAACACTAATAGAATACAAAATACAATAAATTGCACATGGATAATACCCAACAGGCCTGCCGCTCTGCACGGCGGCAGCAGCAGCATTTAACAATAATAAGATACATATTGTGTTAATATAATCATAAGGGTGAGTGTCAGGAGACACATTTATAATAATAATAAAATTAAATAAATAAGATAATAATCAAGTGTTAAAATCTTCAAAAATGTGGGGGAGGACAACACTGGGCAGCAGTGATGTAAAGTAACTAAGTACATTTACTCAAGTACTGTACTAAAGTACACTTTTGAGGATTTTTTTTACTTTACTGGAATATATTATATTTGTTATACTTTTACTTCTACTCCACTACATCTCAGAGACACATATTATACTTTTACTGAAGTAGTTATTTGAAAACTTTAGTTGCTAGTTACTTTGAAGATTTTGAATATTATTACAAAACATACATTAACCACTTCAAATAGACTTCGGCTATTTTAAAAAGATTTTCATACATGACGATTAATGCATATTCTGCATAATGAGTACTCTTAAGTATATTCTGATGCCAATACTTTTGTACTTTTACTCCCGTCAATTTTTAGCACCAAACTTTTACTTGTAACAGACTATTTCTACCTTGTGTTATTGATACTTTTACTTAAGTGAAAAATGCCAGTAAATCCCCTTTGGTCTATACCACCACCATGAAGGTGGTGGTATAGACCAGTGGCTCTCAAACTTTTTTCATGTCAAGGACCCCCAAAATTATATGTATTTGGCCGCGGACCCCCATCTCAAAATATTTTGTTCCAGAGACCCCCAGAAGCAAAGATTTGAGTAAAAACATTTAAAAAAATAGCAGATATACAAGCTCATAGCGCGGCACTTGGTGCCGCGCTATGAGCTTGTAGATCTGCTATTTTTGAATAGCCAAAGTATAAAAGGTTAAAGTGGTTAATATGTTTGTGATGCTTTATTAACACATTTTGCCAGTTTTTTTCATGAATATTCTGTGATACACATGAACGTTATTTTCTCATATACTGCATGTGTCATATTAAATATGGACAAAAACACGTCATCACTGGTCTTCTACATGTATCATAGTCTTACAAATAATCAGTAAAACACACAAGAAGACAAACATACATGCTTTTGAATATTGTGTTTATTGACAGAATGCATAAGAACATTATGTGGGCCAACAAACACTCATCTCTTTAATGTAACAGTGTAGCAGTGTCACATAGGATAGAGCAGGAAACCACTGAAGATGTTGTGGTTGTTTGAGCCATCATGGAGCCTGTACCCACCAGGTAAACGCATGTAAACTCTGTCTCCCTGCTCCAGCTCTAGGATCATTCCATTAGATACATATTCCCAATTCCCATGACTATTCCATGCATGGTTATAAATGAGACTCTGCTCATTTTTATACATCCGGATACGCACAGACGTTGATGATGTAGTGTCAGCTGCAGTAAATCTGAAGTGATAAACTCCTTTCACAGGTGCTGAAAAGATACCTGCGCACGCACACGCACACACACACACACACACACACACACACACACACACACACACACACACACCCCTCTGTGAATAAACCACCATTTTGTGGGAAACAAGATGGTGGTTTTCACTTTTAAAACAGTGGTTGTCAATGTGGGGTCCCAGGACCCCCAAGGGTCCTTGAGGGGGTTCCAGGGTCCCCATGCTAAATGTATTAATGTAGCATCAAAATCAAAAACTACCTTAACTTTATTTTATAATTAGACTTTTACAAATAGCAGATCTACAAGCTCACAACACATTATGATGAGACATGTTGTGAGCTTGTAGATCTGCTATTTTCAAAACATTGTGACAAATTTGGAATAATCTTCAGATGGGGGTCCACGGTCAGTTTGGAGGTCCTTGACATGTTTGAGAACCACAGATTTATATCATTGTTAATTAATGATATAAATCATTATTATCATTGTTAATTAAAAACAATGACCATTAAAGTCTCATCTCATCCTGTCTATTGTTTTAAATAGGAAACACACCTTAAATATGTGTGTACATTACTGTAATATGTATTTAATGTCTGATGTTGAGGAAACTAATTGATTCTATAAAGTTAATTAACATGAATTAATCATAACATACCTGTAGTTGGATCGTATGCGTTGCCGATGTTAGTGATGACTCTCTTGTAGACCAGAGTGGTTTCAGAACTAAATGGTCCAACCCATCCAGAATCACTCAAACCAACAGAAAAGGCCACCTTTGGTTTGTCTGTCAACACAGGAACATTATCATATTGTTTATAATATAAAATAATATATTAGCGTATTCTATTAAGACAATGTCTACATTCTACAGTAGGATCTTAGTTTACTAAGTTCAGTAAGAGTGGGACAGACATTCTGAGATACAGGAGGCTAGAACATTTTAAATATAATCTTAATTTTAAATAAAAAATAGGAAGCTGAAAGAGGGATCTGATCTCTTTCTTTCTCAGAAGTAGTTGTTATCTCTCAACTGTCATGATAGGAGAACCAGTATAAAGATCATTGTAATACTTTAATCTACTTGTAAAAACATGAATTTAACTTTCAATAAAAGGTCAGGTGGTTTCATTCACCTCATTGGTCAGACTCTAATTAGTGATTCTAATATTGTAAGACGGTAAAGTCACTACTTTGATTCAGACCGGCTAAATGTAACATATTGCGATCATGACACCAAATTATTCATTATTAATAACGTTATAAATTAATTGGTTAACCACTGAAACCTTATACTTATTTGACCGGGATCTTACCAGGCTTGCTAGTATTTCCTTCTACTACACCAAATATCTCTGCCAAAAATAGCAGATCTACAATCTCACAACATGTCATGTTGTGAACTTGTAGATCTGCTATTTTACCTAAATGTTTGCCAGAGAATTGGGATGCTAGGGTTCTGTTAGTTTAACTATGGACACTGATTTTAAAGTCTTAGATTACTAGTTTCGAATATATATTTGTGGGTCTTCATTTTAGAACATAATGTAATGTAAATAATACTTACTCCTCAGTTCCTGCACCTGGTCGTCAGTAGCAGTCAGCTTGGTTTCTACGGTGGACAGCTGAGCAACATGGGCTGAAATCAACACAATATTAGCATTAAATCACTCATAAATACTCATGTAGTTTCATTTGCTTTACCTTGTGGATTATATGGATCACTACAGTAAATTACATTATCAACACAGTATCTATTCTCTGATTCTCTAATTAAAAGGACCACTTCACCCATTTTCAACTTCTTATAATTGGTCCTCACTAATGCTCATTATAATATATATATTTACTATATATCTGTGTTTCAGAGGAGGGCTGTGGACAGTTCAGAAACCTGACTACCAGTGACATCATCATTGGAAAATCCAAGCTAATAGAAACTACAGGCTTTTTATTCCTGTAAAATTAGCATGCTATAATGGAAGCCATTGTTCTCGTGTTAATACGAATACAAACACAAATGTTGAAATCTTGTTTGTAAAAAAAGTAAAACCTGTCTAATGATGATGTCATTGGTAGGTGGGTTTCTGAACTGTCCACAGCCCTCCTATGACTGTGTAGAGACAAAAATGGTATCATTTTATCATGAGCATTAGTGAGGACCTATTATATAAAGAGAGGTTGAAAATGGGTGAAGTGCTCCTTTAACCTATTAAGACCTGAGGCCGATTCTACAAATGTTTTCTAAATCAGTTGTTCTCAAAGTTTTTCATGTCAAGGACCCCCAAAATTATGTATTTGGCCTCAAAATATTTTTGTTCCAGGGACCCCCCAGAAACAAGGATTTGAGTTAAAAATGTTTGCTTTAAAAACATATATATATAATTTGCACACATTTTTCATATTTTTCAAAAAAAGCAGATCTGCAAGCTCATAGAGCGACACGCTAAGAGCTTGTATATCTGCTATTTTTGAATAGCCAAAGTATAAAATATGGTTAAAGTGGTTAAAATGATTCTTTCAGAGAATGTCTTTCAGAGAACTCTTTATAGGACAGTAGTTCTCAAAAATAGCAGATCTACAAGCTCACAGTGCATCACTTTGTGCAGTATTAATAATAATTTAAGCATTTTTTTTTAACAAAAATCTTGTCTTCTGGGGGTCCCTGGCGAAAAACATTTTCAGATGGGGGTCCGTGGCCAAATACACATTTTGGGGGTCCTTGGCATGAAAACGTTTGAGAACTACTGATTGTAGAATGGGCCTCGGGTTTTAATGGGTTAACTGCTACAATGACAGATGCTTTCCAGGTTTTAAAGGGTTAAGTCATTTTTCAATGTTCCTGCCTGCAAAAACTGAACATCATCAGGTTCACATTACCTTCACTTTCTGTCTCCAAGTCTCCAACCTGGACCTCTGTGGCACCCAGTCTGCTCTGGTGGTCTGCAACTTGGACCTCCGTGGCACCCAGTCTGCTCTGGTGGTCTCCAACCTGGACCTCTGTGGCACCCAGTCTGCTCTGGTGGTCTGCAACCTGGACCTCTGTGGCACCCAGTCTGCTCTGGTGGTCCGCAACCTGGACCTCTGTGGCAACCAGTCTGCTCTGGTGGTCTGCAACCTGGACCTCTGTGGCACCCAGTCTGCTCTGGTGGTCCGCAACCTGGACCTCTGTAGCACCCAGTCTGCTCTGGTGGTCCGCAACCTGGACCTCTGTGGCACCCAGTCTGCTCTGGTGGTCTCCAACCTGGACCTCTGTGGCACCCAGTCTGCTCTGGTGGTCTGCAACCTGGACCTCTGTGGCACCCAGTCTGCTCTGGTGGTCCGCAACCTGGACCTCTGTGGCACCCAGTCTGCTCTGGTGGTCTGCAACCTGGACCTCTGTGGCACCCAGTCTGCTCTGGTGGTCCGCAACCTGGACCTCTGTAGCACCCAGTCTGCTCTGGTGGTCCGCAACCTGGACCTCTGTGGCACCCAGTCTGCTCTGGTGGTCTGCAACCTGGACCTCTGTGGCACCCAGTCTGCTCTGGTGGTCCGCAACCTGGACCTCTGTAGCACCCAGTCTGCTCTGGTGGTCCGCAACCTGGACCTCTGTGGCACCCAGTCTAGTTTGGTGGTCTGCAACCTGGACCTCTGTGGCACCCAGTCTGGTATGGTGGTCTTCAACCTGGACGTCTGTGGCATTCAGCCTGGCCTGGTGGTCTTCAACCTGGAACTCTGTGGCACCCAGTCTGCTCTGGAGGTCTTCAACCTGGGACTCACTCGCACTCAATTTGGCAGCCATTCCTGAAAAAGATCACAGAGAAATATATGTTAAAGGACTATATGAAACATTTAAGCCTGCACCGTTACAACTTCTTCAAGCTCCATTTGGACCATCCTTACCTCTCATTAAGATCCTCTGCCCCTTGACTTCTTCCTCGCTGGCTGCCACCCTGGTCTCCATGTTCCTCAGCTGCACGCGTTGTTCTACCACCATGTCTCTCTGCTCTTTGGCTTCTTCCTCACTGGCTGCTAACCTGGCCTCCGTGTAACTCAGCTTCTCTCTCTGTTCTATCACGGTGGTTCCCAGGCTATGCACCATGTCCCTAACCTCTTTCAGCTCAGTCCAGAGGTCAAGTTGTAAGAGGCCACCTGGTTCAACACTGCCCTCTATCTCGTTGACCCGTCCTCTCTCCCCCTGAACCCCGGCCTCAGACAGACAGAACAGTAAAACCAGCAAAGCCCCGCAGCCCTTCATTCTGAGAACAGAGTGACTATTGGTGTCTCGCAGCCTCCTTTTATGCCCCAAAAAGCCAACTGATGAAGAAACATTGGTACGTGTCATCGTACCCAGTGGAAAGTTAATGTGCAACTGGACACCAATGTGTCGTGATGATACCGGCTCTGAAAAAAGAGGCTGAGAATATGTTTCATGTAATCAGCTGTTGTTATTCAGATAAATGTAGGAGGGTTGTTTTTCTGGTGTGGTGAGAATGCTTTCAGATGTTCAGTTAGAGAAAAAATAAATAATAGATTGATATTTATTCATAGCACATAAACCACAAATGTTTTCTGTCAAAAACATTATAAAATACTTCAAATAGACGATCTACAAGCTCACAACGTGTCCTCGTAGATCGGCTATTTTCACTATTTTAAAATGTTTTCAAAAATAGTAAAATAAATGGCAAAAACGTTAAGGCATAAGGGGTAAGATGGGGCCCTAGAAGCCCAAAGGTTGCCGGTTCCAAGCCCTGTCCAGATGGCACACAAAAGGGTCAAAATGACTGTGGGTCAGAGGTCAGATCCTCAGAGCCTCTCCTGCTCATAGGTGTGCTTGTGGATAGACTGATTAGACGGTACAACGATTATTATATTATAATTCATAAAGAACAATTTGAAGCAGCAGTTAGAAGGTATAGTGAAGTGCATCAATACAATACCCCATTATAAACAGGTAAGATGCATAGTTAGTCATTCTACATGGGAGAGAAAAATGCTGCCAAACTGCAGCAAACTTATCAGCAGATCCTCACAGTGTGGAGCATGTTTTCATGTTTACTTAACCTCACAGACCCACCTGCTGAGAGGGGGGGGGGGGCAATCAGACACCTTGTTCATAAAGCAAACCCCTCTGATGGTTCACCAAAAAGACCAAGCATAGGACAAGGTTCAAAGGTCACATATAGAGGAGCAGAATGTTGATAAACTGGAACATGACCAACATAATGTTTAAAAGACTAGCAGGAGCTTGTTGTCTTCGGTCACATGGGACTATACTGCTTTTTCAAAACTGGTAGAAAATGCCCTACAGTGTAAAATTCCCTATAATGTTATTGTGTAAGGCCTACACAATAACATTGCTTAGGGAATGATAGTATAGTCAGTACACACATGCGATGGGCTCCAGTCTAATTTAAATTATACTGTAGATCTAATGTATAACATTCTATTGTAATGTAAATATTATAGATCTAATGTATAAAATTATATTGTAATATAATATAATATTATAGATCTAATGTATAAAATTCAAGTGAGAATTTCCATGACTCTCAGTGAAGCTAGAATGATACAGGATTGATGCATGAATATTGACTTGTACAGTGGTTACTATAAGTCTACTTTATTAATGTCAGGACTCACATTGAAGCTATAGAATGATACATATTGACTTGTACAATGGTTACTATAAGTCTAGTTTATTAATGATACAGGATTGATAAATGAATATATGACTGGTACAATGGTTACTAAAAGTCTAGTTTATTAATGATACAGGGTTGATAAATGGCACCGAGTGCCGTGCTATGAGCTTGTAGATCTGCTATTTTTGAAAAATCTTGGAAAAAAAAATGTTTAGATTTCTTTTCAAAAAATTGTTAGGATCAGGTCTTAATGGGTTAAGTGAAAAATGCCAGTAAGTTAAAACCTAAACTACGGCCATGAAAGAAGTGCATCATGATCATCTCTGCTGTCATTACATCATCTATACCTTCCTCCTCCTGTCTCTCAGATTCATGTGGTTCACATTGCTCTGTAATACACACAGTGTGATTCATTCATTCATTGTGTCACTTATGTTTGTATCATAACTTCAAGTCAATGAAAGGTTGTAATTTGATACAGTAAGTGTGAGGTTTTTAGTGTGAGTCCTGAGTCCTCTGATGACAGTATGTATGGTGTGAGAGTTCCAACATGTGCTTCATGATAAGAGATGCCAGGCTGAATGTCCCTAACCCTCTGAACAGACCCTAACCCTCTGAACAGACCCTAACCCTCTGAACAGACCCTAACCTTCTGAACAGTGTGTCACAACCAGCATACCCCCCCCCCCCCACACACACACACACACACACACACACACACACACACACACACACACACACACACACACACACACACACACACACACACACACACACACACACACACACACAGTTTGTTTGATCAGCTCCCTTCCACTCCAAATACACTTCACTTCTCTTCTTCTTATAAACTTACTTCCTAGAAATGTATTGAA
This sequence comes from Gymnoscopelus microlampas, assembly GCF_963454915.1. Taxonomy (NCBI): domain Eukaryota; kingdom Metazoa; phylum Chordata; class Actinopteri; order Myctophiformes; family Myctophidae; genus Gymnoscopelus; species Gymnoscopelus microlampas. The sequence goes on along the minus strand of NC_139943.1, from coordinate 5,938,271 downwards.
ACTCATCTAGACTAATTTCCCCTCTTCTTCTTTTTTTTTAGTTTTAAGGGGAAAGAAAGCACTGACCTTTAAACCGCTGGTAAACCTGCCAGTGAATGTAATTATGCGATGTTATGTACTATGTATTAATAGTATATAGTCATGTGATGTATCACTGCAGCAATGTGGAATGAAATTTAAATACATTAAAACAATAAACTAATGGAGAAACTAATGGCTCCTCAAGTAAATGTTTTCAGCTGGTGTTTGAATAATGATATTTCTGTTTATTTAAATGGAATATAATAGTGAAAATAATACAATTCACTGGCCTATACAATGTGAGAGAGAGAGAGAGAGAGAGAGAGAGAGAGAGAGAGAGAGACAGAGCTGCTTGCCAGTGGCAGTGTGCTGACACTGATTATCAGTGTACTTATTTACAGTTGCCTGTATTAGAAATTTAAAGAGCCTGTGTATTATGCAAATCACAGCAGCTAGACTGTCAATGACAGATGCACACATTTTAACACAAAAAGGTCCAATAAGCCTCAGTTACAAACGTTTTCACAACACTAATAGAATACAAAATACAATAAATTGCACATGGATAATATCCAACAGGCCTGCCGCTCCGCACGGCGGCAGCAGCAGCAGCAGCAGCAATAATAAACAATAATTAACAGGCTAATATAATGCATGTCTTACCTATTTGAAGACTCCAACGGTAGATTTCCTCTCTAGTGTGTTGTTGGGCATAATGACAACAAGCTGCAGACCACCTCATCACCACCAAACAAGGACTGGAACAGCGACTTGAGCTTTGATGACTCCCCTATCACCACTGAGACGGGGACGACCCGCTGTTCCGACACCATGTCAGTCCGACCAGACCCCAGATGCTGGGGCGCCCTGAACCCCAGCCCGAATACCTGCCTCCGGGGGACACCCGGTGCACCAGGTGGTCCTGTGGACCCACTCTTAAGCACCCCCCAGCGGGCATTAAGTTAAGAGACACACCGCGGCCCAGGGACCTGGTGATAGAAACTCCACGGCGCGCCTATAAGCCTAATCAGCCTCCTGCTGTCGCCTTCCTTGATATTAACCCCCAACATACCTAGGCATTCAGTACTGCTGCGCTGGCCACCACTGATTGGTAGAACATGTTCAGCAGAGTCCTACAAACACCAAAGGAGCTGAGCCTCCTCAGGAAGTAAAGCCGGCTCTGGCCCTGCTTCTAAAGGACATCTGTGTTCCCAGTCCAGTCCAGTTTATTGACCAATTGCACGGCCAGATACTCGTAGCTCTGGACCACCTCCACATCCACATCCTCTCCTTCGATGGAAACAGGAGACAAGGGGGGAGCCCCCTTCTGCCTAAAATCCGCCACCATCTCCTTTGTTTTGGCAATGTTGAGTTACAGGTGGTTCTGTTTACACCACTGAACGAAGCTGTTAAGGGCCGTTCACACTGAGCAGTGAGCACTATAACTATATTTATAAAAATATAGTTTTAAAAATCCTTCTAAGAAGTCAAGACAACAACAACTATAAAAACAATACCATGGTGAATGGTAGTTATTGTTATAGTTGTGTTCTGATTTTGGTTGACCAACCATGTGGTCCTTTAAGAGTCTCGCTCTAACTAAGGGAGGTGAGTGATGATTTGAAGTTTATAATTTACCACAGCAGCAGTCATGACAAACGCACACGTTTCAGCTAGTCAGGCAGCAGGCCCTAATCAGCGTTTACGTGTCCGTTTGTCATGACTCATGACTGCTGCTGTAAAATTAAACAATTGAAAGACAATTCACCTTATGAGTGCGGACTGTTTCTATTGACTCTAACAAGTAACATTCTGGATAAATAATAATAACTAGAAAAGTGTGCTCCTCGGAGCACAGGTCTCCAACAGGGTAGGTTGCCTACCCATGGGGCCTGCAAACTTTGGAAGGCAGTCATAGCCAATTGGAATGGGATCTGAACAATCTTGACACATACATCTTGATCACATGACCCCAGAGATAATGTGTACCGATGTGTGCAAGTTTTGGACAAAATCTGTAGGAGTCTGTAGTAACAAAAAGTGTGTTTTGAAGAAAACGCACAATGACAGACAATGTAATCTGGCACAAACAGAGCCTATAGGTTGCGTCATGATGGGCTGTTGTAGCGCCACCATGAGGAGATTTGAAAAAATTGAAAGATGGAGTTTCCGCCTTGGCCAAGTGGTAATGTGTCTGCAAAGTTTCAGAAGTTCTTTGCTCACATTGAAGCCGTCATGGGGACAGAGCTCTTGTTTTCTAGGGAACCTGCAGTGACTGGGGATGAACACTAGGGTGGCATTAAATCTCTGAGGCTTTCACTCCCACCAGCTTTTCACCTCCATTTTACTGTCAGAAGCCAACATATCCTCATATAAATGGGAAGCAAATACGAGGCCGAGCACCTGCATCATAGCAGGAATGAGCTGGAACCCAGCTTCACCACCTCCCCCTGCAGTTAAAAACCCACAAACAAACACTTTCACCCCAGCTTCTCCACTCTGTTACATTCGTATTCACATATTCAACAGTTTACAAATCAGACGATGTCACTAGAAAACAATTCATGTTAGGACCCAGCCTATGGGTCACCAGGTGCATATCTAGGAAATATCTATCCTAATATAAACTAACAAAAACAGAGAGCAAACTAATAACAAAAAGAGAGGTCACCCACACCTACAGGTGCCATGTCATTGTTCCGACGGCTCATTGTTCCGACGTATACTAACCCTATACCTAACCCTAACCCTAACCTTACGCGGAGGCCACGTAGTCGGAGTAATGGAATGTCGGACTTATGGGCAGTCCCCCACCTACACACCCAAGGCATTACATTATCCAGGACTTTAAACCATAGTAATGCTAAAAACAGAACAGAGTGCTGGTGTTTGGAGGCTGGCTAGGAGGAAGACATCTGAACACTAGTGACAGCCATGTTTATAGAGGAGTCCACCACACAGGAGCCAATCACCAGCCAGCTTTATAGAGTAGTCCACCACACAGGAGCCAATCACCATCAGCCTGGTTCCACCTGACAGTTAACCACACCTCAGACACCATTCACACCAGCTGGTACTCAATCAGTCACTCATCACTACTCAAGCTCACACACACACACACACACACACACACACACACACACACACACACACACACACACACACACACACACACACACACACACACCAATGAGGAGAGAAAGACACACACAGGGACATACACATATGACCCTAGAGGTCATAACATAACAAAACAATTTGTTTTACTAAATCTGTCTCATGGTGGCGCTATAACTTGCTGATTTGAAAAGAAAATTGTGTGGAGACTCTTCCTAGGCCGACTGGGAGTGTAAGTGCAAAGTTTCCCACGGACTGGTCCAGCGGTGCTTGTAGCATGTCGTGCAAAACAGGCCCCTCCAGCAAACTTTGAAAGCCAATCGTAGTCAATTGGAATGGAATCTGAAAAATCTGACAGATACATCTTAATCACATGACTACAGAGATATGGTGTACCATCTGAGTGAGGTTTGGACAGAATCGGTAGGAGAACAACACACACACACACACACACACACACACACACACACACACACACACACACACACACACACACACACACACACACACACACACACACACACACACACAGCTGATTCTGACCTATATAGGTCTGTCTGTCTGTCTGTCTGTCTATCTGTATCAGCAGGTATTGCAAGGCCCACTTGCAATACCCACAGCCCACCAGAGGCCACCAGAGGTCCCCAGCCTACAGGTTGAGAACCAGTGATCTAGTGCACCTGTAACTTTGTACAGTATAGCTACTAAATGGATCAGAACAACTGTTGATGGTTAGTTTAGGAAAAAGCAGAAAGAACAAGAGCAGAAACGGCTAAAAGATAAAGTCATGCAACCTTGACGACCTTGCAGGCTTATGCAAAGGTTAAAATGTAATGTAGATAGCATGTTATGTAGACAGATGCCTGGTTCATTTGTTGACCTGGTATCCTATAGCGCACCGAAGTCTGACGTCACTAACACTAGAGGGCGCTGTTTCACGGGTTCGTGGCTTTATTTTTTGTGTTGAAATCCTCATTTGGGAATCTTAGATCACGTCATTTAAGAACTGTGTTCCAAACATAAACACACCACCCTGGCGTTTTTGTCAGGGTGGTGGCTCTGCATCGTTTATGATATTCATTCATATTTGATACAGCCTGTTTCTGGAGAAAATGGAATTAATTCTGCCTTAAAAGTCTTAAAGGTATAGTGAAATGAAAAATATGTTTTTCACACTTTTAGAGCATATCCGTGGTCATCATATGGGCACACCTAACAATAGATGCCCAAAAAAATGAAAAAAAACATTTTTGTGTATTTTTATATCTAAAGTCCCTAAAAAGCTAGTCTCGCGTCACCAGACTGTTGCCTCCCACAATTTACAAATGTTTCCGGCATACAGTCTGGGACTCGGAAGCTCTGATAATGTGTAAGGGGAAAGCGGATGCCCCTCCCCTACCCACGTCCGTTTTAGCATTGTGCAGTGGCGCATAGGAGTCCGACTGGAATCAACGAATCTCATAAATATTGTTTATGTCTACTAGTGTCTTCTTTCACAGTTTTTTCGGTGTTAATTCCATGATACCTTTCTCAGTTTTCTGTGATAAACAATCCTCGCACAAATAACATGAATCTACCGCTCCTATGACTATGCTTCCGCCTCGGTTCTGTTTCCACTGGGACTACAGGTCCGCGGGCACCGCGTCGTGATTGGTCGAATGTTTTTCCGGTCTGAACAACTTCCGTTACACAGCTTTCGGGAAGTGGGGTTCCAGACTCTATATAGCATTCAGAGATTGTGGAATAGTTGTCTGGTGACGCGAGACTACTAAAAAGCCAATCTTAATTACTTCCTGTAAACGAAAACGTGCTGCGTGATGACATAACGCAACCTTCATCATGAATATAAATGAATCTTGATTACATGCACCTGTTTGATTCCCATAGCTGCGCGTTCTTCAAACACAGCTGATTTTAATTACAGAGATACTCCGTTTTGAATCTCATTGAAGATGAATGTATTACTCTTTTTAAACTTCATCTGCACACTAAAATATGTATCTGAAAACATTATAGGTTAGAAATAAGCCAGGTATTAGCAAACGTGCTTCACTGGCCGTCTCTCTCTCACTTGTAAACAAACACTAGCCGTGTTGCCCACGGCTGAAGTGATTGAGATCCAACGTCCCATAGCCTGAAGGGATGGGACCTTCTGATTGGTTTAGAGTCGGTTGAGCCGACGTTTTAGACTGAACCTTCAAAATAAAATTACCGAAAATGTCACTGCAGTGCGTCTTTAAGAACTACTACTTCCGGGTCTGAAAGCACTGTCCCTACAGCAGCCGCGTTCATGGGAAATGTAGTCTTTGCGTTGTTTGACTCGTTTCTAGTGTTTATATTGTGTTACTCTTTGGGTAAATGTGTACATTTACACCTTCAGTCGATGCTTCATATCCATATCGGTAAAATGGCCAGGGTGGTGTGTTTATTTTTGGAACACAGTTCTTATATGAGGCGATCTAAGATTCCCCAATGAGGATATCAACACGAAAAGTAAAGCCAAGAACCTGCGGAAAAGCGCCCTCTACTTGCAGTGACGTCAGGACTTCGGTGCTCTATAGAGATACTGTGTACCGATTTGCGTGACGTTTGGGCAAAATCTGTAGGAGTACTGTCAACTTTTTTTTGTGTGCAAAAAGCGGACTCCTGGTGGCGCTATAACAGGCCCATGTGAAAATTTGGGGCAAAGGTTCTGAATTGGCATCCAGGGAGTGTGTTTCACTGCGATCAAGCCAACGGTGCCGGAGATTACCTGTTCACAGACGAACACACACACACACACACACACACACACACGGACGGACGGACGGACGGACGGACGGACAGGGTGTAAAACATACTCTCTCGCCATGCCTTTCGGCCTGGCGGAGACAATAAGTTAGGACAGAATACAATACATATGAAGTCAGGAATAGTTTGACTTATATTTTGGTATGGGTCTGTGAAAGACATGTGCTACTAATGAGCCATAGGTTACAGGACATGGAATCATAAGCAAAGCAACAGAAAATGACAAACTAAGGTTTAATGTTCAAACTACCTTTTACTGTATAAAGGTGTGTTCACACTACCCTTTACTGTATAAAGGTATGTTCACACTAAAGGAAACACTGTCTAGAGCACTTTTTCAGCTGAAAAATAAAAAAAGAAAGTTTTGGAATCAACTGAAATAGACTTCAATATAACTATATATATCAAATTGAATGCCTAAAACAAAGTTTAGTAAGTGTAGCAATTAATCACAAATGGCAGCCAAGGGTGTGCCGATACACTAATTTCACCAAACGATACGATACGATATTTGGCTCACAACTTCGATACGATTTCGATACGATACGATACGCACTTTTTTTATTATGAAAATATATGGAGGAGAAAAAAAGAAAATGCAAACAAATAATTCTGTTTTTGCATTATTCAGACATGCAAACTTGTAGCTTTTCAGCTACAATAGCCATTTTGAATCCAAATAGTATGACACCTGACCCGAAAAAAAAACATGTTGTCACTCTTTTCACTTCGGGGCTGTTTGCATGCCTAATTATTATGATTGTAAAAAAAAAAAAAAAAAAAAAAATTCAAAAACGATATTTTTTTCCCCCAAAACGATACATATCGTCGCGAAAACGTATCGCGATATATCGCGGGACGATATATCGGCACACCCCTACAGCCAACGTCTTTGACTTCATTACCCAAGAGTCTCTGCAAGCACGTCCGGCGAGGACGCACTTTTACTACTTACTTTACTAACAGTTCTGCCTTAATTGGTTCCTTGGCAAATGCCAGGATGAAACTCATTGTCTCCTCTATGTATACATAGTAATACAGTCAAGCCCCCATAGCAGGGACCCCCCCATGAATACTGCATGTATAAATACTGTACTGTATGCTTCCATTTACAAATGTGTACAGGAACAATTCTGTATCTTTTAAACCACTGTACGTTAAGACACAAAATCAGCAGCTGTATTTTCTAATAAATATTCCTAGGGGGCTCATAATTATCAAAATAAATTAATGTTGGTCTTAACTATTATATGGGTCTCACAGTGCATTATTATAATTGTAGTTTTTGTCTAGACTGTTATAGTCTGTGAGCCAGGACCCAACATTTGGGCCATGGGTACCATCTATATAGCAAAAGTCTAAAATGACCGAATTGAACTGGGTTAACATTACATACATGAATATCATATATATTATATATTGACCCGTCTCATTTTCTGATAGTATTATAATAATACAACAGCACACATATAGCTACCACTGGTGCAATGCTATCACATATTTTTTAACTCAAAGATGGCATGTAATTGGCGGCTGGAAAACTAGTTGCAATGATGTGATCTATAAAACATATGGAATAAAGTTTTTGTGTCTATAGTGTCTTTGGGGTTGCATATTCCAATAGACATATTAGTTTCCTTGTCAGAGCACAATTTAGTAGGTTATTTAAAGCTTATTATAATAGAGTGAATGTCATTGCACACCCAGGGCACAATAGTGACACCACTGCTAAAAAAGCAACTCAGCATGGGGTTCAGTGTCAGCTGATCAAATTTTACTAATACTGTAGTAATAGTTTAGCTTATTGGTGTCACAAATGCTGTCTAACAGCCCCGATCAATTAGCTAGTAATAGTAGATGTAGTCAGATAGCCGTGCCTGAATTGACAGGGTGTGCCAGCGCGGGAGAGCCGAGCCAAGGGTAAGCGGGGCTATTCATGACTTGTTCAGTTAAAAGGCACTGGATGAATGATCGGGCTATAGGTGTAGGTGACGTCACCCGAACCTAGTTGTATCCCATACCTGAATGTGCGGTATCACTTGAATTAAGTTGGTAAAAGGATAGCTCCTCGGCCTTAATCAGAAATCAATCCCCCCAACAAATGGCAAACGCAAGTCCGGTGGTGTTAAGTAACTAAGTACATTTACTCAAGTACTGTACTTAAGTACACTTTTGAGGATTTTTACTGTACTGGAGTATTTCCCGTTTTCAATACTTTTACTTCCACTCCACTACATTTCAGAGGCAAATATTATACTTTTACTCCACTACAATTATTTGAACACTTTAGTTACTAGTTACTTTGCAGATATGAATGATGATATTATAAAACATACATTAACCACTTTAGCCCTATTCTAGGCTGTTTGAAAATAGCCGATCTACAAGCTCGCGACGCGTTGTGACCTTGTAGATCAGCTATTTTCAAACATTTTAGTTATTTTACTTCTGGTGTTTTCAGAATATTTTGATGCCAATACTTTTGTACTTTTACTCAAGTAACATTTTGAACACAGACCTTTTAACAGAGTACTTCCACATTGTGATATTGATACTTTTACTTAGGTAAAAAAAAGTCAGTACTTTTTCCACCACTGCACAAATCCAATGTTAACAAACAGGCAAACTGGTTGGAAGAAATGTTGTCTTTTTCAGAAAGACAAAAATAATTTGCCCCAGTGTCACCTCCAACCCATCATGTTCCTCAACATGATGGCTACACCATGCTGGACACCAATGTTCCACTCTTTCATGAGATCAATCAAATGCCAATGATCCTGGACCACCACCATGAATGTGGTGGTATAGACCAGTGGCTCTCAAACTTTTTCCATGTCAAGGACCCCCAAAATTATATGTATTTGGCCGCGGACCCCCATCTCAAAACATTTTGTTCCAGGGACCCCCAGAAGCAAAGATTTGAGTAAAAACATTTTCAAAAATAGCAGATCTACAAGCTCGTAGCGCGGCACTCGGTGCCGCGCTATGAGCTTGTAGATCTGCTATTTTTGAATAGCCAAAGTATAAAAGGTTAAAGTGGTTAATGTTATTGTGATGCTTTATTAACACATTTTGCCATTTTTTTTCATGAATAGTCTGTGGTACACATGAACGTTATTTTCTCATATACTGCATGTGTCATATTAAATATGGACAAAAACACGTCATCACTGGTCTTCTACATGTATTATAGTCTTACAAATAATCAGTAAAACACACAAGAAGACAAACATACATGCTTTTGAATATTGTGTATATAATTGAATATAATAACAGTGTAGCAGTGTTACATAGGATAGAGCAGGAAACCACTGAAGATGTTGTGGTTGTTTGAGTCATCATGGAGCTTGAACCCACTAGGTAAACGCATGTAAACTCTGTCTCCCTGCTCCAGCTCTATGATCATTCCATTAGATACATATCCCCAACCCCCAGTATTGTATCCATGGTTAAAAATGAGACTCTGTTCATTTTTATACATCCGGATAAACAGCCATGTTGATGATGAATCGTGGGCTGCAGTAAATCTGAAGTGATAAACTCCTTTCACAGGTGCTGAAAAGATACCTGCACACACACGCATGCGCACACACACACACACACACACACACACACACACACACACACACACACACACACACACACACACACACACACACACACACACATTGTGGGAAACAAGATGGTGGTTTTCACTTTTAAAACAGTGGTTCTCAATGTGGGGGTCCCAGGACCCCCAAGGGTCCTTGAGGGGGTTCCAGGGTCCCCATGCTAAATGTATTAATGTAGCATCAAAATCAGTTTAACTACCTTAACTTTATTTTATAATTAGACTATTAGAAATAGCAAATCTACAAGCTCACAACACATTGTGGTGAGGCATGTTGTGAGCTTGTAGATCTGCTATTTCAAAACATTGTGATTCATTTGGAATAATCTTCAGATGGGGGTCCACGGTCAATTTGGAGGTTGACATGTAAATGTTTGAGAACCACTGATTTATATCATTGTTAATTAAAACCAATGACCATTAAACTCTCATCTCATCCTGTCTATTGTTTTAAATAGGAAATAATTCCTTGAAGATGTATGTACATTATTACTGTAATATTTAGTTAAGGTCTGAAGTTGAGGAAATTAATTGATTCTATAAAGTTAATGAACATGAATTAATCATAACATACCTGTAGTTGGATTGTATGCGTTGCCGATGTTAGTGATGACTCTCTTGTAGACCAGAGTGGTTTCAGAACCAAATGGTCCAACTTGTCCATAATCACTCAAACCAACAGAAAAGGCCACCTTTGGTTTGTCTGTCAACACAGGAACATTATCACATGATTTATATTATACAATAATATATTATTCTATTAAGACAATGTCTACATTCTGCAGTAGGATCTTAGTTGGCTAAGTTCAGTAAAAGTAGGACAGACATTCTGAGATACAGGAGGAGTCTAGAAGCTAAAAGAGGGATCCGATCTCTTTCTTTCTTTCTAAAGATCTAGCAGCAGCATTTATAAGTAGTTGTTATCTCTCAACTGTCATGATAGGAGAACCAGTATAAAGATCATTGTAATACTTTAATCTACTTGTAAAAACATGAATTTAACTTTCAATAAAAGGTCAGGTGGTTTCATTCACCTCATTGGTCAGACTCTCATCAGTGATATTTTAATATTGTAAGAAGGTCAAGTCACTACTTTGGTTCAGGGGCGCCGGAATGGAATATGACCTGGGGGGACACATCAGGGACACATGCACGCGCGCGAAGCATGCGTCACGCGCACGAGCGAAACTTTTTCAGGTTATTTCGGGTGGGTTTGTTGATTTTTGGGGGGGATATTTCGGTTAATTTGGTTCGCCTCGCGCTCTCGATGGTCGCGAGGTGCGGGGGACTGGACTGATTTTATTATTTATTAAAAAAACAAATTATTTTTTTTTTTGGGCTGGACTGAATGGGACACAGTGTCCTTTAATTAAACAGGCGCCGGCGCCACTGCTTTGGTTCAGACCAGTTATTATTTACCTCCATATCAAATCTCTTTGCCAAAAATATCAGATCTACAAGCTCACAACACGTCACATAGCGGCACGTTTGAACATTAGGAAAGAGTTACAATTAGTGCCTCCTCAGCAGATTAACTTTAAACTGTGACCATTTTAGTACGTCCAGTTTTAATGTTAATTATGTTCAAAATAAAACAGCATAACAGCAAGTAATTATTGCTTTCTATTCAATAACAGTTGTGCTACTTTATTTCATTTCGTTTAACCCTTTACAGATCAGTGAGGATACATGGCTTCTATTCCTCTTCCCTTGGATGTAAACTTGTTTTACAGAAGTTGAGACATTATTCAGTTAATTTATTTGGAAAGAAACCCAGAGTTAGCCGTCAGAACGTATAATTATGTTGTCCGTGGCCCTGAATGGCGTCTACACAACAATGCTACGAATGGCCCTAGGTGTCACATGGACGGACCACATCAGAAACATGGTCCTCTATGGGAACCTACCACAGGCACCCAGAACTGACACTATGGGAGCCAAGCCAGGACAAACCCAGGAGAGGAAAGAGGTGCACCACCTACGTAGACGCACTGCAGGGTGACAGCTTAGCTAACAACACTGTAGAGCTCCAGACCCTGATGCTAGACAGGAAAGTGATTCAGGAGTCCAGAGTTGGTTTTCTCTCTTTTTTTAGGCAGACACATGGGGACACATTCGTTCTACTGCTATGCCACCAAAATGCCCTTCCAGCAATCATCAAAAAGTGTAACTCCTTACCCTCCTTCAACATCGCCATAAAAGAGCACCTGTCTACCACTGATAACTGGACCTAAGAAAGTCTCCTAAGTCTGACCCCCCCCCCCCCCCCCCCCCCCCCGTCCTCAACTGGTTTACTCTTTACATACTTTTGTACATATTCGTAGTTTAACCACAAGAAGGTCCCCCCATGTATATTTTATTATGACTTGTACATAGTATATTATTGTATGTATTTAAATGGCTTGATGAATCGAATACCAAGGACCATAATGGAAACAAGCCCTTAGTGCTTATTGAATCATCCTTTCAACTTCTGTTAATAAGGATTTCAATCAATCAATTAAAAATAAATCAATTACTCCTGCAGTTTCATTTGAGTAGGTAAGCTTTTTATGTGGATTATATTGATCAACATCAAAACTATTCTCCGAACTCACATGAAGTAATTAACATAAATTAACACTAAAGTAAAATATTATATTTTTCCACTCTGTCCTCTATACCTGCATCCACTGAACATCCTTCTGTTCTAATTACCTTTGATGTCTGTCTTCAAGGCCTCCATGTTGGTCTGAAGGTCTTGGACACTAGTGTTCAGTCTGGTCTGAAGGTCTTGGACAAGAAGGCAGTTCAGAAGACAAGAAGGACAGAACACATTTTAAAAGGAATAGATATCAGTGAAGTTGCTTTCTTGCCTTAAGGCTGCAGCCAACTATACAAAGAACAATGATGTGTTCTGTATGGACACCTCAGTACAAATCTACATGGGGAATAAAACAATACATTAAGAGGCTTGAGAAGAGTATCTGTGGTGTTCTGTTAGACAACATCAGCATAATCTACAATGGGAAGTAATACCTCAGCAATTATAATGTTCCTCCTTCAAAGGAGAAGCAGTTAATTGAAGGATAACGTTAGAACATTTAATCAATAAACATGAAGTTATAATACCTGTATTGTGTCTCTTGACCTCCTCCAGTTGACTCTCAGTGGCGTTGAGCCTCATTTCTAGGGAGGACAGCTGAGCAAGGTGGGCTGAAATCATCCCAGCATTGGCATTAAATCAATCATACTGTAAATACTCATGCAGTTTACAATTAAACATAACTTAGATTTGAGTGGTTAATTTATTTGACCAAATCTTTAAGCTTTCCCTGGTCAATGTGGATAAAATATAAACTGCATTTCCCAAAAAAAAAAAAATCTATTTTGAATATAATATAATGTTTAAATTACCTTCCTCCATCTTGGTCTGACTGGCGCTCACTTTGACAAACACTGCAGAGAAATATCACATGAAAAGTTATGTTAAACTGTAAAACATAAAGGAGAAAAAAACATCTCAGCCTTTAGTTGTACAAGTTGAACTCCGAAATCTTAGCCTGGCTTCGGCCCCTGAATCGGTAGCCACGCCCATTTAAAACAATATGTTCTGAGTGAAACTAAATGAAAATCCAGGATACCAAAATCTAGTTTTTACATTTTTAATTGGTTTTCGCTCAACTAACATAATAGTGCATAATAGTTCAGTCGTCTAGTTGTAATAAATACTTGGATTTATGTTGTAAAAACATACAGGTCTGACTCCAATCAGTGTTGTTTGTTTGAAGAGGTCGAGTGGCCGCTGCAATGTGTGCCTTGAATGAGAGCTGACTGTCCAGGTCCAGGACAGCACCAAGGTTTGTGGTACGGCGGTGTTGCACAGCCAACATAACAGATCTACAAGCCCTCAAAGTGTCTTATCCGCAACGCATTGTGGGCTTGTATGTCTGCCATGTTGACGGCGTGACACCGTTGTATGACAGCATGAATCAGACAGCACACCGCTGCCTGCCTGCCTGCCTGTGAATGGAATGGATCAATCTACTTCAACAATGTGAGGGGGAAATACCAGTGCAGCGGCCCCTCCCACTTTGGCCTAGTCCTATTTTCTGCTTAGATCTAATTGGCTCACAGGCTCAGTTCCACTTTACTTTTGTTTCGGTAAGGAACGTTGGTACAGAAGTTAGTTAATATCACCTGGTCTTGAAATTAGTTTTTGTGCAACAAGCTCCATTGTTTTGTTGTTTTCAGAAACAGAAAATGAATATGTGTCAAGATAGCTAGACTACCTACTGTACATATAACATAAACCGGAATACAGTACCTGAGGTCTAAACTAAGGGGACGTGAATTTCAGGGAATTCATTTACGGTCCCGAATTAAACAGGAAAACAAATGCTATTGGGTAGCAGTGGAGCGAGGGTGGGTCTACCCCCCCCCCCCCCCCCACACACACACACACACACACACTGCATGTGATTAGTGAATACTTACTGTAAACTCCAACCGCAATTCCAGCCAATAGGAGGAGACCTAGCAGACCCACAACGACCACAGAAAGCCTGGAGCTGCCCTTCCTCTCTGGAGACACTGAAGTGACTGTGGACACCAAACACAGTGTAGCAGTAAGCTGTGTGTGTGTGTGTGTGTGTGTGTGTGTGTGTGTGTGTGTGTGTGTGTGTGTGTGTGTGTGTGTGTGTGTGTGTGTGTGTGTGTGTGTGTGTGTGTGTGTGTGTGTGTGTGTGTGTGTGTGTGTGTGCGCGTGTGCGTGTGCGTGTGTGTGTGTAAGCCTCAAGTTGCATGGAAGCCTTTCTCTTAAAGTAAAAAAACAACAATATAGTGTTTTACAATAATATAATGGGGGTCCCTGCTTTATCACTCTCTCAGCTAAGGGGTCCTTGGCCTGAAAAACATTGAAGACCCCTGCTCTATTCTGTACCAACAAGTGCAGCTTTCCTTTTTTTTTCTTTTTCTTTTTCCTTTTGTTTATTTAGCATTTTTCAGCACATTAGACAAAAGAGCATCATTTCATCATATAATTTTGTTTTTTTTTCCCCCACATCCCCCCTCCCCCCATAACTGGTTAGTGTCCATACAGACAAAGCACAGTAAAAAAGTAAACAGACATATACAAAGTGAAAAATAAAAAAATAAGCTCAGTAGCACACATCACAACATGATTAATTGTTGGAAAATAAAGGAATTATAGTAATAATAAATAATAATAATAATAATATAAATAAAAAAAGACCCCCCTCTGTCTCTTCTTCAATCCTAATTTCAAAGCCTAATTGCAGCCGGTTGCAGACACCGTCCAGGAGTGCAGCTTTCCTGTTCCTTTTAGAAAACAATGTGTTGCACAGATATACTGCATGCCCCCTCCGCCATTTTTTTCCTCAAACAAACCACAATGGAAACAGGCTTTCTTGTGTCTATACTATGTACTATGTATCTTGTATGCTCCTGTATTCACTTGTTCATGTAATTTGGTGAATAAAAAGTTTAAATCAATCAATCTCATTGTTGATGACATAACGTCATTTAATGCTATGGATGGTTTTAATAACATATCTTACCAGACTGCAGTATCTATGGTCTATCATGTCCATTACACATGGTGCAAAGTGAACAATACTCGTCAATTCTACTTTTCTTTATGAACTTCTTTTCCTTGCTCCATTGTTTGCTAAATGAATACTAGCCAAAGCGCTGGCTGCCAGCTGATATTCTAATCTATACCAATGAAACGGGAGATTTACAGAGATATGTAAATATAAACCAATAACACATACACTGTAATCACTCTCTCAAAAGCCGGACAATTATGCGTCCGGCCAGAGGGTGCGGCGGACGGAGGACAACTGGGTCTAAAACCGGACGAATGGCCACCCTAATTAACCTGTATTCACTTGTTCATGTCATTTGGTAAATAAAGTTTCAATCAATCTCATCGTCACATTTAATGCTATACGGTTTCAATAATAATAATCTTACCAGACTGCAGTATCTATACGGTTTAATAACATATCTTACCAGACTGCAGTATCTATACGGTTTTAATAACATATCTTACCAGACTGCAGTATCTATATGGTTTTAATAACATATCTTACCAGACTGCAGTATCTATATGGTTTTAATAACATATCTTACCAGACTGCAGTATCTATATGGTTTTAATAACATATCTTACCAGACTGCAGTATCATGTGTGGCTGTTGCTCCTGAGATGGAGTGTTGTTCTGGAAATTCTCATAGATCACATCACTTGTCTCTTCCATCTCAATGTTTTCAGAGTGGAAAGCCACAGACATTTCTACCTTTATGACTTAGATTCTAAAGTGATACGGTTCACTTCTTTACCTTAATGACTTCGATTCTAAAGTGATACGGCTCACTTCTTTACCTTAATGACTTAGATTCTAAAGTGATACGGTCCACTTCTTTACCTTAATGACTTAGATTCTAAAGTAATACGGCTCACTTCTTTACCTTAAGACTTGGATTCTAAAGTGATACGGTTCACTTCTTTACCCAAACTGAAGAAGAGTGAGGTGTCATCTCTCTTTTATGTATTTTCTTCTGTTCCTCTTTTTCTGGTGCGTTCCTCCCTCACGCTTAGAAACGTTTTATTTTTATTTTTTATGTTTGGTTGTTGTTATTAGGGCACGGCACTCTCGCGTCATCTGCAACGTGTGTGACGAATTTGAACCGTTCTCGAGATACGTGGATTGTAAGTTAAAGGAAAAACACTGGAGCACTTTTTCAGCTGAAAAAGAAAAAAATGTAAGTTGAGGAATCAACTGAAATAGACTTTAATATAACTATGGATCATATTAAATGCTGAAAACAAAGTTTAAAAGAGAGTTAAAGAGAGCATATTTATATACTAAAACAGGTTCTCAAACTATGGGTCGGGACCCCAAGTGGGGTCATGGGGAAGGTGTATCATTCCAGTTAAGTCAGTTTTATGTTTTTGAAAAGCATAATATGTGAATTAATTTGCATTGTTATTAGATTTTGGCAACAGATATAAATACTGTACTGTATGCTTCCATTTAGAGATGTGTACAGAAACAATTGGTCAGAATGTATTGAGAGGAAAGTTCAGTCCCTTGAGATGCAGCATCTCATTTTAGAGGGGGTCCTATAGGCTACAGATAAATAAAACATTACACACAATAAAAATACACTATACAAACACGTACAGATACAGTTAGCTTGCTCACCCTCACCCTCTCCCACCCACAACCCCAGCCCTCAAGTCATTTTAAACAAAGAAAATGGAGAAACAATTCAATGACCTGAATCAAAGTCAGAAATCAACGTAAGTACAAACAGTGTAAACACAAACAGGTTGTTTCTAGATGTGAATATAAGGAAGTCCTGAAAAGGCCAAGAGAGGCAACAGACCTGAAAGAAAGAGGAAGATTGTTCCAGTTAAATGGAGCTTTATAGTGGAATGACCCGTGTCCAACTTCAGTAAAAAACAAATTGAGGAACAAAAAAATAGGATATTGTGTATGTCTTTTGTCTAAGTGGATATGGTGATGTACAGTATATGGAACAGGGACTGTTTCAAATAAGAAGGACAGTTAAAATGAACACAATAGATATCAGTGACGTTGCCTTCTTGCCTTAGGGCTGCAGCCATGACGGCCATGACTGCTGACTGGCTCCGTCTGCAGTGAGGATCTGATGCTAGACCATAACTCACTGATGTTCAATGTGTGATTTACTGCCTTTTGACTAAATACATCTCCACCATGAATCTAGCCAACACCATGCAATTATAGCAGCCAATACTGAAAGTAGCAATACCACAATGTAGAAATACTCTGTTACAACTAAAAGGCCTGCATTCAAGACGTTACTTGAGTAAAAGTACTGAAGTATTGGCATCAGCATAAAGGGAACCCAAAAAAAAAGTGAACTTTTACTTTATTTCCCCATATGACACATTAAGGTGTAATACAGTACAGCACAATATGTGCTTCCAGTTCAAATCTTCTGTCGAGGTATAATCAAATGAAGCTATGGGGAAATGCACTTAACAAGGAAGAGAAATGCTACACAATAGTGTTGTTGTTACACAATAACATTATAGGGGATTTTACATTGTAGGGCATGTTCTACCGGTTTACAAAAAGCAGTAGTCCCTTCATGTGACCAAACACATTTAGTATTATAAGAAAACCTTTTTCAGTCAATCCTACTTGAAACAGATTGTAAACAAGCTCCTGCTAGTCTTGTAAACACATGTTGGTCATGTTCCAGTTCATCAACATTCTGCTCCTCTATATGTGTGAAGATATCACAGCTCTGACCTTTGAACCTTGTCCTATGCTTGGTCTTTTTGTTGGACCATCGGAGGACCTTGACTTACAAAAGATAAACTTGGACATCAGAGCCTGTTTGCTTTATGAACAAGGTGTGTGATTGTTATGAAATGGAAGAACAACCCCCCCCTTCAGCAGGTGGATCTGTGAGGTTATGCATTTTCTTAAAATAGAAAAGATAATATACATGCCCCCCCCCCGTACCCATTCCATACTTACCTGGCAGGGAGACACGTTGATCACCATGGTCGCTCACCCAGAGAGAGAGAAAGAGAGAGAGAGAGAGAGAGAGAGCAACGGTGCTATACATAGAGAAATGAAGCAGTCAGTGTTTGACACAGTAGTACATAATTTGATTGAGATTTTTTGATTCAACTTTATCTGGAGAACAGCACTACAATGTGTCCTCCTTTCTTAGGGTCCTTTTGGTCTGGGTTTAAAAAAGAAAAGTGTTCTTTATTATTGTGCCACAACACAATACCTCTCCTGCTTATTAAAAGAGGATTTTTGGAGGGGAATATTTGTCAAAGTGAAAAATGTTGTTTTCACCCCAGTATTGTGAAGTTGGTTGTTTGGGAGCGGATCCGATTTGTATAAGCTTGACTTGATTGACCGACTTTAATAAACAGACGTTTGTCTTATTTAAGAAAAAATATTGTGGACCTATAAGATTTGTATTTCAGTACCCCTGGTATAAACAAACAATACAAACAGGATCACACACACACACACAAAATTTCAAAATATTTGCAAAAGAACAGCAGTGGACTCAGAACACAGCCCTGGGTAGAGCCATTGTTTTCCGACCCGCACAGATTGAGGTCTGTTCGTTAGGAAGTGCAGCAGCCAGTTACACAGGCGAGTGCTAAAGGCCCAGGGGGTCCAGTTTGTGAACCAGTTGACAAATTGGACCCCCCGGGCCTTAGCAAACATTAAAGGTAACCAAATGATTACAGTAATCAACTGGGGACCCCCCCCCAAACTAATTTCCCGACCCCCAGTTTGGGAACTACTGTGCTAGACTAGGCTATGTCTATAGCCATTCCAGTCACACTGTCCACAACTGAGCAGTGGTGGAAGTACTCACACGTTTTACTTGAGTAAAAGTATCAATACCACAATATAAAAATTGTCTGTCACAAGTAAAAGTTTGGTATTCAAAATTTACTTGAGTAAAAGTACAAAAGTATTGGCATCAAAATGTACTTGTGTACCAAAAGTAAAAGCACTCATTGTGCAGAACGTCCCATTTACAAGTTTTCAAAATGCAAAATAGCAGATCTACAAGCTCACACTGCTTTGCAATGAAACGTGTTGTGAGCTTGTAGATTGGTTATTTTAAAATAGCCAAAGTACATATATAGGCAAACCTAACATGGGGCGAGGCACAACATGCTGCACAGGATAGGACCAGATGGTCACAGCCTTATGTTCCACAGGGAACCAAGATGATAAAGTAATAAAGTAATATATGTCACAGTACGATTGGAAAACCAGTCAGAATGAAAAAGGTTTTAACATGGTTTCACTGACGGAGGCGCCGCCTGAAGGAGACTTGAGCCACGAGGCACCGCCCAGCGAGCTTAGGCGAGGGAGTCGCCTCGCTGAGCGTTGTGACGTCACCTTCAGGTGACTCAGCGCCGTCCGAGTTATGTACCGATAGAGTTATGTACTTATTTTTCAATCATACTGCACGTACGTGTGTGGAGAGAGATAGAGATAGAGATAGAGAGAGAGATATATATATATATATATATATATATATATATATATATATATATATATATATATATATATACATATATATAGGGCTGAAGTGGTTAATGCATGTTTTGTAATAATCAAAAAGTAACTAGGTTTCAAATAATTATAGTAAAAGTACAATATTTGCCTCTGAGATGTAGTTAAGTAGAAGTGAAAATAAAATGCTCCAGTAAAGATACCTAAAATGTGTACTCAAGTACAGTACTTGAGTAAATGTACTTAGTCACTTTCCACCATTGCAGCAGAGCTTATTCTTTACATTAAGAATTTCTGCACAGAGAGCAGTAACAGTAATGCAACTAAAGTAACCGTTTAAATCAAAGTAACAACATTTATAAAGTAGCTTCCAACACTCAGGATTTACCAGTAAAATATCATGGATGTCGGGTGGAAACCTCCTGTCAAACAGTTCCTTTATCATTTTTGAAAACATTTTAAAGTTGTGAAAATAGCAGATCTACAAGCACACAACGCCTCGCATGGCATTGCTTGTAGATCTGCCATTTTCACAACTTTTTGTGTGACTCTTGCGTGACGAAGTAGGGCTTTGATTTACTAATTTAACTCATGTTAAATGATTAGTATAATTTAGTACAAATAGTATAATTTAGTACAGTAGGTTTCATGTTCAACCAGCACAACGCTTGAAAATTCAAACAACATTTTTATTTCAACAGGACATACAGTATGAACAATATTTAAAAGACAACACCCCCCCCCCATCAATTACTATGCAAAGGAGAAGAAAACCCAAAAAGATAAAAGACACCTTTTAAAACTAGTTTCCCATAATAGGGTTTGGATCCGGAACCGGAGGAATCTGAAGATCCAGATCCAACATGGAGGAAACGGAATCGGTTCCATCACAGAGCTTGTTATGTGGACTTAATGTCTGAAATACAATCACTATACCAGTGGTTCTCTAACTTTTTGGACCATCCCATGACTCTGGGAGTGAACAAATGGAACCAAATGGACCCGCAGGCGCGTCAATCCCCGGGGGGGGGGGGGGGGGGGGGGATTTGGCTAATCCCTAACCCTCTGAACAGACCCTAACCCTCTGATAAGACCCTAACCCTCTGATGAGACCCTAACCCTCTGAACAGACCCTAACCCTCTGAACAGACCCTAACCCTCTGAACAGACCCTAACCCTCTGAACAGACCCTAACCCTCTGAACAGAGTGCTGAGAATATATTCAATGTGATCAGGTGTTGTTTTTATGCTGTGATAACTAAGTGAACGAGTGTTCAGCCTTCAGACGTTCAGATAAAGGCGATGATCTCTAAACTATATTTATATTTCTTCAATAGATTTAAAAACATATTATCTCTGTCTAAAGGTGTTTGTGTCAAATCCAGCATTTATTCAGCACTGATCTGACCCCCCCCCCCCCCCCCCCCCCCCCCACACTCACACACACACACACACACACACACACACACACACACACACACACACACACACACACACACACACACACACACACACACACACACACACACACACACACACCTGAACAGACACAGTTTTCTTTTAAACTTACTTCCTAGAAATGTATTGAAACTCATCCAGACTATTTTTTTTTGTTTGTTTTAAGGGGGGGGGGGGGGGGGTAGGTGGGTGGGAAGGTAGGGAGGGGGTATTTGGGAGCAGGGGGATAAGGGGATGTTTAAAGAAACACAAAAAAAAACACAAGAAAGCACTGACCTTGAAACCGCGGGTAAACCTGCCAGTGAATGTAATTATGCGATGTTATGTACTATGTATTAATAATATATAGTCATGTGATGTATCACTGCAGTAATGTGGAATAAAATTTAAATATATAAAAAAATAAACTAATGGAGAATGGCTCCTCAAGTAAATGTTTTCAGCTGGTGTTTGAATAATGATATTTATGTTTATTTAAATGAAATAATATAGCTGCAAGCAGCGATAATACGGGGCCAGGAGAGAGAAAGAGAAATGATAATTCCTTTAACTGGTCAGTTCATGAAAGTCCTTGCGGTCTTGTTTCCAATGAGGGCCTGTGAGCAATTAGGGGTTAAGAGTCTTGCTCAGGGACAAATTTCATTTCATCGACGCATTTGCTGACCTGGCCTGGAATCGTACCTGGGGCAACCTAACCACTCAGCTATGGCCGCCCCTCAGAGAGAGAGAGAGAGAGAGAGAGAAAGAGAGAGAGAGAGAGAGAGAGAGAGAAACGGAATAGACTGAAGAGACAGAGAGAGAGACATGAAAACGGAATAGATTGAAGAGAAAGACATGGAAACGGAATAGATTGAAGAGAGAGAGAGCCATGGAAACGGAATATATTGAGTCATGTTTTTTGCAATTCAACTTAAATGAGTCTGCATTAAGTGAGGCTTGAACCAGCAACCTTG
The DNA here is from genome assembly GCF_963454915.1 of Gymnoscopelus microlampas. Taxonomy (NCBI): domain Eukaryota; kingdom Metazoa; phylum Chordata; class Actinopteri; order Myctophiformes; family Myctophidae; genus Gymnoscopelus; species Gymnoscopelus microlampas. The sequence continues at coordinate 5,916,261 of NC_139943.1, read as the reverse complement.
CGGTCGTGAGGCACTCTTAGGTAGCTGCAACACTACCTATAGTGCTATAGCTTTGTCCAGGCTGATACTGTCTGTTTAGCCTCGTAAACCCTCCCTCCGGAAATCTCATTTCCATTTGATTTCAGGAAGGAGTCTGGCCTGAACCGCCTTTCTGCAATATTCGCTGTGGGCTGGAGTTGGGCGGGAGTAATACCGTTGACTGACAAACCCTTCAACCAATGATCGTTTTTCCCCTTCAGCCAATCAGCAGTTCATTTTGACGAGCTCCAGACTATGTGACGCAAGGGGACCTTTGGGACGGCCATGCCGAAAATAGGTTGCCTTATTGGGATACATGCGTGTCACTCCCCGCCCCTGCCGGTTCTCTAAATTTATATTTTTAAATAGGGTCTGTCATGATTAATTGACCACATATATGAAGTTAAACAACTAAATTCTATCCAAACGATATGTTAATAGTAAATTCCGTGCCTCAAAAAAGAAGTTTGAGACCGTTTTAAAAACTAAAGTAAACAGTGAAGGCACTCGGACAACAACAATGGCTGCCGTTCGTCTTTTGTCGGCCCCAGTCAGGCTGCACTCGGCTTCATTCGGGCTCACTCGAACTCGCCACCTGATTGGCCAACTGTCGCTGTCAATCACAGAACGATGTGCGACGACGCTGATAGGCTCGTCGGTTCGGAGAACAGAGCGATTGTTGCAGAAAGGCGGTTCAGCCCAGACTCCTTCCTGAAATCAAATGGAAATGAGATTTCCGGAGGGAGGGTTTACCAGGCTACTGTCTGTTGAGGATCACAAACTCTTGCCTTCTGTCATGACAAAAGCCCCTGTTTCACTAACACTAAGATCACTCGTTCACAAACCATTACCAATGAAGAAATTGTACGTCTCCTCAGAACCAAAACTAGTGAAAGTAGCCGATCTACAAGCTCACAAACCATTAAAAGTTGTCAGATTGTACATCGGCTATTTTCACAATGAAGTATGTTATACATTGAAAAAACATACTCTCATTGCTATTTGAAAAGTTGTGAGATTGTAGATCAGCTATTTTCACAATGAAGTACGTAAAAAACACTCAATTAAGTATTTCATGTTATCTTTAACAATTGCAGATGTATTCATTGATAGTCATGTTGTGTGAAATGCAACTTAGATGAAGTCTGCACCAAATGAGGCTTGAAGCTGTGACCTTGAGGTTGTGAGACATACACTTAAGCGGGAAGCTATTGCACCAACAGACAAACCTCTGAAAAAAGAGATCACACTGATCATACAGTTTCACGCAAATAGCTGAAAATCCTGGGTTTAAGTGTTTTTCAAACTGCTCAAGATTGCGGACAATCTAAGGGCGGTGCTTACTGGTCAACGTGATAGATGTGTTCCTCATTAGTCAAGGTCATGTGTAAGCAGGTCTAATGGTTGTCGGCCAAACGAGGCATGACTTTTGCCTGTTTAAAGTTTCAATTTTCAAAAAATTGCTATAGCGCCCCCGTTTGACCAATTGGAGTAAGATTGGTTTCAATGATATTTGGAATGGCCCTTTACATTTCTGCAAAGTTTCAAAGAATGGTAAGTCTGCATGCATGTGTTAGGGGCAGATGAATAATTGTCATAAAACTGCAATATTCATTGGCTCATTAAAGCTTCATTTTTTCACTTATGGAAAATCTTTTGCAAAAGTTTGTCGGCATAGGTCCAAAGTTCATGTGTAAAACGTTTCGTGCAGATTGCTCAAAAATCCCAGGAGGAGATAGGTTTTAACTGCTTTTTACTGCTTTTCATATAATTCGAAATGGTGGGAGATCTAAAGGTCAGAGGTCAAAAGTCAAACAGTGAAAGTTGTTAGGCATGAGGAGACGCATGTGTGTATCGAAGTTTCATGGCTGTAGGTCAAACAGGGCATGAGTAGTACCTGTTCAAAGTTGGCATTTTTCAATTGAGTGCTATAGCGCCACCTTTTGACGAAAGATTGTGAGAATTATTTCTTGATCGTTTTTCATGACCATCTATCATATGGCCGAGTTTCATAAAAAGCGACTGCACGGTTCAGCCAGAACTGCCAAAAGTGGCAGAAGAAGAAACGGAATAATGCCAATAACAAAACGGGTCCATGCTGGAAGCCTGGCCCCGTAATAATAGTGAAAATAATACAATTCACTGGCCTATACAATGTTATGGTGTAGGCCCTACACATTAACATTGTAAAATCCCCTTTACATCAACATTGTAAAGGGGATTTTACACTGTAGGGTCAAATCCCCCCCCCCCCCCCCCCCCTCACACACACACCAGAGAGAGAGAGAGACAGAGAGAGAGTGACACAGAGAGAGAGAGAGAGAGAGAGACAGACAGACAGACAGACAGACAGACAGACAGACAGACAGACAGACAGACAGACAGACAGAGAGAGAGCTGCTTGCCAGTGGCAGTGTGCTGACACTGATTATCAGTGACAGCACATGTTTGCACATCAATCACAGTACAAAACCCAACGTTTGATCAACAACAATATATATTAATAAATGTGACAAAATACAGCAAAATCCTAAAAGTATTTACAGTTACCTGTTTTAGAAATTTAAAGAGCCTGTGTATTATGCAAATCACAGCAGCTAGACGATCAATGACACGCGCACACATTTAACACAAAAAGGTCCAATAGGCCTCAGTTACAAACAACCCGTTTTCACAACACTAATAGCATACAAAATACAATAATTTGCACATGGATAATATCCAACAGGCCTGCCGCTAGTTACTTTGAAGATTTTGAATATTATTACAAAACATACATTAACCACTTCAAATAGACTTTGGCTATTTTAAAAAGATTTTTTATACATGACGATTAATACATATTCTGCATAATGAGTACTCTTAAGTATATTCTGATGCCAATACTTTTGTACTTTTACTCCCGTCAATTTTTAGCACCAAACTTTTACTTGTAACAGACTATTTCTACCTTGTGTTATTGATACTTTTACTTAAGTGAAAAATGCCAGTAAATGCCCCCCCCCCCCCCCCCCCACCCCCCCCCCCCCACCCCACCCCTAGTATCACCTCCAACCCATCATGTTCCTCAACATGATGGCTACACCATGCTGGACACCAATGTTTCACTCTTTCATGAGATCAATCAAATGCCAATGATCCTGGACCACCACCATGAAGGTGGTGGTCCAGACCAGTGGCTCTCAAACTTTTTTCATGTCAAGGACCCCCAAAATGATATGTATTTGGCCGCGGACCCCCATCTCAAAACATTTTGTTCCAGGGACCCCCAGAAGCAAAGATTTGAGTAAAAACATTTTCAAAAATAGCAGATCTACAAGCTCGTAGCGCGGCACCGAGTGCCGCGCTATGAGCTTGTAGATCTGCTATTTTTTAATAGCCAGTATAAGGATAATTCCTTTTAACAGGTCGTTCATGAAAGTCCTTGCGGTCTTGTTTCCAATGAGAACCTGTGAGCAATTAGGGGTTAAGAGTCTTGCTCAGGGACAAATTTCATTTCATCGACACATATGCTGGCCTGGCCTAGAATCGAACCTGGGGCAACCAGGGCGTCTGGGCCCTGGTTGCCCCAGGCGGGCTCACTAACCACTCAGCTATGGCCGCCCCATTAAGTATAAAAGGTTAAAGTGGTTAATATTATTGTGATGCTTTATTAACACATTTTGCTGGGGATCCCCCCCCCCCAGTTTTTTTCATGAATATTCTGTGATACACATGAACGTTATTTTCTCATACACTGCATGTGTCATATTATATATGGACAAAAACACGTCATCACTGGTCTTCTACATGTATTATAGTCTTAAAAATAATCAGTAAAACACACAAGAAGACAAACATACATGCTTTTGAATATTGTGTTTATTGACAGAATGCATAAGAACATTATGTGGGCCAACAAACACTCATCTCTTTAATGTAACAGTGTAGCAGTGTTACATAGGATAGAGCAGGAAACCACTGAAGATGTTGTGGTTGTCTGAGGTATCATGGAGCCTCCGCCCACCAGGTAAACGCATGTAAACTCTGTCTCCCTGCTCCAGCTCTAGGATCATTCCATTAGATACATATTCCCAACCCCCACTATTCCATGCATGGTTATAAATGAGACTCTGCTCATTTTTATACATCCGGATAGACACATTTGTTGATGATGTAGTGTCAGCTGCAGTAAATCTGAAGTGATAAACTCCTTTCACAGGTGCTGAAAAGATACCTGTGCACGCGCACGCACGCACGCACGCGCACACACACACACACACACACACACACACACACACACACACACACACACACACACACACACACACACACACACACACACACACACACACACACACACACACACACACACACACACACACACACACACACACACACACACACACACACACACACACACACACACACACCTCTGTGAATAAACCACCATATTGTGGGAAACAAGATGGTGGTTTTCACTTTTAAAACAGTGGTTCTCAAAGTAGGGGTCCCAGGACCCCCAAGGGTACTTGAGGGGGTTCCAGGGTCCCCACGCTAAATGTATTAATGTAGCATCAAAATCAATTTAACTACCTTAACTTTATTTTATAATTAGAATTTTAGAAATAGCAAATCTACAAGCTCACAACACATTGTGGTGAGGCATGTTGTGAGCTTGTAGATCTGCTATTTCAAAACATTGTGACACATTTGGAATAATCTTCAGATGGGGGTCCACGGTCAGTTTTGGAGGTCCTTGACATGAACATTTTTGAGAACCACAGATTTATATCATTGTTAATTAAGATATATATCATTATTACCATTGTTAATTAAAACCAATGACATTAAAGGAGGAGTTCACCCAAAAAAAAGTACTTATTTTCTATCAATTGCACACCCTATGAAGCCTTGAATTCATGGATTTATTTTTGTTTTTGTGGCATTCCTAAGCTAATAATTTGATGACCGGGTCTATTTCCGGTAGGAGACACAAATAATGTACTTTGTGTCTCCTACCGGATACAGTGACTAGCCTGACAAAAATAAATCCATGAATTCAAGGCTTCATGGGGTGTGCAATTGATAGAAAATAAATATTTTTTTGGGTGAACTACTCCTTTAAACTTCTCTCATCTCATCCTGTCTATTGGTTTAAATAGGAAACACACCGTGAAGATGTATGTACATTATTAGTGTAATATTTATGTAATGTCTGATAGGCTGATAGATGTAAGTTGAGGAAACTAATTGATTCTATAAAGTTAATTAACATGAATTAATCACAACATACCTGTAGTTGGATTGTAGGCGTTGCCGATGTTAGTGATGACTCTCTTGTAGACCAGAGTGGTGTCAGAACCAAATGGTCCAACTGTTCCAGAACCCAAACCAACAGAAAAGGCCACCTTTGGTTTGTCTGTCAACACAGGAACATTATCACATTGTTTATAATATTATAAAATAATGTATTATTCTATTAAGACAATGTCTACATTCTACAGTAGGATCTTAGTTGACTAAGTTCAGTAAGAGTGGGACAGACATTCTGAGATACAGGAGGAGGCTAGAACATTTTAAATATAATCTTATTTTTAAATAAAACAGGAAGCTGAAAGAGGGATCTGATCTCTTTCTTTCTCAGAAGTAGTTGTTATATCTCAACTGTCATGATAGGAGAACCAGTATAAAGATCATTGTAATACTTTAATCTACTTGATTAAAAAAACATGAATGTAACTTTTAATAAAAGGTCAGGTGGTTTCATTCCCCTCATTGGTCAGACTCTAATTAGTGATTTTAATATTGTAAGACGTTAAAGTCACTACTTTGATTCAGACCAGCTAAATGTAACATATTGTGATCATTTACACATTATTCATCATTAATAACGTTATTGATTAATTGGTTAACCACTTAAGCCTTATACTTAGTTGACCGGGATCCCCCCGGGCTGTATACTAGATGCGCTACTATTATTTACTATTTTTCTCTGCCAAAAATAGCAGATCTACAAGCTCACAACACGTCACATTGCGGCATGTTGTAAGCTTGTAGAACTGCTATTTTACCTGAATGTTTGCCAGAGAATTGGGATGCTAGGGTTCTGTTAGTTTAACTATGGACACTGATTTTAAAGTCTTAGATTAGTTTCAAATATATATTTTTGGGTCTTCATTTTAGAACATAATGTAATGTAAATAATACTTACTCCTCAGTTCCTGCACCTGGTCGTCAGTAGCAGTCAGCTTTGTTTCTACGGTGGACAGCTGAGCAACATGGGCTGAAATCAACACAATATTAGCATTAAGTCACTCATAAATACTCATGCAGTTTCATTTGCTTTACCTTGTGGATTACACGATCAATACAGTAAATTACATTATCAACACAGTGTCTATTCTCTGATTCTCTAATTAAAACTTAAAGGACCATTTCACCAATTTTCGATGGGGAATCCAAGCTAATAGAAACTACAGGCTTTTTATTCCTGTAAAATTAATGCTATAATGGAAGCCATTGTTCTTGTGTTAATACAAATACAAACAAAAATGTTGAAATCTTGTTTGTAAAAAATGTTAAACCTGTCTAATGATGATGTCATTGGTAGGTGGGTTTCTGAACTGTCCACAGCCCTCCTATGAGACACAGACTGAGTAGAGACAAAAATTGTATAATTTTATCATGAGCATTAGTGAGGACCTATTATATGAAGAAAGGTTGAAAATGGGTGAAGTGCTCCTTTAACCCATTAAGACCTGAGGCCGATTCTAATGTTTTCTAAATCAGTTCTCAAACTTTTTCATGTCAAGGACCCCCAAAATTATGTATTTGGCCGTGGACCCCCATCTCAAAATATTTTTGTTCCAGGGGCCCCCCAGAAACAAGGATTTGAGTTAGAAATGTTCGCTTTAAAAACATAAATATATAATTTGGACACATTTTACAGTTTTTTCCAAAATAGCAGATCTACAAGCTCATAGAGTGACACGCTAAGAGCTTGTATATCTGCTATTTTTGAAAAGCCAAAGTATAAAACATGGTTAAAGTGGTTAAAATGATTCTTTCAGAGAATGTCTTTCAGAGAACTCTTTATGGGACAGTGGTTCTCAAAAATAGCAGATCTACTAGCTCACAGCGTATCACTTTGTGCAGTATTAATAATAATTTAAGCATTTTCTTTTACAAAAATCATGTCTTCTGGGAGTCCCTGGCAAAAAAACATTTTCAGATGGGGGTCCGTGGCCAAATACACATTTTGGGGGTCCTTGGCATGAAAACGTTTGAGAACTACTGATTGTAGAATGGGCCTCGGGTTTTAATGGGTTAACTGCTACAATGACAGATGCTTTCCAGGTTTTAAAGGGTTATGTCATTTTTCAATGTTCCTGCCTGCATCCACTGAACATCATCAGGTTCAAATTACCTTCACTTTCTGTCTCCAAGTCTCCAACCTGGACCTCTGTGGCACCCAGTCTGTTCTGGTGGTCTGCAACCTGGACCTCTGTGGCACCCAGTCTGCTCTGGTGGTCTGCAACCTGGACCTCTGTGGCACCCAGTCTGCTCTGGTGGTCTGCAACCTGGACCTCTGTGGCACCCAGTCTACTCTGGTGGTCTGCAACCTGGACCTCTGTGGCACCCAGTCTGTTCTGGTGGTCTGCAACCTGGACCTCTGTGGCACCCAGTCTGCTCCGGTGGTCTTCAACCTGGACCTCTGTGGCACCCAGTCTGCTCTGGTGGTCTGCAACCTGGACCTCTGTGGCACCCAGTCTGCTCTGGTGGTCTGCAACCCGGACCTCTGTGGCACCCAGTCTGCTCTGGTGGTCTGCAACCTGGACCTCTGTAGCACCCAGTCTGCTTTGGTGGTCTGCAACCTGGACCTCTGTGGCACCCAGTCTGCTCTGGTGGTCTGCAACCTGGACGTCTGTGGCATTCAGCCTGGCCTGGTGGTCTTCAACCTGCAACTCTGTGGCACCCAGTCTGTTATGGTGGTCTTCAACCTGGGACTCACTCGCACTCAATTTGGCAGCCATTCCTGAAAAAGATCACAGAGAAATGTATGTTAAACGACTATATGAAACATTTAAGCCGGCACCGTTACAACTTCTTCAAGCTCCATTTGGACCATCCTTACCTCTCATTAAGATCCTCTGCTCCTTGACTTCTTCCTCGCTGGCTGCCACCCTGGTCTCCATGTTCCTCAGATGCACCCGTTGTTCTACCACCATGTCTCTCTGCTCTTTGGCTTCTTCCTCACTGGCTGCCACCCTGGCCTCTGTGTTGCTCAGCTTCTCTCTCTGTTCGACCACGGTAGCTCCCAGGCGAAGCACCTTGTCTCTCTGCTCTTTGGCTTCTCCCTCACTGGCTGCCACCCTGGCCTCTGTGTTGCTCAGCTTCTCTCTCTGTTCGACCACGGTAGCTTCCAGAAGAAGCACCTTGTCTCTCTGCTCTTTGGCTTCTTCCTCCATGTTCTTCAGCTTCTCTCTCTGTTCTACCACCATGTCTCTCTGCTCTTTAGCTTCACCCTCATTGGCTGCTAACCTGGCATCCGTGTAACTCAGCTTCTCTCTCTGTTCTATCACGGTGGCTCCCAGGCTATGCACCATGTCCCTAACCTCTTTCAGCTCAGTCCAGAGGTCAAGTTGTAAGAGGCCACCTGGTTCAACACTGCCCTCTATCTCGTTGACCCGTCCTCTCTCCCCCTGAGCTCCGGCCTCAGACAGACAGAACAGTAAAACCAGCAAAGCCCCGCAGCACTTCATTCTGAGAACAGAGTGACTATTGGTGTCTCGCAGCCTCCTTTTATGCCCCAAAAAGCCATCTGATGAAGCAACATTGGTACGTGTCATCGTACCCAGTGGAAAGTTAATGTGCAACTGGACACCATCGTGTCGTGATGATGCCGGCTCTGAAAAGAGCGGCTGAGAATATGTTTCATGTGATCAGCTGTTGTTATTCAGATAAATGTAGTAGGGTTGTTTTTCTGGTGTGGTGAGAATGCCTTCAGATGTTCAGTTAGAGAAAAAATAAAGAATAGATTGATATTTATTCATAGCATATACACCACAAATGTTTTCTGTCAAAAACATTGTAAAATACTTCAAATAGACGATCTACAAGCTCACAATGTGTCCATGTAGATCGGCTATTTTCACTACTTTAAAATGTTTTAAAAAATAGTCAAATAAATGCCGAAAAATGTTTAGGCATAAGGGGTAAGATGGGGCCCTAGAAGCCCAAAAGGTTGCCGGTTCCAAGCCCTGTCCAGATGGCACACAAATGGGTCAAAATGACTGTGGGTCAGAGGTCAGATCCTCAGAGCCTCTCCTGCTCATAGGCGTGTTTGTGGATGGACTGATTAGATGGTACAACGATTATTATATTATAATTAATAAAGAACAATTTGAAGCAGGAGTTGGGAGGTATAGTGAAGTTCAACAATACAATACCCCATTATAAACAGGTAAGATGCATAGTTAGTCATTCTACATGGGAGAGAAAATGCTGCCAAACTGCAGCAAACTTATCAGCAGATCCTCACAGTGTGGAGCATGTTTTCATGTTTACATAACCTCACAGATCCACCTGCTGAGGGGGGGGGGGGGGGGGGGGGGCAATCAGACACCTTGATGGTTCACCAAAAAACACCAAGCATAGGACAAGGTTCAAAGGTCAGAGCTGTGATATCTGAATACACTTCACATATAGAGGAGCAGAATGTTGATAAACTGGAACATGACCAACATGTGTTTAAAAGACTAGCAGGAGCTTGTTTACAATCTGTTACAAGTAGGATTGACTGAAAAAGTGAGGTTTTCTTATTACTAATAGTCTTTGGTCACATGGGACTATACTGATTTTTCAAAACCGGTAGAAAATGCCCTACAGTGTAAAATTCCCTATAATGTTATTGTGTAAGGCCTACACAATAACATTGATTAGGGAATGATATTATATTCAGCACACACATGCGATGGGCTCCAGTCTAATTGAAATTAAAGATCTAATGTATAAAGTTCTATTGTAATATAATATTATAGATCGAATGTATACAATTCAAGTGAGAATTTCCATGACACTCAGTGAAGCTAGAATGATACATGATTGATGCATGAATATTGACTTGTAAAGTGGCTACTATAAGTCTACTTTATTAATGTCAGGACTCACATTGAAGCTATTGGTACAATGGTTACTATATGTCTAGTTTATTAATGGTAAAGGATTGATAAATGAATATTGACTGGTTCAATGGTTACTATAAGTCTAGTTTATTTTGAAGCACGTTGAGTCTACTGTATGAAATGTGCTTCATAAAAACACTTGACTTATAGGCCTACAGCCAGTAGAGTGCATAAATCTGCCAGAGGATCTGTCCTGATAATAAAAGTGATTTATATGCAGTGAAAGTTCTACATATAAGTGGATATTTGAGAAAATTCTAATCATGCATTTAAGAAAAAGAGAACAACAAGAAATACATTTCATTTTTGTTAAGGAGCTATTATTATAAAAATATAATACAAGTATTATTGTTATTATTTTATCATTTATTTTGAACATTTTCAGAGAAACATTTAGACAAATACTACAGACTCAGTGTATACAATACAAGATACATATTGTGTTAATATAATCATAAAAGGGTGAGTGTCAGGAGACACATTTATAATAATAATAAAATAAAATAAATGATACAATAATCAAGTGTTAAAAGCTTCAACAATGTGGGGGAGGACAACACTGTGCGGCAGTGATGTAAAGTAACTAAGTACATTTACTCAAGTACTGTACTAAAGTACACTTTTGAGGATTTATTTTACTTTACTGCAATATTTTCACATTTCTATACTTTTACTTCTACTCCACTACATCTTAGAGACACATATTATACTTTTACTGCAGTATAATTATTTGAAAACTTTAGTTGCTAGTTACTTTGAAGATTTTGAATATTATTACAAAACATACATTAACCACTTCAATAGACTTCGGCTATTTAAAAAATTTTTTTTTATACATGACGATTAATGCCTGTTCTGCATAATGAGTACTCTTAAGTATATTCTGAGCTCATAGCGGGTGCCGCGCTACGAGCTTGTAGATCTGCTATTTTTGAAAAATCTTGGGGAAAAAAATGTTTAGATTTCTTTTCAAAAAACTGTTAGGATCAGGTCTTAATGGGTTAAGTGAAAAATGCCCCCCCCCCCGTTCACAGGCCAGAGGTGCCAGAACCCTTGGCCCGCAGCACCAGGGGGCATAAGACGTGTGTCTTATGCCCATTACTGTGGGACGGGGCGTCGCCACCCCACGGTGGAACCACATGAAGACACGGGGCAAAAGCTTGATGGGATTAGACCTTATAGAGGTCTAGGCAGACCGGGGTATAGGGGTCAAACTGATTATCAGTGGGCCTCTCTTCTCTACCCACTCATCTACAGCAGGTTATAATGCATTATAAGTGTTTATGATGCACTATGTAGACATGGGCTTCATAGAAACTCATGCCAACTAAATTAACCCATTAAAACCTGAGGCGATTCTTAAAAATGTTTTCTAAATCCTAACAGGTTTTTGAAAAAAAAAACTGTTCAAGATTTTTCAAAAGTATCAGATCTACAAGCTCATGAAATAATAAATAAATGTGTCATGAAAGCCATGAAAGAAGTGCATCATGATCATCTCTGCTGTCATTACATCATCTATACCTTCCTCCTCCTGTCTCTCAGATTCATGTGGTTCACATTGCTCTGTAATACACACAGTGTGATTCATTCATTCATTCATTGTGTCACTTATGTTTGTATCATAACTTCAAGTCAATGAAAGGTTGTAATTTGATATCTAAGTGTGAGGTTTTTAGTGTGAGTCCTGAGTCCCCCCCCCCCCCCCCCCCCCCCCCCACACACACACACACACACACACACACACACACACACACACACACAGTGTTTGTTTGATCAGGTGATCAAATAGTCAGTTCCTTTCCACTTCAAATGCACTTCACTTCTCTTACTGTACTTTACTGTATGTCATACCAGAGCTTGTAGATCTGCTACTTTTGCTGCTTTTGAATTTGAATCCTGAACAGAGACAGTTTTCTTATAAACTTACTTCCTAGAAATGTATTGAAACTCATCTAGACTAACTTCCCCTCTTCTTCTTTTTTAGTTTTAAGGGGGGGGGGGGGGGGGGGGGGGGGGGGCAGGTGGGTGGGAAGGTAGGGAGGGGGTATTTGGGACCAGGGGGATAAGGGGATGTTTTAAAAAAAATTGGTAAAGCTGGTAAACCTGCCAGTGAATGTAATTATGCGATGTTATGTACTATGTATTAATAGTACATAGTCATGTGATGTATCACTGCAGCAATGTGGAATAAAATTTAAATATATTAAAAAAATAAACTAATGGAGCTCCTCAAGTAAATGTTTTCAGCTGGTGTTTGAATAATGATATTTCTGTTTATTTAAATGGAATATAATAGTGAAAATAATACAATTCACTGGCCTATACAATGTTATGGTGTAGGCCCTACACATTAACATTGTAAAATCCCCTTTACATTAACATTGTAAAGGGGATTTTACACTGTAGGGTCAAATCTCCCCCCCCCCCACACCAGAGAGAGAGTGAGAGAGAGAGAGAGAGAGAGAGAGAGAGAGAGAGAGAGCTGCTTGCCAGTGGCAGTGTGCTGACACTGATTATCAGTGACGGCACATGTTTGCACGTCAATCACAGTACAAAACCCAACGTTTGATCAACAACAATTTATATGAATAAATGTGACAAAATACAGCAAAATCCTAAAAGTATTTACAGTTACCTGTATTAGAAATTTAAAGAGCCTGTGTATTATGCAAATCACAGCAGCTAGACGGTCAATGACACGCGCACACATTTTAACACAAAAAGGTCCAATAAGCCTCAGTTACAACCGTTTTCACGACACTAATAGAATACAATATACAATAAATTACACATGGATAATATCCAACAGGCCTGCCGCTCTGCACGGCGGCAGCAGCAGCAGCAATAAACAATAATTAACAGGCTAATATAATGCACGTCTTACCTATTTGAAGACTCCAAAGGTAGATTTCCTCTCTAGTGTGCTGTTGGGCATAATGACAACAAGCTGCAGACCACCTCATCACCACCATAAGGACTGGAACAGCGACTTGCGCTTTGATGACTCCCTATGACCACTGAGACGGGGACGACCCGCTGTTCCGCCTGCCCGCAGTTCCGACACCCCGTCAGTCCGACCAGAGCCCAGATGCTGGGACGCCCTGAGCCCCAGCCCGGATATCCGCCTCCGGGGGACACCCGGTGCACCAGGTGGTCCTGTGGACCCACTCTTAAGCACCCCGCAGCGTTCATTAAGTTAAGAGACACCCCACGGCCCAGGGACCTGGTGATAGAAACTCCACGGCGCGCCTATAAGCCTAATCAGCCTCCTGCTGTCGCCTTCCTTGATATTAACCCCCAACATACCACCGCATACAGTTCTGCTGCGCTGGCCACCACTGATTGGTAGAACATGTTCAGCAGAGTCCTACAAACACCAAAGGAGCTGAGCCTCCTCAGAAAGTAAAGCCGGCTCTGGCCCTTCTTCTAAAGGACATCTGTGTTCCCTGTCCAGTCCAGTTTATTGACCAATTGCACGCCCAGATACTTGTAGCTCTGGACCACCTCCACATCCACATCCTCTCCCTCCATGGAAACAGGAGACAAGGGGGGAGCCCCCTTCTGCCTAAAATCCACCACCATCTCCTTTGTTTTGGCAATGTTGAGTTACAGGTGGTTCTGTTTACACCACTGAACGAAGCTGTTAAGGACCGTTCACACTGAGCAGTGAGCACTAGAACTATAGCTATAAAAATATAGTTTTAAAAATCCTTCTAAGTCAAGACAACAACAACTATAAAAACAATACCATGGTGAATGGTACAGTATAGTTATTGTTATAGTTGTATTGTTTTGATTTTGGTTGACCAACCATGTGGTCCTTTAAGAGTCTCGCTCTAACTAAGGGAGGTGAGTGATGATTTGAAGTTTATAATTTACAGCAGCAGCAGTCATGACAAACGCACACGTTTCAGCTACTCAGGCAGCAGGCCTTCATCAGTGTTTACGTGTCCGTTTGTCATGACTCATGACTGCTGCTGGTGCTGTAAAATGAAACAATTGAAAGACATTTCACCTTATGAGTGCGGACTGTTTCTATTGACTCTAACAAGTAACATTCTGGATAAATAATAATAACTAGAAAAGTGTGGTCCTCGGAGCACAGGTCTCCACCAGGGCAGTTTGCCTACCCATGGGGCCTGCAAACTTTGGTAGGCAGTCATAGACAATTGGAATGGGATCTGAACAATCTTGACTCATACATCTTGATCACATGACCCCAGAGATAATGTGTAGCAATGTGTGCAAGTTTTGGACAAAATCTGTAGGAGTCTGTAGTAACAAAAAGTGTGTTTTAAAGAAAACGCACAATGACAGACAATGTAATCTGGCACAAACAGAGCCTATAGGTTGCGTCATGATGGGCTGTTGTAGCGCCACCATGAGGAGATTTGAAAAAATGTAAAGATGGAGTTTCCTCCTTGGCCAAGTGGGAATGTGTCTGCAAAGTTTCAGAAGTTCTTTGCTCACATTGAAGCCGTCATGGGGACAGAGCTCTTGTTTTCTAGGGAACCTGCAGTGACTGTGGATGAACACTAGGGTGGCATTACATCTCTGAGGCTTTCATTCCCACCAGCTTTTCACCTCCATTTTACTGTCAGAAGCCAACATATCCTATTATAAATGGGAAGCAAATACGAGGCACCTGCATCATAACAGGAATGAGCTGGAACCCAGCTTCACCACCTCCCCCTGCAGTTAAAAACCCACAAACAAACACTTTCACCCTATCTTCTCCACTCTGTTTACATTCAATGCATATTCAACAGGTTACAAATCAGACAATGTCACTAGAAAACATGATCATGTCAACCAGAAATAATGGACCGTGAACCAAAAAGAGGGCTGGACAAAGTTTAGATGAGCCCCCAATTCATGTTAGGACCCAGCCTAAGGGTCACCAGGTGTATATCTAGGAAAGATCTATCCTAATATAGACTAACAAAAACAGAGCAAACTAATAACAAAAAGAGAGGTCACCCACCCCTACACACCCAAGGCATTATATTATCGAGGACTTAAACCATTGTAATGCTAAAAAAAAAAAAAGAACAGAGTGCTGGTGTTTGGAGGCTGGCTAGGAGGAAGACATCTGAACACTAGTGACAGCCATGTTTATAGAGGAGTCCACCACACAGGAGCCAATCACTAGCCAACTTTATAGAGTAGTCCACCACACAGGAGCCAATCACCATCAGCCTGGTTCCACCTGACAGTTAACCACACCTCAGACACCATTCACACCAGCTGGTACTCAATCAGTCACTCATCACTACTCAAGCTCACACACACACACACACACACACACACACACACACACCAATGAGGAGAGAAAGACACACACAGGGACATACACATATGACCCTAGAGGTCATAACATAACAAAACAATTTGTTTTACTAAATCTGTCTCATGGTGGCGCTATAACTTGCTGATTTGAAAAGAAAATTGTGTGGAGACTCTTCCTAGGCCGACTGGGAGTGTAAGTGCAAAGTTTCCCACGGACTGGTCCAGCGGTGCTTGTAGCATGTCGTGCAAAACAGGCCCCTCCAGCAAACTTTGAAAGCCAATCGTAGTCAATAGGAATGGAATCTGAAAAATCTGACAGATACATCTTAATCACATGACTACAGAGATATGGTGTACCATCTGAGTGATACCCAGGGGGCAAACCCCCCCTTTTTTTGGAAACCTGCATTTGCCCTGCCATCAAAGGTTGGCCACCAGAAATAATATCTATGACCCAGTAGGATCACAACCTATATGGACAACCCGGTCAATTTTTTGCTGGAAATCCAATATGGCCGCCTCAATATTGGCCCCTATCAGAAAATAGCTTTGGCGATAACTTTTGAACCAGATGGGCTAGAAATGCAAACTTGGTGTCTATTTCATGGTTTCAGAGCATGAGAAACTCAATGGAATACTTATTTTTATGATTAGGTGTGTCTGGACCTTTACTTTGCATATTTCCAAGATGGACGCCACCCGTAAATGAGTTTTACTATGACTTTTACAGTGACAGCTAACTGTTATGGCAAAAAGTCTGCTTTTTAAGCAATATGAACACATTTGGTCAGTTTGAGCTTTCATTTCTATGTTGTCAATATGGCTGCAGTCATAAATAATGTATGGTATTACATTTTTGCTCAGATTCTATCTATAGTTGTGGGGATGATTGCAGTGAAAAATCTGAGAAAAAGCCCACAATGTATCTTATGTATCATTTTAATAAACTAACTATAATATAAACAGACACATGCACACTCCAAGACTTGCCAAAAACTTCAACTTTAGGGCTATACAAATTAACGTAGTGGTATGCATTCAAGTAACATAACAAATATAGACTACTTAGTGACAAACAGAGTAAAAGCGGATTTGAGGTTGCCTACAAAAGGTTCATTTTGACCTCTACGGTGCTGTCTTGCCTGCTTCTAAAGCCAATGATACTATGGTACAATGCTATTCACCATCACTGTTGTCACGTGTTGCACTGATCCTGCTGCATCGTGTCTCCAGTCCCTGGCAACGGCATCCTAAGTAGCATGGCATTTCCTTCTTTGCACAGGAACAGTTTTTCTGGCAGCCTTTGATACAGCTGCATGATATTGCCTTGTTCATTGACACAGCCCAGGCTGGCTCGGTAGATGCAAGGGGGACTGCATTGCTAGCACTGAGAGACCATCCATACTCTGCGAAAGAGGGAATATCCGGCTTGGCGATGTGTGCATATTTATCTATTATGGTTGCTAGAGCAGCTCTTCTCAGGTGCAGGTCAAAGGCATTCTCTGTCGGGGGCAGCAGCTTTAAGAGGGTTGATCTATTATTGAGGAACTTGTACACTCTAAGCTTACTCAGGTCAAAATCCTCCGGGTGGTCCGCTTTGGATGTATATACAGCAATTGTGAGGTCTTGTGCTTGATTGATGACGTCATCTGAGAGGGAATCAGAAGAGTTTTCACCAAACTCCTCAAGTGCAGGGAGATCCAGACACATGCTGGCCTTGAACCATGCCTTCTTCCCAGTGAAGAAGGGATAGCTGGTGGTATCTCTGCCACTTAAACTATGGATAAAGGGCAGGGCACGACACCGTGCGAGCCCCAGTGCTGATACCATTTGATGGATAGGAAGGTATGAATTTTGCTCTGTTCTCACCCACAGCTCTGGAAGGCATCTGAGATGGGTTGCTTTATAGTAAAGGCACATGATGATGATGTCTGTGTCATTGGCATGGATGACAACTCTGTCAACTTTGTCATTCTGGACACTGTACAGGGTGTGGAGTATTATTCTTGTATCAGCCTCCTGTTGTGTGGATTCTAGTGCAGGGACATCTTCAATAGACCCCTCCTTGATCACCACACTCATTGTCTCTTCTTTAAACCCCCCACCCAGGTAAAGATGTGTTGGACCAAGGGCCGACTTAAGTTTCTCATTTTCACACCATTCGTCACAGAGGAAAATCAATAGGTTTGCCTTGTTAGCTGACACAGCAAAAAACTCCCGAGGATCTGGAGCTGTGTAATGCATACTCACTTCATATTCTTTGGAAGGTTTTGGTTGAGCATATCTGTGTTCTTGCTCAGCTGTCTTAAGACTAGGTCCACTGTACCGGTCACAACAGAAGTGAATGATCTCTGTGCCAGCAGGCACATCATTCAACAGCAGACGTTGGTATCGTTCAGCGATTGTTCCAAATGCTTCACCTTTCAGGAACGACCAATGGCGTATGGCATACATGGCATCAATAACTACTGCTGTTTTTCTGTCTTCTGTAGGCAGGTCAGGGATGCATGCAACTTTGGTCTCCTCTTTCAGGACCTTCACAAGGCTTGCCTTGGTACCTGTTCTCATCCTGCCATCTTCCTGGAAGAGGGAAGGGGGGGGAGTCACTCCACTCGTGGTTGCCTATAAAGTCAACAAGGTTGAGTTCTCCACCACTGGCTATGATTTGGGTCATGCGCAGGAGGGCAGTAATTTCATTGCTCTTGCCAGGTGCTGAGGTTTTCCCCTTCGATTCTTTGGATTTTGTGTTTTGAGTATGGAAAGTGTTAAGCTTCATTATGCTTGTCTTCTTCTGATCACTGGACAGTGATTCACACAGTGCCTTCAGACCCAGTTTGTTCACACTCATCAAGTCGTCCTTGACTGTGGAATCAGCACACTGTCCTGTAGATATGTTGATCATGGATGATGTGCTCACTGTAAATGGGTTAGTCTCCACTGCTGCCATGACCTTGACTACCATCTCTGCATCCCGGGTTACACGACTCTGACCAGACTCATGGTGTGGGTTGGAGGAGTGGAGGTGGAGCATAGACTTGAGCTCTGCAGAGACAGCTGCAGTGAGTGTTTTTGTGTAGACCCATTTTGTCCGGGCAGCAGGGCTGAGTGTAATGCCATCCAGACCGCTTGCTTCCTTGGCATCAGCATTATAGGTCTGCTCCAGTAGCATGTCAAAAGCAACACTGTTGTGGCTGCCATCTGCTCGTCTGCCAACAAATACACCTGCCATCAGTGCTTCATGTACCTCTGAAGCTGTTTCTGGTAGTTTCTTCATCTCAGCCAAATACAGAGGTAAAGATTGCTGCCCGTACTTGTAGTGGCCTGCTGCAGTGAGGTAGGGTAGCATTCTTGCTGATTCACAGAGATGTCCTGTCCAGTCACCTTCCCGATCGTAGTAGATAAACCTTTGGAGAATATCTGACATCTCCAGGAAGGTTGCCCAGAGGACTGCAGTTGGTTGCCCATTCAATGATTCCTGAAAAAGCAGCAGCTGCTCTCCTAGGACTGCCATCTCTTGACGCCTCACCTGTATAACAATGCAGTCCCCCTTGCATCTACCGAGCCAGCCTGGCCTGTGTCAATGAACAAGGCAATATCATGCAGCTGTATCAAAGGCTGCCAGAAAAACTGTTCCTGTGCAAAGAAGGAAATTCCATGCTACTTAGGAGGCCGTTGCCAGGGACTGGAGACACGATGCAGCAGGATCAGTGCAACACGTGACAACAGTGACGGTGAATAGCATTGTACCATAGTATCATTGGCTTTAGAAGCAGGCAAGACAGCACCATAGAGGTCAAAATGAACCTTTTGTAGGCAACCTCAAATCCGCTTTTACTCTGTTTGTCACTAAGTAGTCTATATTTTGTTATGTTACTTGAATGCATACCACTACGTTAATTTGTATAGCCCTAAAGTTGAAGTTTTTGGCAAGTCCTGGAGTGTGCATGTGTCTGTTTTTTATTGTAGTTAGTTTATTAAAATGATACATAAGATACATTGTGGCCTTTTTCTCAGATGTTTCACTGCAATCATCCCCACAACTATAGATAGAATCTGAGCAAAAATGTAATACCATACATTATTTATGACTGCAGCCATATTGACAACATAGAAATGAAAGCTCAAACTGACCAAATGTGTTCATATTGCTTAAAAAGCAGACTTTTTGCCATAACAGTTAGCTGTCACTGTAAAGGTCATAGTAAAACTCATTTTTGGGTGGCGTCCATCTTGGAAATATGCAAAGTAAAGGTCCAGACACACCTAATCATAAAAATAAGTATTCCATTGAGTTTCTCATGCTCTGAAACCATGAAATAGACACCAAGTTTGCATTTCTAGCCCATCTGGTTCAAAAGTTATCGCCAAAGCTATTTTCTGATAGGGGCCAATATTGAGGCGGCCATATTGGATTTCCAGCAAAAAATTGACCGGGTTGTCCATATAGGTTGTGATCCTACTGGGTCATAGATATTATTTCTGATGGCCAACCTTTGATGGCAGGGCAAATGCAGCACACCCCCCTTTGCCCCCTAGGTATGAGGTTTGGACAGAATCGGTAGGAGAGCAACACACACACACACACACACACACACACACACACACACACACACACACACACACACACACACACACACACACACACACACACACACACACACACACACAGCTGATTCTGACCTATATAGGTCTGTCTGTCTGTCTGTCTGTCTGTCTGTCTGTCTGTATCAGCAGGTATTGCAAGGCCCACTTGCAATACCCACAGCCCACCAGAGGCCACCAGAGGTCCCCAGCCTACAGGTTGAGAACCAGTGATCTAGTGCACCTGTAACTTTGTACAGTAGCTACTAAATGGATCAGAACAACTGTTGATGGTTAGTTTAGGAAAAAGCAGAAAGAACAAGAGCAGAAACGGCTAAAAGATAAAGTCATGCAACCTTGACGACCTTGCAGGCTTATGCAAAGGTTAAAATGTAATGTAGATAGCATGTTATGTAGACAGATGCCTGGTTCATTTGTTGACCTGGTATCCTATAGCGCACCGAAGTCTGACGTCACTAACACTAGAGGGCGCTGTTTCACGGGTTCGTGGCTTTATTTTTTGTGTTGAAATCCCCATTTGGGAATCTTAGATCACGTCATTTAAGAACTGTGTTCCAAACATAAACACACCACCCTGGCGTTTTTGTCAGGGTGGTGGCTCTGCATCGTTTATGATATTCATTCATATTTGATACAGCCTGTTTCTGGCAAAAATGGAATTAATTCTGCCTTAAAAGTCTTAAAGGTATAGTGAAATGAAAAATATGTTTTTCACACTTTTAGAGCATATCCGTGGTCATCATATGGGCACACCTAACAATAGATGCCCAAAAAAATGAAAAAAAACATTTTTGTGTATTTTTATATCTAAAGTCCCTAAAAAGCTAGTCTCGCGTCACCAGACTGTTGCCTCCCACAATTTACAAATGTTTCCGGCATACAGTCTGGGACTCGGAAGCTCTGATAATGTGTAAGGGGAAAGCGGATGCCCCTCCCCTACCCACGTCCGTTTTAGCATTGTGCAGTGGCGCATAGGAGTCCGACTGGAATCAACGAATCTCATAAATATTGTTTATGTCTACTAGTGTCTTCTTTCACAGTTTTTTCGGCGTTAATTCCATGATACCTTTCTCAGTTTTCTGTGATAAACAATCCTCGCACAAATAACATGAATCTACCGCTCCTATGACTATGCTTCCGCCTCGGTTCTGTTTCCACTGGGACTACAGGTCCGCGGGCACCGCGTCGTGATTGGTCGAATGTTTTTCCGGTCTGAACAACTTCCGTTACACAGCTTTCGGGAAGTGGGGTTCCAGACTCTATATAGCATTCAGAGATTGTGGAATAGTTGTCTGGTGACGCGAGACTACTAAAAAGCCAATCTTAATTACTTCCTGTAAACGAAAACGTGCTGCGTGATGACATAACGCAGCCTTCATGAATATAAATGAATCTTGATTACATGCACCTGTTTGATTCCCATAGCTGCGCGTTCTTCAAACACAGCTGATTTTAATTACAGAGATACTCCGTTTTGAATCTCATTGAAGATGAGTGTATTACTCATTTTAAACTTCATCTGCACACTAAAATATGTATCTGAAAACATTATAGGTTAGAAATAAGCCAGGTAGTAGCAAACGTGCTTCACTGGCCGTCTCTCTCTCACTTGTAAACAAACACTAGCCGTGTTGCCCACGGGCCGGCTGAAGTGATTGAGATCCAACGTCCCATAGCCTGAAGGGATGGGACCTTCTGATTGGTTTAGAGTCGGTTGAGCCGACGTTTTAGACTGAACCTTCAAAATAAAATTACCGAAAATGTCACTGCAGTGCGTCTTTAAGAACTACTACTTCCGGGTCTGAAAGCACTGTCCCCACAGCAGCCGCGTTCATGGGAAATGTAGTCTTTGCGTTGTTTGACTCGTTTCTAGTGTTTATATTGTGTTACTCTTTGGGTAAATGTGTACATTTACACCTTCAGTCGATGCTTCATATCCATATGAGTAAAATGGCCAGGGTGGTGTGTTTATTTTTGGAACACAGTTCTTATATGAGATTCCCCAATGAGGATATCAACACGAAAAGTAAAGCCAAGAACCTGCGGAAAAGCGCCCTCTACTTGCAGTGACGTCAGGACTTCGGTGCTCTATAGAGATACTGTGTACCGATTTGCGTGACGTTTGGGCAAAATCTGTAGGAGTACTGTCAATTTTTTTTTTTGTGCAAAAAGCGGACTCCTGGTGGCGCTATAACAGGCCCATGTGAAAATTTGGGGCAAAGGTTCTGAATTGGCATCCAGGGAGTGTGTTTCACTGCGATCAAGCCAACGGTGCCGGAGATTACCTGTTCACAGACGAACACACACACACACACACACACACACACGGACGGACGGACGGACGGACGGACGGACGGACGGACGGACAGGGTGTAAAACATACTCTCTCGCCATGCCTTTCGGCCTGGCGGAGACAATAAGTTAGGACAGAATACAATACATATGAAGTCAGGAATAGTTTGACTTATATTTTGGGATGGGTCTGAGAAAGACATGTGCTACTAATGAGCCATAGGTTACAGGACATGGAATCATAAGCAAAGCAACAGAAAATGACAAACTAAGGTTTAATGTTCAAACTACCTTTTACTGTATAAAGCTATATGTTCACACTACCCTTTACCGTATAAAGGTATGTTCACACTAAAGGAAACACTGTCTAGAGCACTTTTTCAGCTGAAAAATAAAAAAAGAAAGTTTTGGAATCAACTGAAATAGACTTCAATATAACTATATGGATCAAATTGAATGCCTAAAACAAAGTTTAGTAAGTGTAGCAATTAATCACAAATGGCAGCCAACGTCTTTGACTTCATTACCCAAGAGTCTCTGCATGCAAGCACGTCCAGCGAGGACGCACTTTTACTAACAGTTCTGCCTTAATTGGTCCCTTGGCAAATGCCAGGATGAAACTCATTGTATACATAGTAATACAGTCAAGCCCCCATAGCAGGGACCCCCCCATGAATACTGCATGTATAAATACTGTACTGTATGCTTCCATTTACAAATGTGTACAGGAACAATTCTGTAGCTTTTATATGGAGTCAGAACAGTCTCATAATGAGTGAATGCACAAGTCTTGGTTTGTATTCACACACTCTTGGTTTGTATTCACACACTAGATTTTTGAATGAACAAGTTCTGG
Source organism: Gymnoscopelus microlampas (assembly GCF_963454915.1). Lineage (NCBI taxonomy): Eukaryota > Metazoa > Chordata > Actinopteri > Myctophiformes > Myctophidae > Gymnoscopelus > Gymnoscopelus microlampas. The sequence continues at coordinate 5,893,035 of NC_139943.1, read as the reverse complement.
TTTGCATGTGTTTTTTTGGTTCAGCACTACAAATGCGATGCTTTGCGTTCGTGTTTCAAGTCCACATGCTTTAAATCCACAGTCTGTGTATTAAAGTCACGTTTGTGTTTTGTGTTTGAAAAACACTGTTTAAAATTCACAGTTTGTATTTTGTGTTTCTAATCCACAGCTCTAAATCCACAGTTTGTATATTAAAGTCACATTTATATTTTGTGTTTGAATTCCACAGTTTAAAATTCACAGTTTGTATTTTAAAGTCACATTCCAGATGCTCTGCTTCACAAATATAATTCTCCATTTATCTCCAAAACACTCAATTTACAAATGCACATTGAATTAACTACAACACAAATCGGTTGGTGTGCATTTGCACACTGCTTCTCTGTGGTGGATCTCCTCTGTGCACGCACAAATCTTTTTGAGACTGACCTGACGGTGGGCGTAGACGAACGTCGCCATTGGCTGATAAATCTGATTGACAGGGTCATCAGCCAATCAGATGGGTTCACTTTCAGCCAATCTAACGTCTCCTTCCCTTTCAACCCGGAAGTACATGCTCTCTCTCTGTGTTGCCATGTCTGCTTATTATAAGCGACTTTGTGCTTGTTTTTCTATGGTGTCTTTCTATGAAGACACATTGTGAGCTTGTAGATTTCAAGTTGGATGCAGCTCAAAGTGAACATTCCTCAGGTATCTAGTTTGTTGCCATACAACCTTCCTACAGTAGCCCGTGTTATTAAAAAAAAACGGGCTACAATGTTTTGGCCATTATCTCTGGAACAGAAGGTCCAATCTGCCCAGTTCAAAGCTTGTTGGGTGCGTGACTTTGAGGACATTAAGCACACAATGTTACATTTTCGGATTTTTTGTATTTCTTATAATTTTAGGCTATATTTCAGTATGGTTTATGGTATTGTGTTTGTCATTATAGCCATATTTGTAATGTTTGTCCTGTTTTCCCATCTTCTTGGATTAAATATTCTAAAATCATCAGTTTGAGAGACCATCCTTAATCGGGGTTGCTTACAGGACAGGTACAGCGGCAACACTATATAGAAAGTTATGATCAACCCATGGTCACTCTTTGTATGTATTCTACATGGTTTCAGTGCAGGTACGTTTGTTTTCATCCTCTTTTTTCATTTAACTTTGTCATGACTTTTCAGACAGAGCTAAAGTTACCTTAATACTATTCAATGCATTGCACAGCAACACAACAATGCTAAGCCTTCAGTCTTCAGAGCAGCTAATCATAATGGACATGAACTGACCTAATATTTAACTAATATAAATCATTGTTCATGGCTATTTAGCCTAATTGTTGGTCCATATTTGAGGTCTTTAAAGGGGCTACACCATGAATTTCATTTTTTTTTAGGTTTTTAGTATTTTTTGGGCTCCCCAGTGTCTCTTGTACCCCAAAAAATATTTTGTTTTAACATTCAGTCATTCATGCTCATTTCATGGATTTCTTGAATGGGCGTGTCTGAACAGGCCATTTCAGAATGGCAGGGCAAGTGATGTCACTTGCCCTGATTTTGCATTGATGATGGCCAGACAGAATTGCTCAGTAGCTCCCCCCTGCCCAATAGGACGTTTTGGTATTGCAGCTGAAAAAGCTTGGAATGACAGACAGTCAGATTGTGAGAAAAAATATCTGGATGTTTTTTAGGCTTACAACCTGTTTAAAACGTATTAGGGGGCAATATTTATATATAATATATATTTTTTTAATTCATGGTGTAGCCCCTTTAAAGGATACATGACAAAGCATTATTAACCAAAAGGTGATTTAGTAGGTGGTGGTAATATATAATAAATATATGGTAATATATTTGGTTACATATATCTAACAATATTAAACATATTTAATATTACATTAATTATTATAATTATTATAATACATATAATAATTATTACAATACATATTATATTATATTATTATAAACACAATTATTACCATAATATATGGTAATATATTAATATGGTAATATAATAAATAATTTAAACATTTTTTTAAAGTTAAAAAATGAAAACAAGTATTTTTTTTTAAGTGTGTTCTAATTATTATTCTTAATTATTCTATTATAGCTAGATAACATCATTATCCATTGCCTTCATTATAGGAAATTTAAAGAGTGAATTTTAACATTTTTATAATAGAAAACGAGATATATTGAAAGATGAAACCCTAGCCCTAACCCAACATAATATTAAAAGGTGTTTACATGGATATGAATGCATTACAAGTCAGCTATGAGGTGGGAGGAAAAAAATAATGAAAATACTTATTTTTGAGTATTTTGGGCTGATTTAAATCACGGGTCAAATTTGACCCGCTAACACCACAAGTGGATGCAGTGCAAGGGTTAAGGGCCTCATAAATTATAATTTGAGGTCCATATCATAATGACCCACAGACTGTATTCTGCAGCTCCTTGTAGGCTTCTAGGCTTCTTTATAATAGAAAAAAACAAGCATTGGCTGGCAAACTTTTCATCTTTTGTCTCACCCCATTCCCTGCATTCTGAACCTGTGTACATTCCTGTGTAAAAGAGGCTATCTCCAGGATCTAGGATACTATTGTCAGAGCATACATTTGACAAATGCCATTACTTCACACTCTTTTGCTGTATATTGAAAATAACCCTGAAGTTAGATATGTTTGTGTTGTTGCCTCCAAAGAAATGCATTCATTCAATAGTATGAAATGGTTATCAACTCTTTATGCTATAAAGAGTTGATAATCGCCTCACAGCTAGAAGGTCCTGGGTTCGATTCCCACCGGGGACGCTGTGGGCGCTGGGGGCGCGTCATCAGCGCCCATACCCTTGGTGGGGTTGGCGAAAGGGCCTACTCTGTGTGGAGTTTGCATGTTCTCCCCGTGTCTCCTAGGGTAGTTAATACCCTCACAAAAACATGTAGTAATCCTGGTCACTATACTGCCTCCCCCTGGTCAGCCAGGGCGCCTGATGGAGGGGAAGGGAACTGGTTGGAATAATGTGTTCCTTCCACGCGCTACGTCCAACCAGGGAAACTCCCCCCTGTCAGGTGAAAAGAAGGTCAGTTGGCTCTCATGCATTGAAGGATGAGCATGAGCTCGGCCCTGGCCTCCCTAGGCTGGTGGGGGGAGTGTAGTGCCCAGGATCACTTAGCAAATTGGCACCGGGTGAAAAAAAAAGGGTTACAAAAATCGAGGGATAAAAAATATAAAAAAGAGTTGATAATTAATAAAGGACATTAAAGTTAATGTCCTTTATGATTAAAATATGATTAGCTGCTCTGAAGACTGGCTTGGCATTGCTGTGTTACTGTGCGGTGCATTGATTAGCATTAAGGTAACTTTAAGTCATGACAAAGTTAAATTAAAAAAGGGAATTAAAACAAACGTACCTGTACTGAAACCATGTAGAATACATAAAGATGTGACCATGGGTTGATCATAATTTTCTAATTTTTTTTCCAATAGGTGTTGCCTCTGTACCTGTCCTGTAAGAAACCCTGGCTGATTAAGGATGGTCTCTCAAACTGATGATTTTAGAATATTTAATACAAGAACCACCGTAAGAACTATAGTTAGGAAATCAGAAAAAAAGGACAAACATTACAAATGTAACTGCCCCTCAGCTTGGTAAGTATGATAATGATGATACAGTGGAGTTTCAAACAGATGCTGGTTTATTCCTGAAGCACCGTGAAAACTATAGGAAAATAAGACTGCATGATATGTCAAGTCTACAGTATCACAAAATACAAGAAAGTAATTCAACAAACAGTTGACCAAAAATAAGCTTGAACATGACAATAAACAAATAACGTACTTCTTAACGGTACAAAAAAGCCATCTTGGGACACTAAACAACATTAGACATAAACCCTTGTAAACAAAGGCTATGTCTTAGGAAGACATAATACATCTGTTGCATTCATCATGAGCTACATTAGAGCAGTAAAAAACGGTCTTTTTAACTGAAAGTATAAACTATAGCTTACAAACCTAATTCCGGGGGTGTTAAAACATGAATTAAAACGTATACACTATTTATCTCCCCTGTGGATGTACATTTTTCAGAACTCTCGCGAGATTCCCACAATGTGACTATGTATTGACTGAATGTACAGAAAAAATGGGGAAACACTGCCACCCAGTGGACCTTTTTGTAAACCACACATAGGCCTACACAACTCAAAACGTAGCAATAAAACACAACAATAAAACAACTATCAATCAATAAAGATGAACAACTATAACTGTATAGCCAGTATCAAAAACCCTTTGGTTGGTGGTCATTTACAACAAATATGACAACAAACACAATTTATCATAAACCATACTGAAATATAGCCTAAAGCTATAAAAAAAAATACAAAACCCTGAAAAATCCGAAAATGTAACATTGTGTGCTTAATGTCCTCAAAGTCACGCACCCAACACGCTTTGAAGTGAGCAGATTGGACCTTCTGTTCCAGAGATAATGGCCAAAACAGTTTTGGCCATTGTCGTTTTGTCGTTTTTCTTTAATAACACAGGCTAGGAAGGCCGTATGGCAACAAACTAGATACCTGAGGAATGTTCACTTTGAGCTGCATCCAACTTGAAATCTACAAGCTCACAATGTGTCTTCATAGAAAGACATCATAGAAAAACAAGCACAAAGTCGCTTATAATAAGCAGACATGGCAACACAGAGAGAGAGCATGTACTTCCGGGTTGAAAGGGAAGGAGACGTTAGATTGGCTGAAAGTGAACCCATCTGATTGGCTGATGACCCTGTCAATCAGATTCATCAGCCAATGATTACGTTCGTCTACGCCCCCAGTCTCAATAAGCGTCAGATCAGTCTCAAAAAGATTCGTGCGTGCACAGAGGAGATCCACCACAGAGAAGCAGTGTGTAAATGCACACCAATCGATTTGTGTTGTAGTTAATTTAATGTGCATTTGTAAATTGAGTGTTTTGGAGATAAATAGAGAATTATATGAGCATCTGGAATGTGACTTTAAAATACAAACTGTGAATTTTAAACTGTGGATTTCAAACACAAAATATAAATGTGACTTTAATACACAAACTGTGGATTTAAAGCTGTGGATTTGAAACACAAAATACAAACTGTGAATTTTAAACTGTGGATTTCAAACACAAAACACAAACGTGACTTTAATACACAGACTGTGGATTTAAAGCTGTGGACTTGAAACACGAACACGAACTTGAAACACGAACGCACGAAACACGAAAGCTGTGGACTTGAAACACGAACGTGGACTTGAAACACGAACACAAACACGAAACACATGCAAACCAGAACTTGTTCATTCAAAAATCAAATGTGTGAATACAAACCAAGACTTGTGCATTTACTCATTATGAGACTGTTCTGACTCCATACTTTTAAACCACTGTACGTTAAGACACAAAATCAGCAGCTGTATTTTCTAATAAATATTCCTAGGGGGCTCATAATTATAAAAATAAATTAATGTTGGTCTTAACTATTATATGGGTCTCACAGTGCATTATTATAATTCTAGTTTTTGTCTTGACTGTTATAGTCTGTGAGCCAGGACCCAACATTTGGGCCATGGGTACCATCTATATAGCAAAAGTCTAAAATGACCGAATTGAACTGGGTTAACATTACATACGTACATGAATATCATATATATTATATATTGACCCGTCTCATTTTCTGATAGTATTATAATAATACAACAGCACACATATAGCTACCACTGGTGCAATGCTATCACATATTTTTGAACTCAAAGATGGCATGTAATTGGCGGCTGGAAAACTAGTTGCAATGATGTGATCTATAAAACATATGGAATAAAGTTTTTGTGTCTATAGTGTCTTTGGGGTTGCAGATTCCAATAGACATATTCGTTTTCTTGTCAGAGCACAATTTAGTAGGTTATTTAAAGCTTATTATAATAGAGTGAATGTCATTGCACACCCAGGGCACAATGCTGACACCACTGCTAAAAAAGCAACTCAGCATGGGGTTCAGTGTCAGCTGATCAAATTTTACTAATACTGTAGTAATAGTTTAGCTTATTGGTGTCACAAATGCTGTCTAACAGCCCCGATCAATTAGCTAGTAATAGTAGATGTAGTCAGATAGCCGTGCCTGAATTGACAGGGTGTGCCAGCGCGGGAGAGCCGAGCCAAGGGTAAGCGGGGCTATTCATGACTTGTTCAGTTAAAAGGCACTGGATGAATGATCGGGCTATAGGTGTAGGTGACGTCACCCGAACCTAGTTGTATCCCATACCTGAATGTGCGGTATCACTTGAATTAAGTTGGTAAAAGGATAGCTCCTCGGCCTTAATCAGAAATCAATCCCCCCAACAAATGGCAAACGCAAGTCCGGTGGTGTTAAGTAACTAAGTACATTTACTCAAGTACTGTACTTAAGTACACTTTTGAGGATTTGTACTGTACTGGAGTATTTCCCATTTTCAATACTTTTACTTCCACTCCACTACATTTCAGAGGCAAATATTATACTTTTACTCCACTACAATTATTTGAACACTTTAGTTACTAGTTACTTTGCAGATATAAATGATGATATTATAAAACATACATTAACCACTTTAGCCCCATTTTATACCTACAGATGTGCCACTTCAAAACTTCACACGTTACTGTTCTTTCCCTGAAAGTGCCCTGAAAATGTTTTTTTTTTCCTCCCTGTTCTGCCCTTAAAAAGGCACTGTTTTGCCCCTGAAAAGAAGTTGTCACTACACACCCCCGATCTACAAGCTCACAACGTGTCGCATCGCGACGCGTTTTGAGCTTGTAGATCTGCTATTTTCAAACATTTTTGTTATTTTACTTCTGGTGTTTTCAGCATATTTTGAAGCCAATGCTTTTGTACTTTTACTCAAGTAACATTTTGAACACAGACCTTTTAACAGAGTACTTCCACATTGTGATATTGATACTTTTACTTAGTTTAAAAAAAAAAAAAGTCAGTACTTTTTCCACCACTGCACAAATCCAATGTTAACCAACAGGCAAACTGGTTGGAAGAAATGTTGTCTTTTTCAGAAAGACAAAAATAATTTGCCCCAGTGTCACCTCCAACCCATCATGTTCCTCATCATGATGGCTACACCATGCTGGACACCAATGTTCCACTCTTTCATGAGATCAATCAAATACCAATGATCCTGGACCACCACCATGAAGGTGGTGGTCCAGACCAGTGGCTCTCAAACTAACCTTTTCCATGTCAAGGACCCCCAAAATGATATGTATTTGGCCGCGGACCCCCATCTCAAATTATTTTGTTCCAGGGACCCCCAGAAGCAAAGATTTGAGTTTTTTTTAAATCAAAAAACGCAGATCTACAAGCTCATAGCGCGACACTCGTGCCGCACTATGAGCTTGTAGATTTGCTATTTTTGAATAGCCAAAGTATAAAAGGTTAAAGTGGTTAATATGTTTGTGATGCTTTATTAACATATACTCTCATATAGTATCTCATATACTGCATGTGTCATATTATATATTGTGGCATCACGAGGGGACAGGTGGTAGATGGGTGCTATATTGCTACACCCAAAATGGCCGTTGTAGAAAGAACTGCAACTCCCAGGGTGCCTCAGCACACAAACAAGTGTGGGTGTTTGAGGCACCTAATAGAGGGAGAACTGAGAGAGCAAACAAAGAGGATAGAGACACACAGAGGACTGGATGGAGCTGGACCCCAGGACGGAAAGGGAAGGCTTGTGTTAAGTAACCGTGTGGACTTTGATTGGACTTAAGAACATTATTCTCCCTTTGCAGACATTTATGTTTCCTTTGAAAATTGCCTTATGTTGGCCTACCTGAGTTATTTACCTGTGGGAAAATAAACCTAATTTCGTTTTCACCCTGGATTTTGCCTGTTTGATTCTGCACTGCCTCACACTAGCCCGCTCCATACCTCTCATGACATTACATTGGTGGAGAATACGGGTATGTGGGCCTTAAGTGTGGATGGTCGAAAGTAAAGATATTGAACAGTTGACTGAACTTTTTGCAGAATTGAACACAAACGAACCACATAACCAAATGGAGGAACTGGTGAGAGTACTGATGGAGACCCAGAAGGATCAGCAGGAAACCAATCGGGCCTTGTTGAAACAGCAGGAGAGGGCTAATGACCTTAAAGAGAAGGAGCTTGAACGGTACAAGCCTAAAGCCGGTCATTTCATTCCCAAACTTGGTGTAACTGATGATGTGGAAGCGTACCTCCATGTTTTTGAAGCTACAGCGACCCGGGAACAGTGGCCAAAGACCCAGTGGGTTGGACTCCTGGCCCCCTTTCTCTCAGGTGAGGCCCTTAAAGCCTTTCAAGATTTAGATGCCACTGCGGCACAAGACTATGACCTGTTAAAGACTGAGATTTTGAGCCGACATGGCCTTACTAAATTTAGCATGGCACAACGGTTCCATAATTGGTCTTTCCAACCTGGGATACCTCCCCGGGCCCAAATGCACGAACTGATCAGAGTGACAAAAAAATGGTTGGAACCTGACAAGAAGAGCTCAGCAGACATTATAGAGGCCCTGGTTGTAGACCGTTATATAAGGGCGCTGCCATATGAGGCCAAGAAGATAATCAGTCAGCAGAAGTTAGATACAGCTATAGGGTTAATAGAAGCAGTAGAGCAGCACCAGGCTGCTTCGGACATGCTACGCCCAACCCGCAAAGAGCCTATGTCTACGGTGCCTCGACAGAGAGGTCCCAAACCTGCCGACTCTTATTCCAGTCCTCTCACTAGAGCTGGAAATCAACCGAGGCCGCAACGAGGGTTCCAGAGCCCAGAGCCTCGGCAGTGCTATCGCTGTGGTGAATTTGGCCATATCTCCTGGCAGTGTGAAAAGCCAGATGAATCAATGCCCACAGCAGAGTCCGCCAGCCCTCAACAGGCCCACTATGCTGCCTTCCTGGGGGAAAGCGGTGACCGCAGGCCGACGTGCCCGGTAACGGTAAATCAGTATGACGTAGAAGCCTTGCTTGATTCCGGAAGTGCCCGGACCCTGGTCCATGAATCCGTATTGGGGGCGTCTCCCCTTCCCCAAGGTTATTCTGTCCCTGTTGTGTGTGTTCATGGAGACACCCGCGAATATCCAACAACCAGGGTGAAGCTAACTACCACGAGGGGCTCGTTCGATGCTGAAGTGGGAGTCATAAAGACCTTACCTGTTCCAGTCCTGATTGGTCGGGACTGCCCGGCCTTCCAAATGCTGTGGCAGGACGCCCAGAAGAGGCTCAGTCGGGGTCCCCAAACACGTAAGCCTCGAAAGTATAAATTGAATAAGTCCAGGGTTAAACTTGCCAAACCTTGTCCTTCCCCACCTGTTTTAGCCCAAGCCTTTGCAGTAGAGTCCAGTGAGGCTGAATCTGCACCGCAAGAGTCCGATGACTCTGAGCAGCAACCAGTGTCCAGTGAAGGTGACCATGGGGGTCCCAGGGAAGTGCCACCGCTTAAAGGTCAGTATGGAACGGCCCAGTTACAGGACCCCACCCTGGTTAATGCATTAAAAAATGTCCAAGTTCTAGAGGGAACATTGGTGGGAACCAGGCTAACTCCTTCTTACCCCCACTTTGCGGTGAAAAATTGCCTTTTGTATCAGATGGTACAAAGGAGTAGTAAAGTCATTGAGCAACTCCTTGTTCCACAACCTCACCGCCCCACCGTTCTACAGTTGGCGCACACTCACCTGCTGGGGGGCCACTTAGGTGTAGAGAAAACAAAGGAGAGAGTGTTGCAGAGGTTCTTTTGGCCGGGAGTACACAAGGAGATAGAGAACTACTGCCGCAGTTGCCCCGAGTGCCAGGTCACAGCCCCAAAACCGACTTATAGGAACCCCCTGGTCCCTTTACCTATTATCGAAACCCCCTTTGAAAGGATAGGGATGGATATTGTGGGGCCGCTTCCTAAAAGTGCTCGTGGACACCAGTATATCTTGGTCATAGTAGACTATGCCACCCGATATCCGGAAGCGGTTCCGTTAAGGAAGGCAAATGCTAAACAAATAGCCAAAGAACTCTTCCTCTTCAGCAGCCGTGTGGGGATACCCAAGGAGGTCCTTACGGACCAAGGAACCCCGTTCATGTCTAAGGTAATGAAAGAGATGTGTGCTCTGTTACGAGTGAAACAGGTCAGAACCTCGGTGTACCACCCCCAAACAGACGGGTTGGTGGAGAGGTTCAACAAGACGCTCAAATCCATGCTGAGGGCGGCCGTGGACCAAGATGGGAGGAACTGGGATCAGCTTCTTCCCTACCTGATGTTTGCGGTAAGGGAAGTTCCTCAATCTTCCACAGGGTTCTCACCTTTTGAACTGTTATATTCCTACAGACCCAGAGGGCTTCTAGACATAGCCAAGGAGACGTGGGAGGAGCAGCCATGTCCCCATCGCTCCATGATTGAACATGTGGGGGCGATGCAGGACAGATTGGCGGCGGTGCTTCCTCTGGTGAAGGAACACATGGAGAAAGCACAGAGGGACCAGAGTGCCGTTTATAACCGAACAGCCCAGCCTCGAGAATTCAAACCAGGAGACAGGGTCCTAGTTCTAGTCCCCACAGTGGAATGCAAGTATTTAGCAACATGGCAGGGTCCATATGAAGTAATTGAAAAGGTTGGGGAAGTCAATTACAAAATACGGCAGCCAGGCAAAAGGAAAGGTGAGCAAATTTATCATGTTAACCTCCTGAAAAAATGGCATGCCCGAGAGGCATTGTTTGCTTGTCTTCCCCCCAGTGAGTCGAAAGAACCTGCCCGGGACGAAGTGCAGTTTGGCCCAGACCTCTCCCCTCACCAACTGCAGCAAACAAAGGAGTTAGTGGATGGTAATCAGGATGTGTTTTCATCCCTCCCTGGCTACACCCACCTGGTGGAGCATGAAATACGCACTCCACCAGGGGTAACTGTGAACCAAAGACCATATCGGGTGCCGGAGGCCCGGAAGAAGGTAATTGAAGAGGAGGTAAAGAAGATGCTAAAGTTAAATGTAATTGAGAAATCCCAGAGTGCCTGGTCAAACCCCATCGTGCTGGTTGGTAAGCCTGACAACACCGTACGTTTCTGTAATGATTTCAGAAAATTGAATGATGTGTCTGAATTTGATGCATATCCCATGCCTCGTGTGGATGAACTAATTGAAAGCCTTGGCAATGCACGATTCATAACCACACTTGATCTCACAAAGGGGTATTGGCAAGTCCCTATGTCTACAGGATCGAAGGAGAAGACTGCCTTTGCCACCCCTAGAGGCTTTTGGCAATACAGAGTGATGCCATTCGGCCTCTTTGGAGCTCCCGCCACGTTCCAGCGATTGATGGATCAGGTACTGGCACCCCATAAAGAATATGCGTCTGCTTATCTGGATGATGTTGTGATTCAGAGCCCGGACTGGCAAGGCCATTTGCCCCGGGTACAGAAGGTCCTGGACTCCCTCCGACAAGCAGGCTTGACAGCAAATCCCAAGAAATGTAAGCTGGCCTTCAGTGAGACAAACTACTTGGGCTATACAATTGGGCGGGGCCTTATCAAACCTCAAGAGGCGAAACTTCGTGCCATCCAGGACTGGCCGCGGCCGGTGACAAAGAGGCAGGTGAGATCATTCTTGGGCCTAAATTCTTACTACAGACGTTTCATACACCACTATTCTACGTTAGCTGCCCCTCTCACAGACTTAACCACAAAGAAACACTCCCGTATGGTGAAATGGACCCCAGCCGCTGAAGAAGCATTTCACAACCTGAAGAGGGCCCTGTGCTCAGAACCGGTCCTTACCTCCCCTGACTTCAGCAAAGAGTTTGTGGTCCAGGCGGATGCCTCTGAGGTGGGTCTGGGTGCGGTGTTGGCCCAGATCAGTGAAGGTGAGGAACACCCTGTTCTTTATTTAAGTCGAAAGTTGGAACCTAGGGAGAAGAATTACTCTACAGTAGAAAAGGAGTGTCTAGCCATTAAATGGTCCCTGGAAACACTCAAGTACTACTTGCTTGGAAGGAAGTTCACCCTGGTGACGGATCATTCACCATTGCAATGGATGGCTAAAAACAAGGAGACGAACGGCAGAATAACCAGATGGTTTTTGAGCCTCCAGCCTTTTAACTTCTCTGTCATTCACAGGCCAGGACGTCACCATGGAAACGCAGATGCCCTGTCCCGTCGAGATGCCTTTTGGTCCTCATTCACCCTGCCGAGGACGTCAGGCCCGGGAAGAGGGATGTGTGGCATCACGAGGGGACAGGTGGTAGATGGGTGCTATATTCCTACACCCAAAATGGCCGTTGTAGAAAGAACTGCAACTCCCAGGGTGCCTCAGCACACAAACAAGTGTGGGTGTTTGAGGCACCTAATAGAGGGAGAACTGAGAGAGCAAACAAAGAGGATAGAGACACACAGAGGACAGAGGACTGGATGGAGCTGGACCCCAGGACGGAAAGGGAAGGCTTGTGTTAAGTAACCGTGTGGACTTTGATTGGACTTAAGAACATTATTCTCCCTTTGCAGACATTTATGTTTCCTTTGAAAATTACCTTATGTTGGCCTACCTGAGTTATTTACCTGTGGGAAAATAAACCTAATTTCGTTTTCACCCTGGATTTTGCCTGTTTGATTCTGCACTGCCTCACACTAGCCCGCTCCATACCTCTCATGACATTACAATATGGACAAAAACACTTCATCACTGGTCTTCTACATGTATTATAGTCTTAAAAATAATCAGTAAAACACACAAGAAGACAAACATACATGCTTTTGAATATTGTGTTTATTGACAGAATGCATAAGAACATTATGTGGGCCAACAAACACTCATCTCTTTAATGTAACAGTGTAGCAGTGTTACATAGGATAGAGCAGGAAACCACTGAAGATGTTGTGGTTGTCTGAGTTATCATAGAGCCTGCAGGAAGCAGGTAAACGCATGTAAACTCTGTCTCCCTGCTCCAGCTCTAGGATCATTCCATTAGATACATATTCCCAACCCCCACTATTGTATGCATGGTTATAAATGAGACTCTGTTCATTTTTATACATCCGGATATACAGCCATGATGATGATGTAGTGTCAGCTGCAGTAAATCTGAAGTGATAAACTCCTTTCACAGGTGCTGTAAAGATACCTGCACGCACATGCGCGCGCGCGCGTACACACACACACACACACACACACACACACACACACACACACACACACACACACACACACACACACACACACACACACACACACACACACACACACATTGTGGGAAACAAGATGGTGGTTTTCACTTTTAAAACAGTGGTTCTCAAAGTAGGGGTCCCAGGACCCCCAAGGGTCCTTGAGGGGGTTCCAGGGTCCCCAGCAAAATGTGTTAATATAGCATCAAAATCAGTTTAACTACCTTAACTTTATTTTATAATTAGACTTTTAGAAATAGCAAATCTACAAGCTCACAACACATTGTGGTGAGGCATGTTGTGAGCTTGTAGATCTGCCGTTTCAAAAAATTGTGACAAATTTGGAATAATCTTCAGATGGGGGTCCACGGTCAGTTTGGAGGTCCTTGACAGGAACATGTTTGAGAACCACAGAATTATACCATTGTTAATTAAGATATAAATCATTATTATCATTGTTAATTAAAACCAATGACATTAAAGGAGGAGTTCACCAAAAAAATACTTATTTTCTATCAATTGCACACCCTATGAAGCCTTGAATTCATGGATTTATTTTTGTTTTTGTGGCATTCCTAAGCCAATAATTTGATGACCGGGTGTATTTCCGGTAGGAGACACACATAATCTACTTTGTGTCTCCTACTGGATACACTAGCCGGTAGGAGAAGGGAATCAAACTATTAGCTTAGGAATGCAACAAAAACAAAAACAAATCCATGAATTCAAGGCTTCATGGGGTGTGAAATTGATAGAAAATAAATCATTTTTTGGGTGAAATACTCCTTCAAACTTATCTCATCTCATCCTGTCTATTGGTTTAAATAGGAAACAGACCTTGAAGATGTATGTACATTACTGTAATATTTATTTAATGTCTGATAGACTTATAGATGTAAGTTGAGGAAACTAATTGATTCTATAAAGATAATTAACATGACTTAATCATAACATACCTGTAGTTGGATTGTATGCGTTGCCGATGTTAGTGATGACTCTCTTGTAGACCAGAGTGGTTTCAGAACTAAATGGTCCAACCCATCCAGATTCCCTCAAACCAACAGAAAAGGCCACTTTTGGTTTGTCTGTCAACACAGGAACATTATCACATTGTTTATAATATTATAAAATAATGTATTATTCTATTAAGACAATGTCTACATTCTACAGTAGGATCTTAGTTGACTAAGTTCAGTAAGAGTAGGACAGACATTCTGAGATACAGGAGGCTAGAACATTTTAAATATAATCTTATTTTTAAATGAAAAAGGAAGCGAGGGATCTGATCTCTTTCTTTCTCAGAAGTAGTTGCTATCTCTCAACTGTCATGATAGGAGAACCAGTATAAAGATCATTGTAATACTTTAATCTACTTGTAAAAACATGAATTTAACTTTCAATAAAAGGTCAGGTGGTTTCATTCCCCTCATTGGTCAGACTCTAATTAGTGATTTTAATATTGTAAGACGTTAAAGTCACTACTTTTGTTCAGACCAGCTAAATGTTACATATTGTGATCATTTACACATTATTCATCATTAATAACATTATTAATTAATTAGTTAACCACTTAAACCTTATACTTAGTTGACCGGGATCTTCCAAGGCTGTATACTCAATTTGCTAGTATTTCCCTCTACACCAAATATCTCTGCCAAAAATAGCAGATCTACAAGCTCACAACACGTCACATTGCGGCATGGTGTGAGCTTGTAGATCTGCTATTTTACCTGAATGTTTGCCAGAGAATTGGGATGCTAGGGTTCTGTTAGTTTAACTATGGACACTGAATTTAAAGTCTTAGATTACTAGTTTCAAATATATATTTGTGGGTCTTAATTTTAGAACATAATGTAAACATACTTACTCCTCAGTTCCTGCACCTGGTCGTCAGTAGCAGTCAGCTTTGTTTCTACGGTGGACAGCTGAGCAACATGGGCTGAAATCAACACAATATTAGCATTAAAAGTCACTCATAAATACTCATGTAGTTTAATTTTGCTTTACCTTGTCTACTATACAATCAATACAGTAAATTACATTATCAACACAGTATCTATTCCCTGATTCTCTAATTAAAACTTAAAGACGGGGTGCCGTGATTTTCAGTGACCCCCCCCCCCCCTAAAACATAATCATCAGGTATTATGGTTATACTAGGAGGAAGATTTTTTTCAAAAAAGTGTACAGAAATTGTTAAAATTATGTTTTATGTGGACACGCCTCCAGTTCATTAAGTATACCTGGTTCTCACCTTAGCACCTCCTCCACCACCTTAGCACCACTCACTTAGTGTCCTAGTCCCTCCTCCTCCTCATGCCCACACCAGCTGTGTTATGATAATGAGGGGGAGGGTATGTTTTACTATGTCACTAAAGCGCTGTTTCTCTATTGGCACGTTTGACCCTCAAGGTTTCAGCCTCAGGAAGAAACTCAAAATAGTCAGAGAAGACATAAAACACCATAAAAACACCACCAGGGGGCTTAATGAAGTTCTATCAACCCCATAGACACATGAAAAACAGAAAAAGTGCAAAACCATGGCACCACCTCTTAATAAAGGACCACTTCACCCATTTTCAACTTCTTATAATTGGTCCTCACTAATGCTCATTATAATATATATATAATATATATCTGTGTCTCAGAGGAGGGCTGTGGACAGTTCAGAAACCTGACTACCAGTGACATCATCGATGGGGAATCCAAGCTAATAGAAACTACAGGCTTTTTATTCCTGTAAAATTAACATGCTATAATGGAAGCCATTGTTCTTGTGTTAATACAAATACAAACAAAAATGTTGAAATCTTGTTTGTAAAAAAATTAAAACCTGTCTAATGATGATGTCATTGGTAGGTGGGTTTTTGAACTGTCCACAGACCTACTATGAGACACCGACTGAGTAGAAACCAAAATTGTATCATTTTATCATGAGCATTAGTGAGGACCTATTATATGAAGAGAGGTTGAACATGGGTGAAGTGCTCCTTTAACCCATTAAGACCTGAGGCCGATTCTACAAATGTTTTCTAAATCAGTTGTTCTCAAACTTTTTCATGTCAAGGACCCCCAAAATGATGTATTTGGCCATGGACCCCCATCTCAAAATATTTTTGTTCCAGGGACCCCCCAGAAACAAGGATTTGAGTTCAAAATGTTTGCTTTAAAAGCATAAATATATAATTTGCACACATTTTACAGATTTTTCCAAAATAGCAGATATACAAACGCATAGAGTGACACGCTACGAGCTTGTATATCTGGTATTTTTGAATAGCCAAAGTATAAAATAAGGTTAAAGTGGTAAAAATGATTGTGAAATTATTATCCCATTAAAACCGGGAAAGGATCTTGCAACATCAGTCTTTCAGAGAACTCTTTAGGACAGTAGTTCTCAAAAATAGCAGATCTACAAGCTCACAGCGCATCACTTCGTGCAGTATTAATAATAATTTAAGCATTTTTTTACAAAAATCTTGTATTCTGGCATTTACAAGACATTTTCAGATGGGGGTCTAGGGACAAATACACATTTTGGGGGTCCTTGGCATGAAACGTCTGAGAACCACTGATTTAGAAGACATTTGTAGAATGGGCCTCAGGTCTTAATGGGTTAACTGCTACAATGACAGATGCTTTCCAGGTTTTAAAGGGTTAAGTCATTTTTCAACACTGCTCTTTCCTGCCTACATCCACTGAACATCATCAGGTTCACATTACCTTCACTTTCTGTCTCCAAGTCTCCAACCTGGACCTCTGTGGCACCCAGTCTGCTCTGGTGGTCTGCAACCTGGACCTCTGTGGCACCCAGTCTGCTCTGGTGGTCTGCAACCTGGACCTCTGTGGCACCCAGTCTGCTCTGGTGGTCTGCAACCTGGACCTCTGTGGCACCCAGTCTGCTCTGGTGGTCTGCAACCTGGACCTCTGTGGCAGCCAGTCTGCTCTGGTGGTCTGCAACCTGGACCTCTGTGGCTCCCAGTCTGCTCTGGTGGTCTGCAACCTGGACCTCTGTGGCTCCCAGTCTGCTCTGGTGGTCTGCAACCTGGACCTCTGTGGCACCCAGTCTGCTCTGGTGGTCTGCAACCTGGACCTCTGTGGCACCCAGTCTGCTCTGGTGGTCTGCAACCTGGACCTCTGTGGCTCCCAGTCTGCTCTGGTGGTCTGCAACCTGGACCTCTGTGGCACCCAGTCTGCTCTGGTGGTCTGCAACCTGGACCTCTGTGGCTCCCAGTCTGGTCTGGTGGTCTGCAACCTGGACCTCTGTGGCACCCGGTCTGCTCTCGTGGTCTTCAACGTAGCTCTCGCTGATATTCAGCCTAGCCTGGTGGTCTTCAACCTGGAACTCTGTGGCACCCAGTCTGCTCTGGTGGTCTGCAACCTGGACGTCTGTGGCATTCAGCCTGGCCTGGTGGTCTTCAACCTGGAACTCTGTGGCACCCAGTCTGCTCTGGAGGTCTTCAACCTGGGACTCACTCGCACTCAATTTGGCAGCCATTCCTGAAAAATATCACAAAGAAATGTATGTTAAACGACTATATGAAACATTTAAACCGGCACCGTAACAACTTCTTCAAGCTCCATTTGGACCATCCTTACCTCTCATTAAGATCCTCTGCTCCTTGACTTCTTCCTCACTGGCTGCCACCCTGGTCTCCATGTTCCTCAGCTGCACGCGTTGTTCTACCACCATGTCTCTCTGCTCTTTGGCTTCTTCCTCACTGGCTGCCACCCTGGCCTCTGTGTTGCTTCTCTCTCTGTTCGACCACGGTAGCTCCCAGGCGAAGCACCTTGTCTCTCTGCTCTTTGGCTTCTTCCTCCATGTTGCTCAGCTTCTCTCTCTGTTCAACCACGGTAGCTCCCAGGCGAAGCACCATGTCTCTCTGCTCTTTGGCTTCTTCCTCCATGTTGATCAGCTTCTTTCTCTGTTGTACCACGGTAGCTTCAAGAAGAAGCACCTCGTCTCTCTGCTCATTAACTTCTCCCTCACTGGCTGCCACCCTGGCATCCGTGTAACTCAGCTTCTCTCTCTGTTCTATCACGGTGGCTCCCAGGCTATGCACCATGTCCCTAACCTCTTTCAGCTCAGTCCAGAGGTCAAGTTGTAAGAGGCCACCTGGTTCAACACTGCCCTCTATCTCGTTGACCCGTCCTCTCTCCCCCTGAGCCCCAGCCTCAGACAGACAGAACAGTAAAACCAGCAAAGCCCCGCAGCCCTTCATTCTGAGAACAGAGTGACTATTGGTGTCTCGCAGCCTCCTTTTATGCCCCAAAAAGCCACCTGATGAAGCAACATTGGTACGTGTCATCGTACCCAGTGGAAAGTTAATGTGCAACTGGACACCATCGTGTCGTGATGATACCGGCTCTGAAAAGAGCGGCTGAGAATATGTTTCATGTAATCAGCTGTTGTTATTCAGATAAATGTAGTAGGGTTGTTTTTCTGGTGTGGTGAGAATGCCTTCAGATGTTCAGTCAGAGAAAAAATTAAAAAAATGATATTTATTCATTGCACATAAACCACAGATGCTTTTTTTTCAAAAACATTGTAAAATACTTCAAATAGACGATCTACAGGCTCACAACGTGTCCATGTAGATCGGCTATTTTCACTATTTTAAAATGTTTTCAAAAATAAGTATTATAAGTGGTAAGATGGGGTGCATAGTGAAGTGCAACAATATGTTTACAATAAATACCCCATTATAAAAAGGTAAGATGCATAGTTAGTCATTCTACATGGGAGAGAAAATGCTGCCAAACTGCAGCAAACCTATCAGCAGATCCTCACAGTGTGGAGCATGTTTTCATGTTTACATAACCTCACAGACCCACCTGCTGAGAGGGGGGGGGGGGTGCAATCAGACACCTTGTTCATACAGCAAACCCCTCTGATGGTTCACCAAAAAGACCAAGCATAGGACAAGGTTCAAAGGTCAGAGCTGTAATATCTGAATACACTTCACATATAGAGGAGCAGAATGTTGATAAACTGGAACATGACCAACATAATGTTTAAAAGACTAGCAGGAGCTTGTTGTCTTTGGTCACATGGGACTATACTGCTTTTTCAAAAACGGTAGAAAATGCCCTACAGTGTAAAATTTCCTGTAATGTTATTGTGTAAGGCCTACACAATAACATTGCTTAGGGAATGATAGTATAGTCAGTACACACATGCGATGGGCTCCAGTCTAATTTAAATTATACTGTAGATCTAATGTATAACATTCTATTGTAATGTAAATATTATAGGTCTAATGTATACAATTATATTGTAATATAATATAATATTATAGATCTAATGTATAAAATTCAAGTGATAATTTCCATGACTCTCAGTGAAGCTAGAATGATACAGGATTGATGCATGAATATTGACTTGTACAGTGGTTACTATAAGTCTACTTTATTAATGTCAGGACTCACATTGAAGCTATAGAATGATACATATTGACTTGTACAATGGTTACTATAAGTCTAGTTTATTAATAATGATACAGGATTGATAAATGAATATTGACTGGTACAATGGTTACTAAAAGTCTAGTTTATTAAGGATACAGGGTTGATAAATGGCACCGAGTGCCGCGCTATGAGCTTGTAGATCTGCTATTTTTGAAAAATCTTGTAAAAAAAAATGTTTAGATATCTTTTCAAAAAACTGTTAGGATCAGGTCTTAATGGGTTAAGTGAAAAATGCCAGTAAGTTAAAACCTAAACTACGGCCATGAAAGAAGTGCATCATGATCATCTCTGCTGTCATTACATCATCTATACCTTCCTCCTCCTGTCTCTCAGATTCATGTGGTTCACATTGCTCTGTAATACACACAGTGTGATTCATTCATTCATTCATTGTGTCACTTATGTTTGTATCATAACTTCAAGTCAATGAAAGGTTGTAATTTGATACAGTAAGTGTGAGGTTTTTAGTGTGAGTCATGAGTCCTCTGATGACAGTATGTATGGTGTGAGAGTTCCAACATGTGCTTCATGATTAGAGATGCCAGGCTGAATGTCCCTAACCCTCTGAACAGACCCTAACCCTCTGAACAGACCCTAACCCTCTGAACAGACCCTAACCCTCTGAACAGACCCTAACCCTCTGAACAGGTGTTGTTTTTATGCTGTGATAACTAAGTGAACGAGTGTTCAGCCTTCAGACGTTCAGATAAAGACGATGATCTTTAAACTATATGATCTCTAACTAATGTCAGAGAAGTTATTTCTTTTTTATTTCATGTGCACACACGCACACACACACACACACACACACACACACACACACACACACACACACACACACACACACACACACACACACACACACACACACACACACACACACACACACACACACACACACACACACACACACACACACACACACACACACCTGAAACAGGTGATCAAATAGTCAGTTCCCTTCCACTCCAAATGCAATGGATATACAATGTTATGGTGTAGGCCCTACACATTAACATTGTAAAGGGGAGAGAGGGGGAGAGAGAGAGAGAGAGAGAGAGAGAGAGAGAGAGAGAGAGAGAGAGAGAGAGAGAGAGAGAGAGAGAGAGAGAGAGAGGCAGGGGCAGCAATTTATATGAATAAATGTGACAAAATACAGCAAAATCCTAAAAGTATTTACAGTTACCTGTATTGGAAATTAAAGAGCCTGTGTATTATGCAAATCACAGTAGCTAGACGATCAATGACACGCGCACACATTTTAACACAAAAAGGTCCAATAAGCCTCAGTTACAAACGTTTTCACAACACTAATAGAATACAACATACAATAAATTGCACATGGATAATATCCAACAGGCCTGCCGCTCTGCACGGCGGCAGCAGCAGCAGCAGCAATAAACAATAATAAGATACATATTGTGTTAATATAATCATAAGGGTGAGTGTCAGGAGACACATTTATAATAATAATAAAATTAAATAAATAAGATAATAATCAAGTGTTAAAATCTTCAAAAATGTGGGGGAGGACAACACTGGGCAGCAGTGATGTAAAGTAACTAAGTACATTTACTCAAGTACTGTACTAAAGTACACTTTTGAGGATTTTTTTTACTTTACTGGAATATATCATATTTGTTATACTTTTACTTCTACTCCACTACATCTCAGAAACACATATTATACTTTTACTGAAGTAGTTATTTGAAAACTTTAGTTGCTAGTTACTTTGAAGATTTTGAATGTTATTACAAAACATACATTAACCACTTCAAATAGACTTTGGCTATTTTAAAAAGATTTTCATACATGACGATTAATGCATATTCTGCATAATGAGTACTCTTAAGTGTATTCTGATGCCAATACTTTTGTACTTTTACTCCCGTCAATTTTTAGCACCAAACTTTTACTTGTAACAGACTATTTCTACCTTGTGGTATTGATACTTTTACTTAAGTGAAAAATGCCAGTAAATCTGCCCCCGCCCCCCCCCCCCCCCCACCCCTAGTATCACCTCCAACCCATCATGTTCCTCAACATGATGGCTACACCATGCTGGACACCAATGTTCCACTCTTTCATGAGATCAATCAAATGCCAATGATCCTGGACCACCACCATGAAGGTGGTGGTCCAGACCAGTGGCTCTCAAACTTTTTCATGTCAAGGACCCCCAAAAAAATGTATTTGTCTGCGGACCCCCATCTCAAAATATTTTGTTCCAGGGACCCCCAGAAGCAAAGATTTGAGTAAAAACATTTACTCAAATAGCAGATCTACAAGCTCGTAGCGCGGCACTCGGTGCCGCGCTATGAGCTTGTAGATCTGCTATTTTTGAATAGCCAAAGTATAAAAGGTTAAAGTGGTTAAAATCATTGTGATGCTTTATTAACACATTTTGCCAGTTTTTTTCATGAATATTCTGTGATTCACATGAACGTTATTTTCTCATACACTGCATGTGTCATATTATATATGGACAAAAACACATCATCGCTGGTCTTCTACATGTATTATAGTCTTAAAAATAATCAGTAAAACACACAAGAAGACAAACATACATGCTTTTGAATATTGTGTTTATTGACAGAATGCATAAGAACATTATGTGGGCCAACAAACACTCATCTCTTTAATGTAACAGTGTAGCAGTGTTACATAGGATAGAGCAGGAAACCACTGAAGATGTTGTGGTTGTTTGAGTCATCATGGAGCCTGTAACCACCAGGTAAACGCATGTAAACTCTGTCTCCCTGCTCCAGCTCTAGGATCATTCCATTAGATACATATTGCCAATTAGCACTATTCCATGCATAGTTAAAAATGAGACTCTGCTCATTTTTATACATCCGGATACGCACAGACGTTGATGATGTAGTGTGAGCTGCAGTAAATCTGAAGTGATAAACTCCTTTCACAGGTCCTGTAAAGATACCTGCACGCACATGCGTGTGTGCACACACACACACACACACACACACACACACACACACACACACACACACACACACACACACACACACACACACACACACACACACACACACACACACACACACACACACACACACACACACACACACACACATTGTGGGAAACAAGATGGTGGTTTTCACTTTTAAAACAGTGGTTCTCAAAGTAGGGGTCCCAGGACCCCCAAGGGTCCTTGCGGGGGTGCAGGGTCCCCAGCAAAATGTGTTAATATAGCATCAAAATTAGTTTAACTACCTTAACTTTATTTTATAATTACACTTTTAGAAATAGCAAATCTACAAGCTCACAACGCATTGTGGTGAGACATGTTGTGAGCTTGTAGATCTGCTATTTCAAAACATTGTGATTAATTTGGAATAATCTTCAGATGGGGGTTCATGGTCAATTTGGAGGTCCTTGACATGTACATGTTTGAGAACCACAGATTTATATCATTGTTAATTAAGATATAAATCATTATTATCATTGTTAATAAATGATATAAATCATTGTTATCATTGTTAATTAATATAAGTTCACCCCAAAAAGTACTTATTTTCTATCAATTGCACACCCTATGAAGCCTTGAATTCATGGATTTATTTTTGTTTTTGTGGCATTCCTAAGCTAATAATTTGATGACCGGGTGTATTTCCGGTAGGAGACACAAATAATCTACTTTGTCTCTCCTACCGGATACACTAGCCGGTAGGAGAAGGGAATCAAATTATTAGCTTAGGAATGCAACAAAAACAAAAATAAATCCATGAATTCAAGGCTTCATGGGGTGTGCAATTGATAGAAAATAAATCATTTTTTGGGTGAACTACTCCTTTAAACTTCTCTCATCTCATCCTGTCTATTGGTTTAAATAGGAAACAGACCGTGAAGATGTATGTACATTACTGTAATATTTATTTAATGTCTGATAGACGTAAGTTGAGGAAACGAATTGATTGTATAAAGTTAATTAACATGAATTAATCATAACATACCTGTAGTTGGATTGTATGCGTTGCCGATGTTAGTGAAGACTTTCTTGTAGATCAGAGTGGTTTCAGAACTAACTGGTCCAACAGAAGAACCCAAACCAACAGAAAAGGCCACCTTCGGTTTGTCTGTCAACACAAGAACATTATCATATTGTTTATAATATTATAAAATAATGTATTATTCTATTAAGACAATGTCTACATTCTACAGTAGGATCTTAGTTGACTAAGTACAGTAAGAGTAGGACAGACATTCTGAGATACAGGAGGCTAGAACATTTTAAATATAATCTTATTTTTAAATAAAACAAGAAACTGAAAGAGGGATCCGATCTCTTTCTTTCTCAGAAGTAGTTGTTATCTCTCAACTGTCATGACAGGAGAACCAGTATAAAGATCATTGTAATACTTTAACATGAATTTAACTTTCAATAAAAGGTCAGGTGGTTTCATTCACCTCAGACTGGTCAGACTCTCATCAGTGATATTTTAATATTGTAAGAAGGTTAAGTCACTACTTTGGTTCAGACCAGTTAATCAATCAATCAGTCTAACTTTATGTATGAAGCACATTTCATACAACAGTTTCAACCCAATGTGCTTCACAGAAAATAGAAGAAAAACAGAAAAAGGAAAATAAAAGTATAATCACTTAAAATGTTCAATACATCCCTCAGGGCTCTATACTAGTCCACTATTATTTCCCTCTACATCAAATCTCTTTGCCAAAAATATCAGATCAACAAGCTCACAACACGTCACATAGCGCCACGTTGTGAACATTAGGAAAGAGTTACAATTAGTGTCTCCTCAGCAGATTAACTTTAAACTGTGACCGTTTTAGTATGTTCAGTTTTAATGTTAATTATGTTCAAAATAAAACAGAATAACAGCAAATAATTATTGCTTTCTATGTAATAACAGTTGTGCTACTTTATTTCATTTGGTTTAACCCTTTACAGATCAGTGAGGATACATGGCTTCTATTCCTCTGCCCTTGGATGTAAAGTTGTCTTTACAGAAGTTGATACATTATTCAGTTAATTTATTTGGAATGATAAGAAACCCAGAGTCCAGAGTTGGTCGCTATACCACCTCCCCCATGACAGCAGGGGCGCCTGATGGAGGGGAAAGGAACTGGTTGGAATAACGTGTTCCTTCCACGCGCTACGTCTTACCGGGGAACCTCCCCCCTGTCAGGGGGAAGGTCAGTTGGCTCTCATGCATTGAAGGAGGCATGAGCTCGGGCCCTGGGCTCCCTAGGCTGGCGGGGGGAGGTAAGTCTGACCCCCCCCCCCCCCATCCTCAACTGTTTTACTCTTTACATACTTTTGTACATATTCGTAGTTTAACCACAAGAAGGTCCCCCCATGTTTATTTTATTATGACTTGTACATAGTATATTATTGTATGTCTTTAAATGTCTTGATGAATTGAATACCCAGGACCATAATGGAAACAAGCCCTTAGTGCTTATTGTGTCATCCTTTCAACTTCTGTTAATAAGGATTTCAATCAATCAATTAAAATTAAATCAATTACTCCTGCAGTTTCATTTGAGTAGGTAAGCTTTTTATGTGGATTATATTGATCAACATCAAAACTATTCTCCGAACTCAAATGAAGTAATTAACATGAATTAACACTAAAGTAAAATATTACATTTGTCCACTCTGTCCTCTATACCTGCATCCACTGAACATCCTTCTGTTCGAATTACCTTTGATGTCTGTCTTCAAGGCCTCCATGTTGGTCTGAAGGTCTTGGACATGGTTCTCACTAGTGTTCAGTCTGGTCTGAAGGTCTTGGACAAGAAGGCAGTTCAGAAGACAAGAAGGACAAAACACATTTTCAAAGGAATAGATATCAGTGAAGTTGCTTTCTTGCCTTAAGGCTGCAGCCAACTATACAAAGAACAATGATGTGTTCTGTATGGACACCTCAGTACAAATCTACATGGGGAATTAAATAATACATTAAGAGGCTTGAGATGAGTATCTGTGGTGTTCTGATAGACAATATCAGCATAATCTACAATGGGAAGTAATATCTCAGCAATTATAATGTTCCTCTCTTCAAAGGAGAAGCATTTCATTGAAGGATAAAGTTTAATTTAATACTAAACATGACGTTATAATCAGGGTTGAGCTGTAGGGGGTACGGGGGGGTACGGCGTACCCTTAGTTCTGACACTGTGGGAGCTGGGGGCGCGCGTGCACGCACCGTCAGCGGCGGTCTTTAACGCCTTAAAGTTTAAAAACAATAGCCTCTCAAGGTTTGCGCCGTCAGTGGCGAGCCGTTCTAAATAGCGTCTACCTGGCTGCTTTGCATAACATTAGGCTACTCGAGAAAAGACACGGACTTGAATTGAATGTGTTACATTCCTCTCACAATGACAGACAACATCTCTGCACTGCAAGGTGTGAAGGGGGTCGCTTAGCAGAGGACCCAGTTCTCTGAGACAAGACAAAGACAAGTTGTCTGATTATTTTAAGTAGGCCTACTTATGTGTGGGTGAGTCTATGTAAAGGGCTTTTATATAAAATTAAAAGGAAAATGCAATAATTAATTTGAAACAAAAATAAAAACAACAAATTAACAATGCAACAATACAACAAAATAATAATACATATGATTACATTAATAATCACATGTTGAATGCAGTATTTCAACTAGCACTGAGCTGAGTGGCTATGTGCGCGCACGCGCGCGTGACTTCATAAAATACAGTACCCTTAGTTCAAAAATCCACAGCTCACCACTGGTTATAATACCTGCATTGTGTCTCTCAGTGGCGTTGAGCCTCATTTCTAGGGTGGACAGCTGATCAAGGAGGGCTGAAATCATCCCAGCATTAGCATTAAATCAATCATAAATACTCATGCAGTTTACATTTAAACATAACTTTGAGTGGTTAATTTATTTGACCAAATCTTTAAGCTTTCCCTTGTCAATTATGTGGATAAAATATAAACGCCATTTCCAAAACAACATCTATTTTGAATATAATATAATGTTTAAATTACCTTCCTCCATCTTGGTCTGACTGGCGCTCACCTTCACAAACACTGCAGAGAAATATCACATAAAAAGTTATGTTGTAATGTTGCTGTAAAACATAAAGGGGAAAAAAAACATCTCAGCCTTTAGTTGTACAAGTTGATCTCCAAAATAAGCCTGGCTTCGGCCCCTGAATCGGTAGCCACGCCCATTTAAAACAATATGTTCTGAGTGAAACTAAATGAAGATTCAGGTTACTAAAAGCTTTTACATTTTTAATTGTTTTTCTCTCAACTAACATAATAGTACATGATTCATAGTCTAGTCATCTAGGCTACTTGTAATAAATACATGGATTTATGTCGTAAAAACATACAGGTCTGACTCCAATCGGTGTTGTTTGTTTCAAGAGGTCGAGTGGCCGCTGCAATGTGTGCCTTGAATGAGAGCCGACTGTCCAGGTCCAGGACAGCACCAAGGTTTGTCGTACGGCGGTGTTGCACAGCCAACATAACAGATCTACAAGCCCTCAAAGTGTCTTATCCGCAACGCATTGTGGGCTTGTATGTCTGCCATGTTCACGGCGTGACACCGTTGTATGACAGCATAAATCAGACAGCACACCGCTGCCTGCCTGCCTGTGAATGGAATGGATCAATCTACTTCAACAATGTGAGGGGGAAATACCAGTGCAGCGGCCCCTCCCACTTTGGTCTAGTCCTATTTTCTGCTTAGATTTAATTGGCTCACAGGCTCAGTTCCACTTTACTTTTGTTTCGGACCAGCATACAGTACCTGAGGTCTAAACTAAGGGGACTTGAAATTCAGGGAATTCAAATCCACCATCTTGGTTTTACGGTCCCGAATTAAACAGGAAAACGAAAGCTATTGGGTAGCAGTGGAGCGAGGGTGGGTCTACCCTCCTCTCCCCCCCCCCCCACACACACTGCATGTGATTAGTGAATACTTACTGGGTACAAACAGACATGTCCGTTCGCGACGGAACGAACGGCCGGAAGTCCCATCCACTCCCATGTTAAAAAAAAAACGGGGGCGTGTACCCGTTTTTTTTTTTAACATGGGAGTGGATGGGACTTCCGGCCGTTCGTTCCGTCGCGAACGGACATGTCTGTTTGTACAAACAGACATGTCCGTTCGCGACGGAACGAACGGCCGGAAGTCCCATCCACTCCCATGTTATAAAAAAAACGGAAACGAAACGCGTCCGTCACCCGTTTTTTTTTTTAACATGGGAGTGGATGGGACTTCCGGCCGTTCGTTCCGTCGCGAACGGACATGTCTGTTTGTACCCACTGTGAACTCCAACCGTGATTCCAGCCAATAGGAGGAGACCTAGCAGACCCACAACGACCACAGGAATCCTGGAGCTGCCCTTCCTCTCTGGAGACACTGAAGTGACTGTGGACACCAAACACAGTGTAGCAGTAAGCTCTGTGTGTGTGTGTGTGTGTGTGTGTGTGTGTGTGTGTGTGTGTGTGTGTGTGTGTGTGTGTGTGTGTGTGTGTGTGTGTGTGTGTGTGTGTGTGTGTGTGTGTGTGTGTGTGTGAGCCAAGTCAAGTTGCATGGAAGGCTTTCTCTTAAAGTAAAAAAACAACAATATAGTGTTTTACAATAATATAATGGGGGTCCCTGCTTTATCACTCTCTCAGCTAAGGGGTCCTTGGCCTGAAAAACATTGAAGACCCCTGCTCTATTCTGTACCAACAAGTGCAGCTTTCCTTTTTTTTACTTTTTACTTTTGTTTAGCATTTTTCAGCACATTAGACAAAGAGCATCATTTCATCACATAATGTTTTGGGTTTTTCCCCCACATCCCCCCTCCCCCCATAACTGGTTAGTGTCCATACAGACAAAGCAAAGTAAAAAAAGTAAACAGACATATACAAAGTGAAAAATAAAAAAATAAGCACAGTAGCACACATCACAACATGATTAATTGTTGGAAAATAAAGGAATTATAGTAATAATAAATAATAATAATAATAATGTAAATAAAAAAAGACCCCCCCCCCTCTCTCTCTTCTTCAATCCTAATTTCAAAGCCTAATTGCAGCCGGTTGCAGACACCGTCCAGGAGTCCAGCTTTCCTGTTCCTTTTAGAAAACAATTGCACAGATATACTGCATGCCCCCACCGCCATTTTCTTTCCTCAAACGAACCACAATGGAAACAGGCTATCTTGTGTCTATACTATGTACTATGTACTAAGTACTATGTATCTTGTATGCACCTGTATTCACTTGTTCATGTAATTTGGTGAATAAAAAGTTTAAATCAATCAATCTCATTGTTGATGACATAACGTCATTTAATGCTTTGGATGGTTTTAATAACATATCTTACCAGACTGCAGTATCTATGGTCTATCATGTTCATTACACATGGTGCAAAGTGAACAATACTCGTCAATTCTACTTTTCTTTATGAACTTCTTTTCCTTGCTCCATTGTTTGCTAAATGAATACTAGCCAATGCGCTAGCTGCCAGCTGATATTCTAATCTATACCAATGAAACGGGAGATTTACCGAGATATGTAAATATAAACCAAGAACACATACACTGTAATCACTCTCTCAAAAGCCGGACAATTATGCGTCCGGCCAGAGGGTGCGGCGGACGGAGGACAGCTGGGTCTAAAACCGGACGAATGGCCACCCTAATTAACCTGTATTCACTTATTCATGTCATTTGGTAAATAAAGTTTCAATCAATCTCATCGTCACATTTAATGCTATACGGTTTCAATAACATATCTTACCAGACTGCAGTATATATATGGTTTTAATAACATATCTTACCAGACTGCAGTATATGGTTTTAATAATATATCTTACCAGACTGCAGTATCTATATGGTTTTAATAACATATCTTACCAGACTGCAGTATCTATATGGTTTTAATAACATATCTTACCAGACTGCAGTATCTTGTGTGGCTGTTGCTCCTGAGATGGAGTGTTGTTCTGGAAATTCTGATAGATCACATCACTTGTCTCTTCCATCTCAATGTCAGAGTGGAAAGCCACAGACATTTCTACCTTTATGACTTAGATTCTAAAGTGATACGGCTCACTTCTTTACCTTAATGACTTAGATTCTAAAGTGATACGGTTCACTTCTTTACCTTAATGACTTCGATTCTAAAGTGATACGGTTCACTTCTTTACCTTAATGACTTCGATTCTAAAGTGATACGGCTCACTTCTTTACCTTAATGACTTAGATTCTAAAGTGATACGGCTCACTTCTTTACCTTAATGACTTAGATTCTAATGTAATACGGCTCACTTCTTTACCTTAAGACTTGGATTCTAAAGTGATACGGCTCACTTCTTTACCTTAATGACTTAGATTCTAATGTAATACGGCTCACTTCTTTACCTTAATGACTTAGATTCTAATGTAATACGGCTCACTTCTTTACCTTAAGACTTGGATTCTAAAGTGATACGGTCCACTTCTTTACACAAACTGAAGAAGAGTGAGGTGTCATCTCTCTTTTATGTATTTTCTTCTGTTCCTCTTTTTCTGGTGCGTTCCTCCCTCACGCTTAGAAACGTTTTTTTTTTTGTTTTTTTATGTTTGGTTGTTGTTATTAGGGCACGGCACTCTCACGTCATCTGCAACGTGTGTGACGAATTTGAACCGTTCTCGAGATACGTGGATTGTAAGTTAAAGGAAAAACACTGGAGCACTTTTTCAGCTGAAAAAGAAAAAAATGTAAGTTGAGGAATCAACTAGGGTTGTCCGATATTGGCTTTTTTACCGATAACCGATATACCGATATTGTCCAACTCTTAATTACCGATACCGATATCAACCGATACCGATATATGCGGGGATTATTGTGATTAGGGTAAGCTCAAATTTCATATCACACACACCATATACAGTAAGAACTCCTGTAACTTATTTATAAAGCAAAAAAAAAAAAAAAAAAAAATTTTTTTTTTTTTTTTTCAAAAACCGATACCGATATTTTCCCGATATCAATTTTTATGCTAATATCGGCCGATAATATCGGGAGGCCGATAAAATCGGACATCCCTAGAATCAACTGAAATAGA
Organism: Gymnoscopelus microlampas; assembly: GCF_963454915.1. Taxonomy (NCBI): domain Eukaryota; kingdom Metazoa; phylum Chordata; class Actinopteri; order Myctophiformes; family Myctophidae; genus Gymnoscopelus; species Gymnoscopelus microlampas. The sequence continues at coordinate 5,862,322 of NC_139943.1, read as the reverse complement.
CTTTAATATAACTATGGATCATATTAAATGCTGAAAACAAAGTTTAAAAGAGAGTTAAAGAGAGCATATTTATATACTAAAACAGGTTCTCAAAATATGGCTCGGGACCCCAAGTGGGGTCATGGGGAAGGTGTATCATTCCAGTTAAGTCAGTTTTATGTTTTTGAAAAGCATAATATGTGAATTAATTTGCATTGTTATTAGATTTTAGCAACAGATATAAATACTGTACTGTATGCTTCCATTTAGAGATGTGTACAGAAACAATTGGTCAGAATGTATTGAGAGGAAAGTTCAGTCCCTTGAGATGCAGCATCTCATTTTAGAGGGGGTCCTATAGGCTACAGATAAATAAAACATTACACACAATAAAAATACACTATACAAACACGTACGGATACAGTTAGCTTGCTCACCCACCCACAACCCCAGCCCTCAACTCATTTTAAACAAAGAAAATGGAGAAACAATACAATGACCTGAATCAAAGTCAGAAATCAACGTAAGTACAAACAGTGTAAAAACACAAACAGGTTGTTTGTAGAATATAAGGAAGTCCTGAAAAGGCCAAGAGAGGCAACAGACCTGAGAGAAAGAGGAAGATTGTTCCAGTTAAATGGAGCTTTATAGTGGAATGACCTGCGTCCAACTTCAGTAAAAAGAATAAAGAGGAACAACAAAATAGGGATATTGTGTATGTCTTTTGTCTAAGTGGATATGGTGATGTACAGTATATGGAACAGGGACTGTTTCAAATAAGAAGGACAGTTAAAATGAACACAATAGATATCAGTGACGTTGCCTTCTTGCCTTAGGGCTGCAGCCATGACGGCCATGACTGCTGGCTGGCTCCGTCTGCAGTGAGGATCTGACGCTAGACCACAACTCACTGATGTTCAATGTGTGATTTACTGCCTTTTGACTAAATACATCTCCTCCATGAATCTAGCAAACACCATGCAATTATAGCACCTAATACTGAAAGTAGCAATACCACAATGTAGAAATACTCTGTTACAACTAAAAGGCCTGCATTCAAGACGTTACTTGAGTAAAAGTACTGAAGTATTGGCATCAGCATAAATGGAACCCAAACAAAAGAGAACTTTTACTTTATTTCCCCATATGACACATTAAGGTTGTGGTGGATAAAATTCATATAACAGTCATTGTGGTATTGATTAAGTGAATGTATTAGTAGATGCCACAATTATCACCTGTTCTTCCTTGTTAAACCCCTCCCTGACAAAGTATTCTAGAAACAGCCGACTCATTCTGACCTATTTCAAACGTGCCGACGATGTACGAGTCAGTTATAGAATAAAGCCCATGTAAGGAATGACCATCTGTTGTTATACCTCTGTGTACCATCCTGCCAGATATAAATGTGTGTAAGACATTGGTGTGAGGGGGGAATGGGGGAAGCTCCAGAGGGAGACACTAGTCTCTCTCTGCTGTGATGAGATCTACAATAAAGCATGGAGTTTGCTTCCTGACGACTGAGTCCTGCATCTTCCTGATCTGTTTATTTTACATAAAGTAACATGTAAAAGCTGCCATTACAATTGGCGCTGCGAGCAGGGTGGATGCTTTGCTGTTATAGCAAACACTCCACTTCGAATCTTAAAAAGATGGGAGCAAAACAGAGCAGGAAGAAAATGCAGCGACAACTCGACGACCAACAGAAGGCCTTGCAAGAACAACTTGACAGAGCTGAGCAACTCAATGACCAACGGAAGGCACAACTCGACGACCTGCAACGACAACTGGATGACCAACGGAAGACCGCAACGATACTGGAAGAACAGGTCAAAGCTATGGCAAAATTAGCAGATCAACAAGCCAATACTTCTCCTGATGACTACAATGTGAGGCAGAAGGAGACAAACTGCAGGAGAGAGACACAACTGACTCTTACTACACCCAAGGAACACCCCGCAGATGACAGCAACAACCATGGTCGTATCAGCAGAGAAGAGAAGCCTGAGGCCATCTCTATAATACAATTTGAATCTGCGCCAGAACGGTTGTCAGTATGTCGGTTGTCAGTATGTACGTTGCATCATTCCTGTCCCCGTGTGTGTAAGTTCCACTCTTTATATGGTTATGGCTGAGTCGTGTGACATGAGCGTGACGTCAGAGGTCCGTGCTCACAGGTCTGCCATGCCAGGTGTGAGTAATCACAAAGTGGGTTTTGGTCATTGCAGAGGTCATGCACGTCACCTGTTTGTCAAGTGGGTATTTTCATAGCCTGGCGTGGATTTAGGGGAGCACAAAACTCTCTCTCACACTGTGAGGTGCCGGTAATGTGGCACTGCCAAGTGGACGCCGCGTCACGCTAGACGTTCGGGCCGCGTAGCGGCCCGAACTTCTAGTCACATACAATCAAGGACAGCAGATGTCACAGCGACACTCTGTACAAGTGACCTATTCCCATTAATTCCATATCCAAACCCTCATCCCCGTCCGGGGGCTGGGGCACAGCAAGCAGATATAGACGCGTACTCTGCAACAGTACATGTTCAGCGAAACTGGACACCTGATGAATTCAATGACATTGTGAAGGACCTTCCAGACCCCAGAGTCGACGCGGTACGTTGGTGTACGGCTGTGTTAGATTTGATCGAGACGTACGGGCCATCGGCAAGAGAGCTGGAATCAGTATTTCGCAAAGTCTTTGGATTAAGGTGGTCACGTCTCAGGGGAAACTTTGATGTGACTGGAGAAAGAAATGACATCATCACTGGACAGCTGCAGAATCGAGATGGTCTTTTTGACAGGGTGAAAGCAGCTTTTCCCGTATGCACTGATTGGCCGACTATTCACAGCACTAAGCAATGGGCTGATGAAACCTGTGACGCCTACAGGAATAGAATGGAGGACTGCTTTCAGAAGCATTGTGGTGTGACACTAGACAACCCGGCTTACAAAGACCTGTTAAAAAACGCCGTGATCAATGGCTTGTCCATCCATAACCGGGTTATGACTTCCTGTATTGGATGGGAAAGTCGGAACCTCACTGAGGTGTGCAAAAGAAGAAATTGGAAAGAGCACAGTTGATGTTCTATGAGAACCACCGGCAGCCACCACAGGGAGAACAACAGCGGCAACAACCAAATCAGGAGTCGCATAGGAAGAAAAGGTGCCGTGAATGGAAACAAAGAAGAAGAGGAAACAGTGAGCCATATGACATAGCGGACTTCTGTCATTACTGTGCCTCAGATGACCACGGGGAGAGGGAGTGTCCTATCAAAAGGACTGCATGGCGGCGCCGGCAGCACCCAGGCCAGGATCATGAACAACTACGGACCAGGTGGTAATGCTGTGGCCAACTATACACAACGGGGTGGACCACATGCACTGCCTTGGCCCACGTCAGGCTCCACGGTTCTATTCTCTCTCTCATAGGGTGAGAGTGATAAAATGTATTTATTTGAGATAACCTCCTTAAAAAATTGCAGTACAGTCCGATCCAAAATTGAAAATTATATTCTACTAAATTAATGTAAGAAAAATATTGTTTAATGGTACTTCCTTAAAAATCGCAGTACAATCCGATCCAAAATTGAGAATTATATTCTACTAATTAATGAAAGTGTAATATGCCTAAAAGAAAAGACAATAATGTCATAGAACTTGAGTAAGTCAGTATTGTAATCTATTTCCACACGCATGAACTATATAGTTCACTCATCAGTCAGGTTCCCCACTTTCTTTCCTCTCCCCAGAATAGCTGACAGGGGGGAAGGGGGGTGGCAGGTGATAGGGGCCGTGTGTGTCTGTGTGTGAGTGAGATAGACCAAACACTGAAAGAGGAATACATTTGAGTTTTAAAATGTATCAAAGTAATTATTCAAATTTAGTGTTTCAAGGCGCTCAATCAATAATTTGAAATGATGGCCTTTTTACAAGGTTAAGTTAAAACAGATTTTATTTGTCTCCAGTCCACTTACTCTGCTCTTGCTAGATAAAATGTTAAGTAAAACTCGGATTAAAATAAACACACCACGTGTAGACAAATTTCCATGTGGCAAGAACTTTTACATAATTCTATATTTTAAATCCATGTAGCGAAAATGCCCGAGTGAAGACAATTCCATGCTGTGTTGATATTGCCATACGTGATGAAAATCCATTCGGTAGCAAATTCCACGTGTTGATATATTTAAAATAAAAGACTAAAAGATAAAATTATAATCCGTAGGCCAGAACTTGATTATCAAGCAAATTGTTACAGCAATTTTTGAGTGACTGATGGAGATAGTATTAAGACAGGTTAAACTGTACCTCGGTTGAGTATTACATGTTACTGTATAGCTAAAAGTTTGTGTGCAGCTTTCCGGATCATGGGTCCGGCCGATGGTTTCTGCAGGACCATTGGTCAGTCCATTATTCCCTGACAGTTGCTCACAAACTATGGGGGGTAAGGGAACATTTATTCCCGCCCATTGGTCAGTCCATTATTCTCTGAAAGTTACTTACAAACTTTGGGGGGTAAGGGAACATTTTTATTAAAATTGTATTCAATTAATGTCTAAAACAGAGACCGGTGACAGGCCGAGATAGTTCTATTTTTCAAATGGTCAATTACCTGCCTGATGGGTACATTTGGGTCTTAACTAGCTACTAACTAGGTAATACAATAAAGCTATGAGGTTTGTAGTGTGGAACTACACTACCATAATAGTATTTAAAAAAAGCAATGGCAATCTTTCCCAAAAATTGCAGATCTACAAGCTGCAGATCAGAGATAACATTTGAAAGAAATGTTATAAATCTACAAGCTGCATCAGTTGTTTAACAAATGTCAAAGAGCATAGCATTATCAAAGATACAGTATGCCAAAAGGTCCTATGATTTTTAAATACATAAGAAGTGCAGTGTGGGGAAAAAATGGTTATTGGTGTTGACTTTCTCTGTAACCATTACTGTAGAATTGTTGAATACACTGTTTGAGGATACGTGACCAGTAGCATATGCGCAATGTTTGCTTGTCACTGCCTTCACACATGTATCTAACAATACCGTTTTGTTTTGAATATTTGTACATGATTGTATCCCATTGAATTAGCATAATGTCCTGTCATTCTATGAATTTTTTTCGAGGACATAAATACTTTATATTTATGCCCTAAGGGGTCGAATGTGGTGGATAAAATTCATATAACAGTCATTGTGGTATTGATTAAGTGAATGTATTAGTAGATGCAACAATTATCACCTGTTCTTCCTTGTTAAACCCCTCCCTGACAAAGTATTCTAGAAACAGCCGACTCATTCTAACCTATTTCAAACGTGCCGACGATGTACGAGTCAGTTATAGAATAAAGCCCATGTAAGGAATGACCATCTGTTGTTATACCTCTGTGTACCATCCTGCCAGATATAAATGTGTGTAAGACATTGGTGTGAGGGGGGAATGGGGGAAGCTCCAGAGGGAGACACTAGTCTCTCTCTGCTGTGATGAGATCTACAATAAAGCATGGAGTTTGCTTCCTGACGACTGAGTCCTGCATCTTCCTGATCTGTTTATTTTACATAAAGTAACATGTAAAAGCTGCCATTACAAGGTGTAATACAGTACAGCACAATATGTGCTTCCAGTTAAAATCTTCTGTCGAGGTATAATCAAATGAAGCTATGGGGAAATGCACTTAACAAGGAAGAGAAATGCTTCACAATAGCGTTATTGTTACACAATAACATTATAGGGGATTTTACACTTTAGGGCATGTTCTACCGGTTTAGAAAAAGCAGTAGTCCCTTCATGTGACCAAACACATTTAGTATTATAAGAAACCTTTTTCGGACAATCCTACTTGTAACAGATTGTAAACAAGCTCCTGCTAGTCTTTTAAACACATGTTGGTCATGTTCCAGTTCATCAACATTCTGCTCTTCTATATGTGAAGATATCACAGCTCTGACCTTTGAACCTTGTCCCATGCTTGGTCTTTTTGTTGGACCATCAGAGGACCTTGACTTACAAAAGATAAACTTGGACATCAGAGCCGGTTTGCTTTATGAACAAGGTGTGTGATTGTTATGAAATGGAAGAACAACTTCAGCAGGTAGACCTGTGAGGTTATGCATTTTCTTAAAATAGAAAAGATAATATACATGCCCCCCCCCCGGTACCCATTCCATACTTACCTGGCAGGGAGACACGTTGATCACCATGGTCGCTCACCCAGAGAGAGAGAAAGAGAGAGAGAGAGAGAGAGAGAGAGAGAGAGAGAGCGCAACGGTGCTATACATAGAGAAATGAAGCACTCAGTGTTTGACACAGTAGTACATCATTTGATTGAGATTTTTTGATTCAACTTTATCTGGAGAACAGCACTACAATGTGTCCTCCTTTCTTAGGGTCCTTTTGGTCTGGGTTTAAAAAAGAAAAGTGTTCTTTATTATTGTGCCACAACACAATACCTCTCCTGCTTATTAAAAGAGGATTTTTGGAGGGGAATATTTGTCAAAGTGAAAAATGTTGTTTTCACCCCAGTATTGTTAAGTTGGTTGTTTGGGAGCGGATCCGATTTGTATAAGCTTGACTTGATTGACCGACTTTAATAAACAGACGTTTGTCTTATTTAAGAAAAAATATTGTGGACCTATAAGATTTGTATTTCAGTACCCCTGGTATAAACAAACAATACAAACAGGATCACACACACACACACAAAATTTCAAAATATTTGCAAAAGAACAGCAGTGGACTCAGAACACAGCCCTGGGTAGAGCCATTGTTTTCCGACCCGCACAGATTGAGGTCTGTTCGTTAGGAAGTGCAGCAGCCAGTTACACAGGCGAGTGCTAAAGGCCCAGGGGGTCCAGTTTGTGAACCAGTTGACAAATTGGACCCCCCGGGCCTTAGCAAACATTAAAGGTAACCAAATGATTACAGTAATCAACTGGGGACCCCCCCCAAACTAATTTCCCGACCCCCAGTTTGGGAACTACTGTGCTAGACTAGGCTATGTCTATAGCCATTCCAGTCACACTGTCCACAACTGAGCAGTGGTGGAAGTACTCACACGTTTTACTTGAGTAAAAGTATCAATACCACAATATAAAAATTGTCTGTCACAAGTAAAAGTTTGGTATTCAAAATTTACTTGAGTAAAAGTACAAAAGTATTGGCATCAAAATGTACTTGTGTACCAAAAGTAAAAGCACTCATTGTGCAGAACGTCCCATTTACAAGTTTTCAAAATGCAAAATAGCAGATCTACAAGCTCACACTGCTTTGCAATGAAACGTGTTGTGAGCTTGTAGATTGGTTATTTTAAAATAGCCAAAGTACATATATAGGCAAACCTAACATGGGGCGAGACACAGCATGCTGCACAGGATAGGACCAGATGAAGCAGATGGTCACAGCCTTATGTTCCACAGGGAACCAAGATGATAAAGTAATGAAGTAATACATGTCACAGTACGATTGGAAAACCAGTCAGAATGAAAAAGGTTTTAACATGGTTACACTGACGGAGGCGCCGCCTGAAGGAGACTTGAGCCACGAGGCTCCGCCCAGCGAGCTTAGGCGAGGGAGTCGCCTCGCTGAGCGTTGTGACGTCACCTTCAGGTGACTCAGCGCCGTCCGAGTTATGTACCGATAGAGTTATGTACTTATTTTTCAATCATACTGTAACACACGTACGTGTGTGTGTGTAGATAGACATAGAGAGATATATATATATATATATATATGTAACGCCCGGGATTCGAACCCGGGTCTCCCACGTGGAAAGCCAACATCTTTACCGCTAAGCCAAAGGGATATCCCTATCGCTCGGGGGAGATATTAGACTTTCAGGCCATCAGGCTGGGGTAGTGAACCACTCTATTACACCCACCCCCCTTTTGACCTCCTCCCACGGGGAAACCCGATCCGGGTCACGGCACCATTGTAACGCCCGGGATTCGAACCCGGGTCTCCCACGTGGAAAGCCAACATCTTAACCGCTAAACCAAAGGGATATCCCTATCGCTCGGGGGAGATATTAGAGTTTCAGGCCATCAGGCTGGGGTAGTGAACCACTCTGTTACATATATATATATATATATATATATAGGGCTGAAGTGGTTAATGCATGTTTTGTAATAATCAAAAAGAAACTAGGTTTCAAATAATTATAGTAAAAGTACATTTGCCTCTGAGATGTAGTTAAGTAGAAGTAAAAATAAAATGCTCCAGTAAAGATACCTAAAATGTGTACTCAAGTACAGTACTTGAGTAAATATACTTAGTCACTTTCCACCATTGCAACGGAGCTTATTCTTTATATTAAGAATTTCTGCACAGAGAGCAGTAACAGTAATGCAACTAAGTAACTGTTTAAATCAAAGTAACAACATTTATAAAGTAGCTTCCAACACTCAGGATTTTACCAGTAAAATATCATGGATGTCGGGTGGAAACCTCCTGTCAAACAGTTCCTTTATCATTTTTGAAAACATTTTAAAGTTGTGAAAATAGCAGATCTACAAGCACACAACGCCTCGCATGGCGTTGCTCTAACTTTTTGGACCATCCCATGACTCTGGGCGTGAACAAATGGAACCAAATGGACCCGTGCAGGCGGGTCAATCCCGGGGGGGGGTTTTTGGCTAATCCCTAACCCTCTGCAAAGACCCTAACCCTCTGAACAGACCCTAACCCTCTGAACAGACCCTAACCCTCTGATAAGACCCTAACCCTCTGAACAGACCCTAACCCTCTGAACAGACCCTAACCCTCTGAACAGACCCTAACCCTCTGAACAGACCCTAACCCTCTGAACAGAGTGCTGAGAATAGATTCAATGTGATCAGGTGTTGTTTTTATGCAATGAGTGTTCAGCCTTAAGACGTTCAGATAAAGGCGATGATCTCTAAACTATAAATATATATTTCTTCAATAGATTTTAAAACATATTATCTCTGTCTAAAGGTGTTTGTGTCAAATCCTGCATACCCCCCCCCCCCCCCCCCCACACACACACACACACACACACACACACACACACACACACACACACACACACACACACACACACACACACACACACACACACACACACACACACACACACACACACACACACACACACACACACACACAGTTTGTTTGATCAGGTGATCAAATAGTCAGTTCCCTTCCACTCCAACTGCACTTCACTTCTCTTACTGTACTTTACTGTATGTCATACCAGAGCTTGTAGATCTGCTACTTTTGCTGCTTTTGAATTTGAATCCTGAACAGAGACAGTTTTCTTATAAACTTACTTCCTAGAAATGTATTGAAACTCATATAGACTAATTTCCCCTCTTCTTCTTTTTTAGTTTTAAGGGGGGGGGGGGGGGGGGCAGGTGGGTGGGAAGGTAGGGAGGGGGTATTTGGGAGCAGGGGGATAAGGGGATGTTTTAAAAAAATTTGGTAAAGCTGGTAAACCTGCCAGTGAATGTAATTATGCGATGTTATGTACTATGTATTAATAGTATATAGTCATGTGATGTATCACTGCAGCAATGTGGAATAACATTTAAATATATTTAAAAAATAAACTAATGGAGCTCCTCAAGTAAATGTTTTCAGCTGGTGTTTGAATAATGATATTTCTGTTTATTTAAATGGAATATAATAGTGAAAATAATACAATCACTGGCCTATACAATGTTATGGTGTAGGCCCTACACATTAACATTGTAAAATCCCCTTTACATTAACATTGTAAAGGGGATTTTACACTGTAGGGTCAAATCCCCCCCCCCCCCCCCACACACCAGAGAGAGAGAGAGAGAGAGAGAGAGAGAGCTGCTTGCCAGTGGCAGTGTGCTGACACTGATTATCAGTGACAGCACATGTTTGCATGTCAATCACAGTACAAAACCCAACGTTTGATCAACAACAATATATATTAATAAATGCGACAAAATACAGCAAAATCCTACAGTAATATAATGCATGTCTTTCCTATTTGAAGACTCCAAAGGTAGATTTCCTCTCTAGTGTGTTGTTGGGCATAATGACAACAACCTGCAGAACATCTCATCACCACCAAACAAGGACTGGAACAGCGACTTGCGCTTTGATGACTCCCCTATCACCACTGAGACGGGGACAACCCGCTGTTTCGCCTGTCCGCAGTTCCGACACCCCGTCAGTCCGACCAGAGCCCAGATGCTGGGGCGCCCTGAAACCCAGCCCGGATACCCGCCTCCGGGGGACACCCGGCGCACCAGGTGGTCCTGTGGACCCACTCTTAAGCACCCTGCGGTAATCAGCCTCCTGCTGTCGCCTTCCTTGAAATTAACCCCCAACATACCACCGCATACAGTTCTGCTGCGCTGGCCACCACTGATTGGTAGAACATGTGTTTGTAGCAGAGTCCTACAAACACCAAAGGAGCTGAGCCTCTTCAGAAAGTAAAGCCGGCTCTGGCCCTGCTTCTAAAGGACATCTGTGTTCCCTGTCCAGTCCAGTTTATTGACCAATTGCACGGCCAGATACTCGTAGCTCTGGATCACCTCCACATCCACATCCTCTCCCTCCATGGAAACAGGAGACAAGGGGGGAGCCCCCTTCTGCCTAAAATCCACCACCATCTCCTTCGTTTTGGCAATGTTGAGTTACAGGTGGTTCTGTTTACACCATTGAACCAAGCTGTTAAGGGCCGTTCACACTGAGCAGTGAGCTCTATAACTATAGCTATAGAAATATGGTTTTAAAAATCCTTCTAAGTCAAGACAACAACAACTATATAAACAATACCATGGTGAATGATATAGTTATTGTTATAGTTGTATTGTTTTGATTGACCAACCATGTGGTCCTTTAACCCATTCAATCCGGGAACGCATCTGTGTCACTTTCGATTTCTTTGGCTATTCAAAAATAACAGATATACAATACAATCGCTATGAGGTTGTAGATCTGCTATTTTTGCCAAATCGTGAACATTTGCGCAAATCTTTGAATATATATTCTACAAATGTCTCCTAAATCCTAAAAAAAAACTTATGTTGCTATATCAGTGGTGCTCCAACTTTTCCATGTGAAGGACCCCCAAAATGACATCTCTAAATATGTTGTTCCAGGGACCCCCAGAAGCACAGATCGGACTTAAAAATGTTGTCTTTAAAACATATATTCAAAGATTTGCACAAACAAGATTTGCACAAAAATAGCAGATCTACAAGCTCATAGCGCGGCACCGAGTGCCGCGCTATGAGCTTGTAGATCTGCTATTTTTGAATAGCCAAAGAAATCTAGAATGACACAGATGCGTTCCCGGTCTTAAAGAGTTAAGAGTCTCGCTCTAACTAAGGGAGGTGCAGAGTGATGATTTGAAGTTTATAATTTACAGCAGCAGCAGTCATGACAAACGCACACGTTTCAGCTACTCAGGCAGCAGGCCCTCATTAGTGTTTACGTGTCCGTTTGTCATGACTCATGACTGCTGCTGGTGCTGTAAAATTAAACAATTGAAAGACAATTCATCTTATATGTGTGGACTGTTTCTATTGACTCCAACAAGTAACATTCTGGATAAATAATAATAACTAGAAAAGTGTGCAACTCGGAGCACAGGTCTCCACCAGGGCAGGTTGCCTACCCATGGGGCCTGCAAACTTTGGTAGGCAGTCATAGCCAATTGGAATGGGATCTGAACAATCTTGACACATACATCTTGATCACATGACCCCAGAGATAATGTGTACCGATGTGTGCAAGTTTTGGACAAAATCTGTAGGAGTCTGTAGTAACAAAAAGTGTGTTTTGAAGAAAACGCACAATGACAGACAATGTAATCTGGCACAAACAGAGCCTATAGGTTGCGTCATGATGGGCTGTTGTAGCGCCACCATGAGGAGATTTGAAAAAATTGAAAGATGGAGTTTCCGCCTTGGCCAAGTGGGAACGTGTCTGCAAAGTTTCAGAAGTTCTTTGCTCACATTGAAGCCGTCATGGGGACAGAGCTCTTGTTTTCTAGGGAACCTGCAGTGACTGGGGATGAACACTAGGGTGGCATTAAATCTCTGAGGCTTTCACTCCCACCAGCTTTTCACCTCCATTTTACTGTCAGAAGCCAACATATCCTATTATAAATGGGAAGCAAATACGAGGCCGAGCACCTGCATCATAGCAGGAATGAGCTGGAACCCAGCTTCACCACCTCCCCCTGCAGTTAAAAACCCACAAACAAACACTTTCACCCCAGCTTCTCCACTCTGCTTACATTCAATACATATTCAACAGGTTACAAATCAGACGATGTCACTAGAAAACATTATCATGTCAACCAGAAATAATGGACCGTGAACCAAAAAGAGGGTTGGACAAAGTTTAGATGAGCCCCCAATTCATGTTAGGACCCAGCCTAAGGGTCACCAGGTGCATATCTAGGAAATATCTATCCTAATATAAACGAACAAAAACAGAGAGCAAACTAATAACAAAAAGAGAGGTCACCCACCCCTACACACCCAAGGCATTACATTATCCAGGACTTTAAACCATAGTAATGCTAAAAACAGAACAGAGTACTGGTGTTTGGAGGCTGGCTAGGAGGAAGACATCTGAACACTAGTGACAGCCATATTTATAGAGGAGTCCACCACACAGGAGCCAATCACCAGCCAGCTTTATAGAGTAGTCCACCACACAGGAGCCAATCACCATCAGCCTGGTTCCACCTGACAGTTAACCACACCTCAGACACCATTCACACCAGCTGGTACTCAATCAGTCACTCATCACTACTCAAGCTCACACACACACCGATGAGGAGAGAAAGACACACACAGGGACATACACATATGACCCTAGAGGTCATAACATAACAAAACAATTTGTTTTACTAAATCTGTCTCATGGTGGCGCTATAACTTGCTGATTTGAAAAGAAAATTGTGTGGAGACTCTTCCTAGGCCGACTGGGAGTGTAAGTGCAAAGTTTCCCACGGACTGTTTGATTCCCATAGCTGCGCGTTCTTCAAACACAGCTGATTTTAATTACAGAGATACTCCGTTTTGAATCTCATTGAAGATGAGTGTATTACTCATTTTAAACTTCATCTGCACGCTAAAATATGTATCTGAAAACATTATAGGTTAGAAATAAGCCAGGTAGTAGCAAACGTGCTTCACTGGCCGTCTCTCTCTCACTTGTAAACAAACACTAGCCGTGTTGCCCACGGCTGAAGTGATTGAGATCCAACGTCCCATAGCCTGAAGGGATGGGACCTTCTGATTGGTTTAGAGTCGGTTGAGCCGACGTTTTAGACTGAACCTTCAAAATAAAATTACCGAAAATGTCACTGCAGTGCGTCTTTAAGAACTACTACTTCCGGGTCTGAAAGCACTGTCCCCACAGCAGCCGCGTTCATGGGAAATGTAGTCTTTGCGTTGTTTGACTCGTTTCTAGTGTTTATATTGTGGGTAAATCTTTGGGTAAATGTGTACATTTACACCTTCAGTCGATGCTTCATATCCATATGAGTAAAATGGCCAGGGTGGTGTGTTTATTTTTGGAACACAGTTCTTATATGAGGCGATCTAAGATTCCCCAATGAGGATATCAACACGAAAAGTAAAGCCAAGAACCTGCGGAAAAGCGCCCTCTACTTGCAGTGACGTCAGGACTTCGGTGCTCTATAGAGATACTGTGTACCGATTTGCGTGACGTTTGGGCAAAATCTGTAGGAGTACTGTCAATTTTTCTTTTGTGCAAAAAGCGCACTCCTGGTGGCGCTATAACAGGCCCATGTGAAAATTTGGGGCAAAGGTTCTGAATTGGCATCCAGGGAGTGTGTTTCACTGCGATCAAGCCAACGGTGCCGGAGATTACCTGTTCACAGACGAACACACACACACACACACACACACACACACACACACACACACACGGACGGACGGACGGACGGACGGACGGACGGACAGGGTGTAAAACATACTCTCTCGCCATGCCTTTCGGCCTGGCGGAGACAATAAGTTAGGACAGAATACAATACATATGAAGTCAGGAATAGTTTGACTTATATTTTGGGATGGGTCTGAGAAAGACATGTGATATTAATGAGCCATAGGTTACAGGACATGGAATCATAAGCAAAGCAACAGAAAATGACAAACTAAGGTTTAATGTTCAAACTACCTTTTACTGTATAAAGCTATATGTTCACACTACCCTTTACTGTATAAAGGTGTGTTCACACTACCTTTTACTGTATAAAGCTATATGTTCACACTACCCTTTACTGTATAAAGCTATATGTTCACACTAAAGGAAACACTGTCTAGAGCACTTTTTCAGCTGACAAATAAAAAAAGAAAGTTTTGGAATCAACTGAAATAGACTTCAATATAACTATATGGATCAAATTGAATGCCTAAAACAAAGTTTAGTAAGTGTAGCAATTAATCACAAATGGCAGCCAACGTCTTTGACTTCATTACCCAAGAGTCTCTGCAAGCACGTCCGGCGAGGACGCACTTTTACTAACAGTTCTGCCTTAATTGGTCCCTTGGCAAATGCCAGGATGAAACTCACTGGCTACGTTTACATGGACAGGTTTATTCCACTTCAATTCGGAATGAATGCTCATTCAGAATAGAAATGCTCATGTAAACGCATCGGTATGGCCATACCGGTCTGATCCCAATGACATTTTATTCGGGTTTGAAGGGCTGGTATATACCGATAGAATCAGGCTACATTGCCCATGTAAACGCACTGGTATCAGACTGGTATACATTTGTTCTTTTGCGCATGTGTCATTGGCTAGCGCGGTGACGTCCCCCGCCCCCAACCTGGCCCGAAGCACTCTGCGCATGACCAGAGTTCTATTCCGAATGAATGCTTTGCTCATGTAAACGATTGAGGAACAGGAATACTTTTATTCAGGTGCCATGTAAACAGTTGGGTATACATTTCTATTCGGAATGAGTTCATTCTGAATGAATAAATATTGTGCATGTAAACGCACCCATTGTCTCCTCTATGTATATACATAGTAATACAGTCAAGCCCCCATAGCAGGGACCCCCCCATGAATACTGCATGTATAAATACTGTACTGTATGCTTCCATTTACAAATGTGTACAGGAACAATTCTGTAGCTTTTAAGACACAAAATCAGCAGCTGTATTTTCTAATAAATATTCCTAGGGGGCTCATAATTATCAAAATAAATTAATGTTGGTCTTAACTATTATATGGGTCTCACAGTGCATTATTATAATTGTAGTTTTTGTCTTGACTGTTATAGTCTGTGAGCCAGGACCCAACATTTGGGCCATGGGTACCATCTATATAGCAAAAGTCTAAAATGACCGAATTGAACTGGGTTAACATTACATACGTACATGAATATCATATATATTATATATTGACCCGTCTCATTTTCTGGTAGTATTATAATAATACAACAGCACACATATAGCTACCACTGGTGCAATGCTATCACATATTTTTGAACTCAAAGATGGCATGTAATTGGCGGCTGGAAAACTAGTTGCAATGATGTGATCTATAAAACATATGGAATAAAGTTTTTGTGTCTATAGTGTCTTTGGGGTTGCAGATTCCAATAGACATATTCGTTTTCTTGTCAGAGCACAATTTAGTAGGTTATTTAAAGCTTATTATAATAGAGTGAATGTCATTGCACACCCAGGGCACAATGCTGACACCACTGCTAAAAAAGCAACTCAGCATGGGGTTCAGTGTCAGCTTATCAAATTTTACTAATACTGTAGTAATAGTATAGCTTATTGGTGTCACAAATGCTGTCTAACAGCCCCGATCAATTAGCTAGTAATAGTAGATGTAGTCAGATAGCCGTGCCTGAATTGACAGGGTGTGCCAGCGCGGGAGAGCCGAGCCAAGGGTAAGCGGGGCTATTCATGACTTGTTCAGTTAAAAGGCACTGGATGAATGATCGGGCTATAGGTGTAGGTGACGTCACCCGAACCTACAGTAGTTGTATCCCATACCTGAATGTGCGGTATCACTTGAATTAAGTTGGTAAAAGGATAGCTCCTCGGCCTTAATCAGAAATCAATCCCCCCAACAAATGGCAAACGCAAGTCCGGTGGTGTTAAGTAACTAAGTACATTTACTCAAGTACTGTACTTAAGTACACTTTTGAGGATTTTTACTGTACTGGAGTATTTCCCATTTTCAATACTTTTACTTCCACTCCACTACATTTCAGAGGCAAATATTATACTTTTACTCCACTACAATTATTTGAACACTTTAGTTACTAGTTACTTTGCAGATATGAATGATGATATTATAAAACATACATTAACCACTTTAGCCCTATTCTAGGCTGTTTGAAAATAGCCGATCTACAAGCTCGCGACGCGTTGTGACCTTGTAGATCAGCTATTTTCAAACATTTTAGTTATTTTACTTCTGGTGTTTTCAGAATATTTTGATGCCAATACTTTTGTACTTTTACTCAAGTAACATTTTGAACACAGACCTTTTAACAGAGTACTTCCACATTGTGATATTGATACTTTTACTTAGGTAAAAAAAAGTCAGTACTTTTTCCACCACTGCACAAATCCAATGTTAACAAACAGGCAAACTGGTTGGAAGAAATGTTGTCTTTTTCAGAAAGACAAAAATAATTTGCCCCAGTGTCACCTCCAACCCATCATGTTCCTCAACATGATGGCTACACCATGCTGGACACCAATGTTCCACTCTTTCATGAGATCAATCAAATGCCAATGATCCTGGACCACCACCATGAATGTGGTGGTATAGACCAGTGGCTCTCAAACTTTTTCCATGTCAAGGACCCCCAAAATTATATGTATTTGGCCGCGGACCCCCATCTCAAAACATTTTGTTCCAGGGACCCCCAGAAGCAAAGATTTGAGTAAAAACATTTTCAAAAATAGCAGATCTACAAGCTATGAGCTTGTAGATCTGCTATTTTTGAATAGCCAAAGTATAAAAGGTTAAAGTGGTTAATGTTATTGTGATGCTTTATTAACACATTTTGCCATTTTTTTTCATGAATAGTCTGTGGTACACATGAACGTTATTTTCTCATATACTGCATGTGTCATATTAAATAGGGACAAAAACACGTCATCACTGGTCTTCTACATGTATTATAGTCTTACAAATAATCAGTAAAACACACAAGAAGACAAACATACATGCTTTTGAATATTGTGTATATAATTGAATAAAATAACAGTGTAGCAGTGTTACATAGGATAGAGCAGGAAACCACTGAAGATGTTGTGGTTGTTTGAGTCATCATGGAGCTTGAACCCACCAGGTAAACGCATGTAAACTCTGTCTCCCTGCTCCAGCTCTATGATCATTCCATTAGATACATATCCCCAACCCCCAGTATTGTATCCATGGTTAAAAATGAGACTCTGTTCATTTTTATACATCCGGATAAACAGCCATGTTGATGATGAATCGTGGGCTGCAGTAAATCTGAAGTGATAAACTCCTTTCACAGGTGCTGAAAAGATACCTGCACACACACGCATGCGCACACACACACACACACACACACACACACACACACACACACACACACACACACACACACACACACACACACACACACACACACACACACACACACACACACACACACACACACACACATTGTGGGAAACAAGATGGTGGTTTTCACTTTTAAAACAGTGGTTCTCAATGTGGGGGTCCCAGGACCCCCAAGGGTCCTTGAGGGGGTTCCAGGGTCCCCATGCTAAATGTATTAATGTAGCATCAAAATCAGTTTAACTACCTTAACTTTATTTTATAATTAGACTATTAGAAATAGCAAATCTACAAGCTCACAACACATTGTGGTGAGGCATGTTGTGAGCTTGTAGATCTGCTATTTCAAAACATTGTGATTAATTTGGAATAATCTTCAGATGGGGGTTCATGGTCAATTTGGAGGTCCTTGACATGTACATGTTTGAGAACCACAGATTTATATCATTGTTAATTAAGATATAAATCATTATTATCATTGTTAATAAATGATATAAATCATTGTTATCATTGTTAATTAATATAAGTTCACCCCAAAAAGTACTTATTTTCTATCAATTGCACACCCTATGAAGCCTTGAATTCATGGATTTATTTTTGTTTTTGTGGCATTCCTAAGCTAATAATTTGATGACCGGGTGTATTTCCGGTAGGAGACACAAATAATCTACTTTGTGTCTCCTACCAGATACACTAGCCGGTAGGAGACGGGAATCAAATCATTAGCTTAGGAATGCAACAAAAACAAAAATAAATCCATGAATTCAAGGGGCTTCATGGGGTGTGCAATTGATAGAAAATAAATCATTTTTTGGGTGAACTACTCCTTTAAACTTCTCTCATCTCATCCTGTCTATTGGTTTAAATAGGAAACAGATTAAGATAAGATGTATGTACATTGCTGTAATATTCATGTAATGTCTGATAGACTGATAGATGTAAGTTGAGGAAACATATTGATTATAAAGTTAATTAACATGAATTAATCATAACATACCTGTAGTTGGATCGTATGCGTTGCCGATGTTAGTGATGACTCTCTTGTAGACCAGAGTGGTTTCAGAACTAAATGGTCCAACCCATCCAGAATCACTCAAACCAACAGAAAAGGCCACCTTCGGTTTGTCTGTCAACACAGGAACATTATCACATTGTTTATAATATTATACAATAATATATTATTCTATTAAGACAATGTCTACATTCTACAGTAGGAGCTTAGTTGATTAAGTTCAGTAAGAGTAGGACAGACATTCTGAGATACAGGAGGCTAGAACATTTTAAATATAATCTTATTTTTAAATAAAAAAGTAAGCGAGGGATCTGATCTCTTTCTTTCTCAGAAGTAGTTGTTATCTCTCAACTGTCATGATAGGAGAACCAGTATAAAGATCATTGTAATACTTTAATCTACTTGTAAAAACATGAATTTAACTTTAAATAAAAGGTCAGGTGGTTTCATTCACCTCATTGGTCAGACTCTTATCAGTAATAGTTTAATATTGTAAGACGTTAAAGTCACTACTTTGGTCCAGACCAGCTAAATGTAACATATTGTGATCATTTACACATTATTCATCATTAATAACGTTATTAATTCATTGGTTAACCACTGAAACCTTATACTTAGTTGACCGGGATCTTACCAGGCTTGCTAGTATTTCCCTCTACACCAAATATCTCTGCCAAAAATAGCAGATCTACAAGCTCACAACACGTCACATTGCGGCATGGTGTGAACTTGTAGATCTGCTATTTTACCTGAATGTTTGCCAGATAATTGGGATGCTAGGGTTCTGTTAGTTTAACTATGGACACTGATTTTAAAGTCTTAGATTACTAGTTTCAAATATATATTTGTGGGTCTTCATTTTAGAACATAATGTTATGTAAACATACTTACTCCTCAGTTCCTGCACCTGGTCGTCAGTAGCAGTCAGCTTGGTTTCTACGGTGGACAGCTGAGCAACATGGGCTGAAATCAACACAATATTAGCATTAAGTCACTCATAAATACTCATGTAGTTTCATTTGCTTTACCTTGGATCAATACATTAAATTACATTAATGTAAGCCATTAGCATGCTATAATGGAAGCCATTGTTCTCGTGTTTATACAAATACAAATCAAAATGTTGAAATCGTGTTGAAAAGAAACCACAGCTCTCCTATGAGACTTGTACCATTTTATCATGAGCTTTAGTGAGGACCAATTATATGAAGGTTGAAAATCAGTTTTCTGAAAAACATGTTTTATCAGTGGTTCTCAACATTTTTCATGTTAAGGACAAATTGTGTATTAGCCGTGGATCCCCATCTCAATATATTTTAGTTCCAGGGACCCCCAGAAACCCCCCCAGGATTTGCGTTAAACGTTGTCGCATATATTCAAGGATTTGCAAAAATTGTACAGATTTTTCAAAAATAGCATATCTACAAGCTCTTGTTGTGAGCTTGTAGATCAGCTATTTTCAAATAGCCAAAGTATAAAGAGGGCTGGTTAATGTATGTTTTAGTTAGTAGTTACTTCAAAGTGAAAAGTGCAATATATAATTTGCAGTGGAGTAGAAGTAAAAGTATTGATAATTGGAAATACTTAAGCAAAGTTAAAATACCTCAAAATTGTACGTAAGTACAGTACTTGAGTAAACGTACTTAGTTACTGTACACCATAAAACTAAACAGTAGCTACAGTACTTCATAGAACATTCTAGTATCTAGTGGTATTCTTGTGAGTTTGTGAATATTCAGTAAGTCTAAGGTAGGATCTTAAGAGTGGACAGTAAAATTAATTAATTTAACTTTCAATAAAAGGTCAGGTGGTTTCATTCACCTCATTGGTCAGACTCTCATCAGTGATATTTTAATATTGTAAGAACTAGTAGGGATGTCCGATATTATCGGCCTCCCGATATTATCGGCCGATATTAGCATAAAAATTGATATCGGGAAAATATCGGTATCGGTTTTTTGCTTTATAAATTAAGTTACAGGAGTTCTTACTGTATATGGTGTGTGTGATATGAAATTTGAGCTTACCCTAATCACAATAATCCCCGCATATATCGGTATCGGTTGATATCGGTATCGGTAATTAAGAGTTGGACAATATCGGTATATCGGTTATCGTTAAAAAAGCCAATATCGGACAACCAAGAAGGTTAAGTCACTACTTTGGTTCAGACCAGTTAATCAATCAATCAGTCTAACTTTATGTATGAAGCACATTTCATACAACAGTTTCAACCCAATGTGCAAGTATAATCACTTAAGCATGTCAATACATCCCCCAGGGCTCTATACTAGTCCACTATTATTTCCCTCTACATCAAATCTCCTTGCCAAAAATATCAGATCTACAAGCTCACAACACGTCACATAGCGCCACGTTGTGAACATTAGGAAAGAGTTACAATTAGTGTCTCCGCAGCAGATTAACTTTAAACTGTGACCGTTTTAGTACGTCCAGTTTTAATGTTAATGTTCAAAATAAAACAGCATAACAGCAAATAATTATTGATTTCTATTTAATAACAGTTGTGCTACTTTATTTCATTTGGTTTAACACTTTGCAGATCAGTGAGGATACATGGCTTCTATTCCTCTTCCCTTGGATGTAAAGTTGTCTTTACAGAAGTTGATACATTATTCAGTTAATTTATTTGGAATGATAAGAAACCCAGAGTCCAGAGTTGGTCGCTATACCGCCTCCCCCATGACAGCCGGGGCGCCTGATGGAGGGGAAAGGAACTGGTTGGAATAACGTGTTCCTTCCACGCGCTATGTCCTACCGGGGGAACCTCCCCCCTGTCAGGTGACAAGAAGGTCAGTTGGCTCTCATGCATTGAAGGAGGCATGAGCTCGGCCTGGGCTCCCTAGGCTGGCGGGGGGAGTGTAGCGGCCAGGATCACTTAGATAATTGGCACCGGGTGAAAAAGGGTTACAAAATCGTGGGATTAAAAAAAAAAGAAACCCAGAGTCAGCCGTCAGAACTTATAATTGTGTTGTCCGTGGCCCTGAATGGCGTCTACACAACAATGCTACGAATGGCGCTAGGTGTCACATGGACGGACCACATCAGAAACATGGTCCTCTATGGGAACCTACCACGGGTCACAGACAAGGTGAGAGAGAGAAGGATGAGTCTGGCAGGGCACTGCGTCAGGCACCCAGAACTGACACTATGGGAGCAAAAACCCAGGACAAACCCAGGAGAGGAAAGAGGTGCACCACCTACGTAGACGCACTGCGGGGTGACAGCTTAGCTAACAACACTGTAGAGCTCCAGACCCTGATGCTAGACAGGAAAGTGATTCAGGAGTCCAGAGTTGTTTTTCTCTCTTTTTTTTTTGGCACAAACATGGGGACACACTCGTTCTACTGCTATGACACCAAAATTCCCTTCCAGCAATCATCAAAAAGTGTAACTCCTTACCCTCCTTCAACATCACCGTAAAAGAGCACCTGTCTACCACTGATAACTGGACCTAGGAAAGTCTCCTAAGTCTGACCCCCCCCCCCATCCTCAACTGTTTTACTCTTTACATACTTTTGTACATATTCGTAGTTTAACCACAAGAAGGTCCCCCCATGTTTATTTTATTATGACTTGTACACAGTATATTATTGTATGTCTTTAAATGTCTTGATGAATTGAATACCCAGGACCATAATGGAAACCAGCCCTTAGTGCTTATTGTGTCATCCTTTCAACTTCTGTTGATAAAGATTTCAATCAATCAATTAAAATTAAATCAATTACTCCTGCAGTTTCATTTGAGTAGGTAAGCTTTTTATGTGGATTATATTGATCAACATCAAAACTATTCTCCAAACTCAAATGAAGTAATTAACATAAATTAACACTAAAGTAAAATATTACATTTGTCCACTCTGTCCTCTATATCTGCATCCACTGAACACCCTTCTGTTCTAATTACCTTTGATGTCTGTCTTCAAGGCCTCCATGTTGGTCTGATGGTCTTGGACACTAGTGTTCAGTCTGGTCTGAAGGTCTTGGACACTAGTGTTCAGTCTGGTCTGAAGGTCTTGGACAAGAAGGCAGTTCAGAAGACAAGAAGGACAGAACACATTTTCAAAGGAATAGATATCAGTGAAGTTGCTTTCTTGCCTTAAGGCTGCAGCCAACTATACAAAGAACAATGATGTGTTCTGTATGGACACCTCAGTACAAATCTACATGGAATAAAACAATACATTAAGAGGCTTGAGAAGAGTATCTGTGGTGTTCTGTTAGACAATATCAGCATAATCTACAATGGGAAGTAATACCTCAGCAATTATAATTGTCCTCTCTTCAAAGGAGAAGCAGTTCATTGAAGGATAAAGTTTAATTTAATACTAAAAATGAAGTTATAATACCTGCATTGTGTCTCTCAGTGGCGTTGAGCCTCATTTTTAGGGTGGACAGCTGATCAAGGAGGGCTGAAATCATCCCAGCATTAGCATTAAATCAATCATAAATACTCATGCAGTTTACATTTAAACATAACTTTGAGTGGTTAATGTATTTGACCAAATCTTTAAGCTTTCCCTTGTCAATTATGTGGATAAAATATAAACGGCATTTCCAAAACAACATCTATTTTGAATATAATATAATGTTTAAATTACCTTCCTCCATCTTGGTCTGACTGGCGCTCACCTTCACAAACACTGCAGAGAAATATCACATAAAAAGTTATGTTGTAATGTTGCTGTAAAACATAAAGGGGAAAAAAAACATCTCCGCCTTTAGTTGTACAAGTTGATCTCCAAAATCTTAGCCTGGCTTCGGCCCCTGAATCGGTAGCCACGCCCATATGTTCTGAGTGAAACTAAATGAAAATTCAGGTTACTAAAAGCTTTTACATTTTTAATTGTTTTTCTCTCAACTAACATAATAGTACATGATTCATAGTCTAGTCATCTAGGCTACTTGTAATAAATACATGGATTTATGTTGTAAAAACATACAGGTCTGACTCCAATCGGTGTTGTTTGTTTCAAGAGGTTGAGTGGCCGCTGCAATGTGTGCCTTGAATGAGAGCTGACTGTCCAGGTCCAGGACAGCACCAAGGTTTGTGGTACACCGGTGTTGCACAGCCAACACAACAGATCTACAAGCCCTCAAAGTGTCATATCCGCAACGCATTGTGGGCTTGTATGTCTGCCATGTTCACGGCGTGACACCGTCGTATGACAGCATAAATCAGACAGCACACCGCTGCCTGCCTGCCTGTGAATGGAATGGATCAATCTACTTCAACAATGTGAGGGGGCAATACCAGTGCAGCGGCCCCTCCCACTTTGGTCTAGTCCTATTTTCTGCTTAGATCTAATTGGCTCACAGGCTCAGTTCCACTTTACTTTTGTTTCGGTAAGGAACGTTGGTACAGAAGTTACCCACACGGAAAGGAAATATATGAACATATATGCCAATATATGGCAGGTATATGCAGAATATATGCTGCATATATGTCATATTCAGCTTCATATATGTGCATATATGTTGATATATAGGGAATATATGTCTCATATATAGCTCATATATGTTAACATATATGCCACAATCAGGTTCATATATGTGCATATATGTTGATATATAGGGAATATATGTCTTATATGTAGCTCATATATGTTCACATATATGCCACAATCAGGTTCATATATGTGCATATATGTTGATATATAGGGAATATATGTCTTATATGTAGCTCATATATGTTCACATATATGCCACAATCAGGCTCATATATTTGCATACGTCATAAATGCCTACATATATGCCTACATATATAGCTAATATGTATTTGACTTTTTGCATATATGTCATACATAATGCCTATATATATAGCTCATAGCTCCCTTTTTTATTTGCAAGGTAATATGTGCATATCAGTCCAAAGTTATATAAGAAAATGAATTCATTATTGTACGTATTTCCATCCAATGTAGATTTTGATTTGTGGATTGTGGAAGATATAATATAAAGACAATATTGTTTAATTAGGTCTGCATGCTGCCACTCTTATTTTAAAACACAACTAAAGACCTTTCTGTTTTCCACTGCCTTCTAGAGGCACAACAATTTAAAAATTTGTGAACATCATCATCATTATCAGTTATTATCATCATTAGTAGTTTTATCCTTCAACTTCTTGTTTATACCCCAAAATGACTGCTATACAGGTTTTGTAGCAATTTGTAGCAATTATAGAAATATTAGACCTTAATTGTCGAATGTTTAAGAATGTTCTAATCGTGTATACTTTATTTTACATTTTGGACAAAATAGCCAATTTTACATTGAGGTGTGCAGATATCCCATGCAGTGCCCACCTATCCTGTTACTTACAGCAGTGGTTCTCAACCTTTTCAGGCCACAACCCCCCAAAATAATCATATTTGAACTGGGGACCCCAACCCTAATATGTACTTGTAATGTAGGAGTTGAGGCATTTAGTTTTAATTGACTCAGTTCCACAGATTAATATTTTGAAAATAGCCGATCAACAAGCTCACAACGCCTTGATGGGCTATTTTGCCTCTTTCTTATATTATTTAGCAATTTGGCCAACATTTGACCAGTTTTTTAGTATAGTTTGTTGATTACTTTTGATGCATTAATTATTTTATTTGTATTATTTTTTTAGGTATTAAAATGGTTACTTAAATTGTCACTTCACTGTCATCTGGGGACCCACCCCCCCCCCCCCCCCCACTCTCCAATCATGTGGGGATCCCCCTAGGGGTCCCGACCCACAGGTTGAGAACCACTGTGACACCTACAGTGCGACATTACGTCACGCAGCTAAGGGCGGAGCTTATTAGAATTTGAACAGAGGCGGAGAAAGTGAAACTAACGTGTGTCGGCTCCGTCTCGGCTGAGCGAACATTTATTTACAAACAGCTTGATTCCATGCTTCTACTCTACTAGATAACAGGTAAGTTGAATTAGTTTATGGAATTAAAATGTTATCCAACTTGTTAGTATCGTAAACGTGCAGTTTTTATTAGCCATGTATCACACGACGCTCGTCCGTCACGAGCGTCATGGCTGAACTTAATCCTGTTTTTTGCACGTTCTCCATTTAGAACCTGTACATCTACATAAACGTTCAGATTTTAAATATAAAGTGCTTACTCTATGGCCATCGATGTTACAAGTCTACTCGGGCACTCAGAAATACCCGTATTGTCTGTATTGTTCAATAAAAAGCATTTTAATTTGATCGGTGGCCATTTTCTCCGTATTTCCTTATGCGTTCAACTACGTGACCCTATCGGTTGGGAGGTGTACTGCACTCTGATACATCGTAAGTCTATGACACAATGGCCACCGATCGGATTAAAATGCTTTTTTATGAACAATCTGGAATATACGGATACTTACACCCACCCGAAGTGAATTGTAACATCCGTGGCCATGAGGTAAGCACTTTATATTTGAAATATGAACGTATATGTAGATGTAGGGCCGTAAATGGAGAAATAGCAAAAAACAGGTTGAAGTTTCCTCATGACTCATGATACAGTGATTCGCTCAGTTCTAGCTTAAATTATGTTTCGTCGTAAGACACTGTTGCACGCCCAAAAATCACTGATCTACAAGCTCACAGCGACACATTGTGAGCTTGTAGATAAGGTTTTTGGGGCGTGTAACACAGTCTTAGACATGGCATTAGCATATTAATTTCCATGTGGTACATGTCAGTGTTTATCAGGTATAAATCAGTCCACAACACAAGCTAATGTTGGACTCATTTATTTTGACTGTAATTAATTATTATTATCATATCTATGAATTTTGTTTGAAACCTACAGTGCAAACTACAAAAAATACTTAGTTTTGTTTTGCACACAGCTAGCTAACAAAAGCAGGTAATGTTTATCAGTGGTTCTCAAAGTGGGCTCCAGGGACCCCCAGGGGTCATTGGGGGGTTTCCAGGTGGTCCCCAGGTAAATGAGGTTATATAGCATCAAAATCAGTTTAACCACTTAAACCCTATAAATTGCCTATTTGAAAATAGCAGATCTACAAGCTCACAGTGCAGCGCATGGTGATGCGTTGTGAGCTTGTAGATCAGATATTAAAAAACTAAAAAACACTGTAAACAAACTGTGTGGAATATTTCTGAAACACTTTTGTAATTCAAATCTTGAGTCCTATAGCCAAGTACATAGGCTAATAATTAGGGGGTCCTTGACATGAACATGTTTGAGAACCACTGATTTGTACAACATTAATCATTAATCAGTTCTGCGAAACACTTTGCCAAATTCATCAGAAGAACTGAATGAATTATGAGCAATCTGATGAGTTAACATTACATTTTAAATTACTGACGCACAAATAATATCTATGTCTATTTCTACTATCACAGATGCTGAAAGAAACACCTGGCTGGCAGCTAGTGAGCACTTAAAACCAGTGCAAAGACTGGACACGACAAGAAGAAGTGCGAAGACGATTTTCAGGTGAAAAAAACATCTACTGCTACGTGACGTCTTTCAATAGAGTCTGAGGATGTTTTTTTATTTTTTTATTATATTTTTTGGATACCTTTTACTTTCGTTTGATACTTTTCTTTTTTGTTGTTTGACATGTTCCTCCTTTATAATTCTTAATACTATGTATGCAAATAAAATTAATGGGTAGCCTGTACAAAACATTATGCCACCCTTTTACACCTGTAAACTTGTGTTATGCCCAAGTTGAAGCTGTTACCCTCAACTGTTGATCTGGGGTCAATGACTACATTTTTTATTTGTTTTTCTGTCCTTTAGGTGTTGCATGGTGACAGCAGCAGTTGTTGAAAGGATAATGAAGCTTCCCGACTCGTCTAATTGTCTTAGGTAGTGTAAACTGTTTTTTCTAATCTGTTTTAAAGCATTGCAAATACGGAGACTATATGGAGGTCATGTTTTAGTTTAACAATCTATTGTTATGTGGAAAGCAACAGACGAACACTGTTAACATGCAAACCATATATGTCTAATTATGTTAAGGTGAAGTTCTCACAGCTACAAAATGGATGCTGAGCATTGAGGGTCCGGTCGGTGTGGCTCCACAGATCAACTTCCTGGCTGGACTGGCAGCTTTTCCAGTTATTACAACTTCACTCTGGTGCACAGGAGCACGCCTGAATTCATTCAAAGGTAACTTTCTGCTTGAAGTAGAACCATCATATGTAACTCGTAAAATGTGCTCTCTTGTAGAGCAGCTATGAGTGCACCTTTTCCATATGTGATTTTTGATTTCAGATGTTTCGTTGGGATCAACCCATTGGCACCAAAACGACAAAGCTGCTCAGCCAGAAAAGTGCCTTGAGGGAAGGAGAGATGGAGAGAGCGATGCCACTGGCTCACAGATGGCGCAGGGGCGAGTACCTGTAAAGGTGAGCCAGTTGCGATACCCCTATCGTATTTTGCATATTGCTTTGCCGTCTTAGGTCATATTTTAGTAGAGTTTTATCATTTATTTAGTTTTTTAGATGTCAAACATACCATGAGATCATTCGACAAGACAAACTTACATAATTCTATTATTATTATTATTATTATTATTATTATTATTACACAATTCTAACCAATAATTGTAAATATAGAAGGTGTCTTGGACTCATAAATGCACTCACTTTTCAGACAATTCAAAATAATTGCATGTTTATGAAAAAAAACTAATAAACTAATAAAATAGATACTGTTTGAATAAAGGCTTTGGGCTATCAGCCGATAAACTCACAAGGAAACTCATGTACACTAAATCAGGTGGTGTAGCAAAACTTATATACTTGGAGTCTTTAGAAGATAGACTCGAGGCATTTTTCCACTGTTGTCTCATGTCCTTTTGGTCTTTGCAGAGGTAACAATGAAGAAGTGACCGCACGCAACTAAAGGCCAGCTGGGTCAAGCCATCAACAGCAAGTTGCTCAGGCATCGCCGAAAGGCAGATAATTGAAATTATTATTCCTGTCTAAGATCAACCAATTATTTTCTGTTGTGATTATGTTTAATTGAGATTTTTAATAAATATTTAATAACTTCTAGATATTGTGTTTTATTTAATTAATGTAGGTATGCATATTTGTATTTATGTAGGTATACATATCCTTAACATACTGCATATGTGTAAATAAACATATATGACCTATATTTAACATATATGTGTAAATAAACATATATTACCTATATTTAGCATATATAATATATAATGCATATATGAAATTGGCCCCCTACATATATGGGCATATATGCAGCATTCATATATATGCACATATATGTGCATATATATGTACATATATGCAGCATTCATATATATGCACATATATGTGCATATATATGTACATATATGGGCATATATGCAGCATTCATATATATGCACATATATGTGCATATATGGATATATATGTGCATATATGTTGAGAGACATATATGTAGGGGGCCAATTTCATATATTTGGCATATATGTTGAACATATATGTGGCAATATAGGTTCATATATTTTCTTTCCGTGTGGGTAGTTAATATCACCTGGTCTTGAAATTAGTTTTTGTGCAACAAGCTCCATTGTTTTGTTGTTTTCAGAAACAGAAAATGAATATGTGTCAAGATATCTAGACTACCTACTGTACATATAGCATAAACCAGCATACAGTACATGAGGTCTAAACTAAGGGGACGTGAATTTCAGGGAATTCAAATCCACCATCTTGGATTTACGGTCCCGAATTAAACAGGAAAACGAATGCTATTGGGTAGCAGTGGAGCGAGGGTGGGTCTACCCCCCCCCCACACACACTGCATGTGATTAGTGAATACTTACTGTAAACTCCAACCGTGATTCCAGCCAATAGGAGGAGACCTAGCAGACCCACAACGACCACAGGAAGCCTGGAACCCTTCCTCTCTGGAGACACTGAAGTGACTGTGGACACCAAACACAGTGTAGCAGTAAGCTCTGTGTGTGTGCGTGTGTGCGTGTGTGCGTGTGTGTGTGTGTGTGTGTGTGTGTGTGTGTGTGTGAGCCTCAAGTTGCATGGAAGGCTTTCTCTTAAAGTAAAAAAACAACAATATAGTGTTTTACAATAATATAATGGGGGTCCCTGCTTTATCACTCTCTCAGCTAAGGGGTCCTTGGCCTGAAAAACATTGAAGACCCCTGCTCTATTCTGTACCAACAAGTCCAGCTTTCCTTTTTTTTCCTTTTCCTTTTTACTTTTGTTTAGCATTTTTCAGCACATTAGACAAAGAGCGTCATTTCATCACATAATTATTTGGGTTTTTTCCCCACATCCCCCCTCCCCCCATAACTGGTTAGTGTCCACAGACAAAGCAAAGTAAAAAAGTAAACAGACATACACAAAGTGAAAAATGAAAAAATAAGCACAGTAGCACACATCACAACATGATTAATTGTTGGAAAATAAAGGAATTATAGTAATAATAAATAATAATAATGTAAATTAAAAAAAGACCCCCCTCTCTCTCTTCTTCAATCCTAATTTCAAAGCCTAATTGCAGCCGGTTGCAGACACCGTCCAGGAGTGCAGCTTTCCTGTTCCTTTTAGAAAACAATGTGTTGCACAGATATACTGCATGCCCCCACCGCCATTTTTTTCCTCAAACGAACCACAATGGAAACAGGCTTTCTTGTGTCTATACTATGTACTATGTATCTTGTATGCACCTGTATTCACTTGTTCATGTAATTTGGTGAATAAAAAGTTTAAATCAATCAATCTCATTGTTGATGACATAACGTCATTTAATGCTATGGATGGTTTTAATAACATATCTTACCAGACTGCAGTATCTATGGTCTATCATGTCCATTACACATGGTGCAAAGTGAACAATACTCGTCAATTCTACTTTTCTTTATGAACTTCTTTTCCTTGCTCCATTGTTTGCTAAATGAATACTAGCCAATGCGCTGGCTGCCAGCTGATATTCTAATCTATACCAATGAAACGGGAGATTTACCGAGATATGTAAATATAAACCAATAACACATACACTGTAATCACTCTCTCAAAAGCCGGACAATTATGCGTCCGGCCAGAGGGTGCGGCGGACGGAGGACAGCTGGGTCTAAAACCGGACGAATGGCCACCCTAATTAACCTGTATTCACTTGTTCATGTCATTTGGTAAATAAAGTTTCAATCAATCTCATCGTCACATTTAATGCTATACGGTTTCAATAATATAATCTTACCAGACTGCAGTATATATATGGTTTAATAACATATCTTACCAGACTGCAGTATCTATACGGTTTTAATAACATATCTTACCAGACTGCAGTATCTATATGGTTTAATAACATATCTTACCAGACTGCAGTATCTATATGGTTTTAATAACATATCTTACCAGACTGCAGTATCTATATGGTTTTAATAACATATCTTACCAGACTGCAGTATCTATATGGTTTTAATAACATATCTTACCAGACTGCAGTATCTATATGGTTTTAATAACATATCTTACCAGACTGCAGTATCTTGTGTGGCTGTTGCTCCTGAGATGGAGGGTTGTTCTGGAAATTCTGATAGATCACATCACTTGTCTCTTCCATCCCAATGTTTTCAGAGTGGAAAGCCACAGACATTTCTACCTTTATGACTTAGATTCTAAAGTGATACGGCTCACTTCTTTACCTTAATGACTTAGATTCTAAAGTGATACGGCTCACTTCTTTACCTTAATGACTTAGATTCTAAAGTGATACGGCTCACTTCTTTACCTTAATGACTTCGATTCTAAAGTGATACGGTTCACTTCTTTACCTTAATGACTTCGATTCTAAAGTGATACGGCTCACTTCTTTACCTTAATGACTTAGATTCTAAAGTGATACGGCTCACTTCTTTACCTTAATGACTTAGATTCTAAAGTAATACGGCTCACTTCTTTACCTTAAGACTTGGATTCTAAAGTGATACGGCTCACTTCTTTACCTTAAGACTTGGATTCTAAAGTGATACGGCTCACTTCTTTACCCAAACTGAAGAAGAGTGAGGTGTCATCTCTCTTTTATGTATTTTCTTCTGTTCCTCTTTTTCTGGTGCGTTCCTCCCTCACGCTTAGAAACGTTGTTTTTTTTTTTTTTATGTTTGGTTGTTATTAGGGCACGGCACTCTCGCGTCATCTGCAACGTGTGTGACGAATTTGAACCGTTCTCGAGATACGTGGATTGTAAGTTAAAGGAAAAACACTGGAGCACTTTTTCAGCTGAAAAAGAAAAAAAATAAAGTTGAGGAATCAACTGAAATAGACTTTAATATAACTATGGATCATATTAAATGCTGAAAACAAAGTTTAAAAGAGAGTTAAAGAGAGCATATTTATATACTAAAACAGGTTCTCAAACTATGGCTCGGGACCCCAAGTGGGGTCATGGGGAAGGTGTATCATTCCAGTTAAGTCAGTTTTATGTTTTTGAAAAGCATAATATGTGAATTAATTTGCATTGTTATTTGATTTTGGCAACAGATATAAATACTGTACTGTATGCTTCCATTTAGAGATGTGTACAGAAACAATTGGTCAGAATGTATTGAGAGGAAAGTTCAGTCCCTTGAGATGCAGCATCTCATTTTAGAGGGGGTCCTATAGGCTACAGATAAATAAAACATTACACACAATAAAAATACACTATACAAACACGTACAGATACAGTTAGCTTGCTCACCCTCACCCTCTCCCACCCACAACCCCAGCCCTCAACTCATTTTAAACAAAGAAAATGGAGAAACAATTCAATGACCTGAATCAAAGTCAGAAATCAACGTAAGTACAAACAGTGTAAAAACACAAACAGGTTGTTTCTAGATGTGAATATAAGGAAGTCCTGAAAAGGCCAAGAGAGGCAACAGACCTGAGAGAAAGAGGAAGATTGTTCCAGTTAAATGGAGCTTCATAGTGGAATGACCCGTGTCCAACTTCAGTAAAAAGAATAAAGAGGAACAACAAAATAGGGATATTGTGTATGTCTTTTGTCTAAGTGGATATGGTGATGTATAGTATATGGAACAGGGACTGTTTCAAATAAGAAGGACAGTTAAAATGAACACAATAGATATCAGTGACGTTGCCTTCTTGCCTTAGGGCTGCAGCCATGACGGCCATGACTGCTGGCTGGCCCCGTCTGCAGTGAGGATCTGACGCTATAGACCACAACTCACTCATGTTCAATGTGTGATTTACTGCCTTTTGACTAAATACATCTCCACCATGAATCTAGCCAACGCCATGCAATTATAGCAGCCAATACTGAAAGTAGCAATACCACAATGTAGAATTACTCTGTTACAACTAAAAGGCCTGCATTCAAGACGTTACTTGAGTAAAAGTACTGAAGTATTGGCATCAACTTTTACTTTATTTCCCCATATGAATCATTAAGGTGTAATACAGTACAGCACAATATGTGCTTCCAGTTCAAATCTTCTGTCAAGGTATAATCAAATGAAGCTATGGGGAAATGCACTTAACGAGGAAGAGAAATGCTACACAATAGTGTTGTTGTTACACAATAACATTATAGGGGATTTTACATTGTAGGGCATGTTCTACCGGTTTAGAAAAAGCAGTAGTCCCTTCATGTGACCAAAGACATTTAGTATTATAAGAAAACCTTTTTCAGTCAATCCTACTTGTAACATATTGTAAACAAGCTCCTGCTAGTCTTTTAAACACATGTTGGTCATGTTCCAGCTCATCAACATTCTGCTCCTCTATATGTGTGAAGAAATCACAGCTCTGACCTTTGAACCTTGTCCCATGCTTGGTCTTTTTGTTTTTTCAAGGTGTGTGATTGTTATGAAATGGAAGAACAACCCCCCCCCCCCCCCTTCAGCAAGTGGATCTGTGAGGTTATGCATTTTCTTAAAAAGTAGAAGATAATATACATGCCCCCCCCCCGTACCCATTCCATACTTACCTGGCAGGGAGACACGTTGATCACCATGGTCGCTCACCCAGAGAGAGAGAAAGAGAGAGAGCGAGCGCAAAGGTGCTATACATAGAGAAAAGAAGCAGTCAGTGTTTGACACAGTAGTACATCATTTGATTGAGATTTTTTGATTCAACTTTATCTGGAGAACAGCACTACAATGTGTCCTCCTTTCTTAGGGTCCTTTTGGTCTGGGTTTAAAAAAGAAAAGTGTTCTTTATTATTGTGCCACAACACAATACCTCTCCTTATTATTAACAGAGGATTTTTGGAGGGGAATATTTGTCAAAGTCGGTCGACTTGATTGACCGACTTTAATAAACAGTTTGTCTTATTAAAAAAAAATATTGTCACACGCTCACTCACACACACACACAAATGCGTAACGAGCACAAACGCACGACGACGACACCAAACCAACACACGTCGTGTACATGTGTGCAGACGTGCATGCATGCGTGCACACAAGCAAACACATGCATTTTATGTGCATGGTTATCTGACACACCTGAGCGCACACACACACACATGCAGACACACGCCCACACACTCTAAAATGTGCCAGACAGAATAACAGGAGAACAACAGACACATGTAGGAACGGTGCGATGCTAAAGTACGCCCACAGACGCACATAAACTATTCTGTACACAAAGCAGAACGCACAGACACACACTCACACACACACACACACACACAGGTTTGTATTAATACACTTGTGTTTTCTGAATTTTAGGACGGCATTGAAAATTGCTGAAAAATAGCCACACCAAAAAAATGCAGATCTAAAATATTGTGGACCTGTAAGATTTGTATTTCAGTACCCCTGGTATAAACAAACAATACAAACAGGACCACACACACACACAAAATTTCAAAATATTTGCAAAAGAACAGCAGTGGACTCAGGACACAGCCCTGGGTAGAACCATTGTTTTCCGACCCGCACAGATTGAGGTCTGTTCGTTAGGAAGTGCAGCAGCCAGTTACACAGGGGAGTGCTAAAGGCCCAGGGGGTCCAGTTTGTGAACCAGTTGACAAACTGGACCCCCTGGGCCTTTGCCTTGTTGCACATTAACGGTAACCGAAGTATTATGGTAATCAACTGGGGACCACCCCAAACTAATTTTGGGACCCCCAGTGTGGGAACTACTGTGCTAGACTAACAGCCCTGCATAGATCTATTGATGAAGAGTTCAACGCACAACAGTGTAGGGCAACACCTGCTGGTCAGTGTCAGTATAGTTTCTGATTTTATGTCTATAGCCATTCCAGTCAAACTGTCCAACTGAGCAGTGGTGGAAGTACTCACATTTTCACTTAAGTAAAAGTATCAATACCACAATATAAAAATTGCCTGTTACAAGTAAAAGTTTGGTATTCAAAATGTACTTGAGTAAAAGTACAAAAGTATTGGCATCAAAATGTATTCGTGTACCAAAAGTAAAAGCGCTCATTGTGCAGAACGTCCCATTTACAAGTTTTCAAAATGCAAAATAGCAGATCTACAAGCTCACACTGCTTTGCAATGAAACGTGTTGTGAGCTTGTAGATTGGTTATTTTAAAATAGCCAAAGTACATATATAGGCAAACCTAACATGGGGCGAGGCACAACATGCTGCACAGGATAGGACCAGATGAAGCAGATGGTCACAGCCTTATGTTCCACAGGGAACCAAGATGATAAAGTAATAAAGTAATATATGTCACAGTACGATTGGAAAACCAGTCACAATGAAAAAGGTTTTTACATGGTTTTCTTGTGACGTCACCTTCAGGTGACTCAGCGCCGTCCGAGTTATGTACCGATAGTTATGTACTTATTTTTCAATCATACTGTAACACACGTACGTGTGTGTGTAGATAGACATAGAGAGATAACAACTACTTCTGAGAAAGAAAGAGATCAGATCCCTCTTTCAGCTTCCTGTTTTATTTAAAAATAAGATTATATTTAAAATGTTCTAGCCTCCTGTATCTCAGAATGTCTGTCCCACTCTTACTGAATTTAATCAACTAAGATCCTACTGTAGAATGTAGACATTGTCTTAATAGAATAATACATTATTTTATAATATTATAAACAATGTGATAATGTTCTTGTGTTGACAGACAAACCGAAGGTGGCCTTTTCTGTTGGTTTGAGTGATTATGGACAAGTTGGACCATTTAGTTCTGAAACCACTCTGGTCTACAAGAGAGTCATCACTAACATCGGCAACGCATACAATCCAACTACAGGTATGTTATTATGACAGAGAAAGATTTAGACTACAGACTCAGACCAAGACTTAGTGTATACAATACAAGATACATATTGTGTTAATATAATCATAAAAGACTAGGTGTATACAATACAAGATACATATTGTGTTAATATAATCATAAAAGGGTGAGTGTCAGGAGACACATTTATAATAATAATAATAAAATAAAATAAATGATATAATAATCAAGTGTTAAAAGCTTCAACAATGTGGGGGAGGACAACACTGTGCAGCAGTGATGTAAAGTAACTAAGTACATTTACTAAAGTACTGTACTAAAGTACACTTTTGAGGATTTTTTAGTTTACTGGAATATTTTATATTTGCTATACTTTTCGTCTACTCCACTACATCTCAGAGACACATATTATACTTTTACTGCAGTATAATTAATTGAAAACTTTAGTTCCTAGTTACTTTGAAGATTTTGAATATTATTACAAAACATACATTAACCACTTCAATAGACTTTGGCTATTTTAAAAAGATTTTTTTATACATGACGATTAATGCCTGTTCTGCATAATGAGTACTCTTAAGTGTATTCTGATGCCAATACTTTTGTACTTTTACTCCCGTAAATTTTTAGCACCAAACTTTTACTTGTAACAGACTATTTCTACCTTGTGTTATTGATACTTTTACTTAAGTGAAAAATCCCAGTAAATGCCCCCCCCCCCCCCGACCCCTAGTGTCACCTCCAAGCCATCATGTTCCTCAACATGATGGCTCCACCATGCTGGACACCAATGTTCCACTCTTTCATGAGATCAATCAAATGCCAATGATCCTGGACCACCACCATGAAGGTGGTGGTCCAGACCAGTGTCTCTCAAACTTTTTTCATGTCAAGGACCCCCAAAATTATATGTATTTGGTCGCAGACCCCCATCTCAAAATATTTTGTTCCAGGGACCCCCAGAAGCAAAGATTTGAGTAAAAACATTTTCAAAAATAGCAGATCTACAAGCTCATAGTGCGGCACCGAGTGCCGCGCTATGAGCTTGTAGATCTGCTATTTTTGAAAACAAGCTCATAGCGCGGTGCCGCGCTCATAGCGCGGTGCCGCGCTCATAGCGCGGCACCGAGTGCCGCGCTCATAGCGCGGCACCGAGTGCCGCGTTATGAGCTTGTAGATCTGCTATTTTTGAATAGCCAAAGTATAAAAGGTTAAAGTGGTTAAAACCATTGTGATGCTTTATTAACACATTTTGCTGCCCCCCCTCTCCCCCAGTTTTTTTCATGAATATTCTGTGATACACATGAACGTTATTTTCTCATATACTGCATGTGTCATATTAAATATGGACAAAAACACGTCATCACTGGTCTTCTACATGTATTATAGTCTTACAAATAATCAGTAAAACACACAAGAAGACAAACATACATGCTTTTGAATATTGTGTTTATTGACAGAATGCATAAGAACATTATGTGGGCCAACAAACACTCATCTCTTTAATGTAACAGTGTAGCAGTGTTACATAGGATAGAGCAGGAAACCACTGAAGATGTTGTGGTTGTCTGAGTCATCATAGAGCTGGGAGGAACCACCAGGTATACGCATGTAAACTCTGTCTCCCTGCTCCAGCTCTAGGATCATTCCATTAGATACATATTCCCAACCCCCATTATTGGATGCATGGTTATAAATGAGACTCTGTCCATTTTTATACATCCGGATAAACACATATGTTGATGATGTAGTGTCAGCTGCAGTAAATCTGAAGTGATAAACTCCTTTCACAGGTGCTGAAAAGATACCTGTGCACGCACACGCGCGCACGCACGCACACGCACACACACACACACACACACACACACACACACACACACACACACACACACACACACACACACACAATACAATTGTGTGAATAAAACACCATATTGTGGGAAACAAGATGGTGGTTTTCACTTTTAAAACAGTGGTTCTCAAAGTAGGGGTCCCCTAAGGGGCCTAGAGGGGGTTCCAAGGTCCCCAGCAAAATGTGTATAGCATCAAAATCAGTTTAACTACTTTAACTTTATTTTATAATTAGACTTTTAGAAATAGCAAATCTACAAGTCCCCTACAAGTACCTGTCCCCGACTAAGGATTTGTTTAGTCGAATCTAATTGGCGACTAACTGCCAATAGTCGACTGGTGTGGTGAGGCATGTTGTGAGCTTGTAGATCTGATATTTCAAAACATTGTGACACATTTGGAATAATCTTCAGATGGGGGTCCACGGTCAGTTTTGGAGGTCCTTGACATGAACATGTTTGAGAACCACAGATTTATATCATTGTTAATTAAGATATAAATAATTATTATCATTGTTAATGAAAACCAATGACATTAAAGGAGGAGTTCACCCAAAAAAAGTACTTATTTTCTATCAATTGCACACCCTATGAAGCCTTGAATTCATGGATTTATTTTTGTTTTTGTGACATTCCTAAGCCAATAATTTGATGACCGGGTGTATTTCCGGTAGGAGACACACATAATCTATTTTGTGTCTCCTACCGGATACACTAGACAGTAGGAGAAGGGAATCAAATTATTAGCTTAGGAATGCAACAAAAACAAAAAGAAATCCATGAATTCAAGGCTTCATGGGGTGTGCAATTGATAGAAAATAAATCATTTTTTGGGTGAACTACAACTTTAAACTTCTCTCATCTCATCCTGTCTATTGGTTTAAATAGGAAACAGACCGTGAAGATGTATGTACATTACTGTAATATTTATTTAATGTCTGATAGACGTAAGTTGAGGAAACTAATTGATTGTATAAAGTTAATTAACATGAATTAATCATAACATACCTGTAGTTGGATTGTATGCGTTGCCGATGTTAGTGAAGACTTTCTTGTAGATCAGAGTGGTGTCAGAACTAACTGGTCCAACAGAAGAACCCAAACCAACGGAAAAGGCCACCTTTGGTTTGTCTGTCAACACAAGAACATTATCACATTGTTTATACTATTATAAAATAATGTATTATTCTATTAAGACAATGTCTACATTCTACAGTAGGATCTTAGTTGACTAAGTTCAGTAAGAGTGGGACAGACATTCTGAGATACAGGAGGCTAGAACATTTTAAATATAATCTTATTTTTAAATAAAACAAGAAACTGAAAGAGGGATCTGATCTCTTTCTTTCTCAGAAGTAGTTGTTATATCTCAACTGTCATGATAGGAGAACCAGTATAAAGATCATTGTAATACTTTAATCTACTTGTAAAAACATTGATTTAACTTTTAATAAAAGGTCAGGTGGTTTCATTCACCTCATTGGTCAGACTCTAATTAGTGATTTTAATATTGTAAGACGTTAAAGTCACTACTTTGATTCAGACCAGCTGAATGTAACATGTTGTGATGATTTACACATTATTCATCATTAATAACGTTATTAATTAATTGGTTAACCACTTAAGCCTTATACTTAGTTGACCGGGATCCCCCCGGGCTGTATACAGTACTAGATGTGCTACTATTTCTCTCTACACCAAATCTCTCTGCCAAAAATAGCAGATCTACAAGCTCACAACACGTCACATTGCGGCATGGTGTGAGCTTGTAGATCTGCTATTTTACCTGAATGTTTGCCAGAGAATTGGGATGCTAGGGTTCTGTTAGTTTAACTATGGACACTGATTTTAAAGTCTTAGATTACTAGTTTCAAATATATATTTGTGGGTCTTAATTTTAGAACATAATGTAATGTAAATATACTTACTCCTCAGTTCCTGCACCTGGTCGTCAGTAGCAGTCAGCTTTGTTTCTACGGTGGACAGCTGAGCAACATGGGCTGAAATCAACACAATATTAGCATTAAATCACTCATAAATACTCATGTAGTTTAATTTTGCTTTACCTTGTCTATTATACAATCAATACAGTAAATTACATTATCAAGACAGTATCTATTCTCTGATTCTCTAATTAAAACTTAAAGACGGGGTGCCGTGATTTTCAGTGAATCCCCCCCTCCCCCCCCCCCCCCCCCCAGTTCATTAAGTATACCTGGTTCTCACCTTAACACCTCCTCCACCACCTTAGCACCACCCACTTAGTGTCCTAGTCCCTCCTCCTCCTCATGCCCACACCTGCTGTGTTATGATAATGAGGGGGAGGGTATATTTTTACTATGTCACTAAAGCACTGTTTCTCCATTGGCACGTTTGACCCTCAAGGTTTCAGCCTTAGGAAGAAACTCAAAATAGTCAGAGAAGACATAAAACACCATAAAAACACCACCAGGGGGCTTAATGAAGTTCTATCAACCTCATAGACACATGAAAAACAGAAAAAGTGCAAAACCATGGCACCACCTCTTTAAAGGACCACTTCACCCATTTTCAACTTCTTATAATTGGTCCTCACTAATGCTCATTATAATATTTATATAATATATATCTGTGTCTCAGAGGAGGGCTGTGGACAGTTCAGAAACCTGACTACCAGGGACATCATCGATGGGGAATCCAAGCTAATAGAAACTACAGGCTTTTTATTCCTGTAAAATTAGTATGCTATAATGGAAGCCATTGTTCTTGTGTTAATACAAATACAAACAAAAATGTTGAAATCTTGTTTGTAAAAATGTTAAACCTGTCTAATGATGATGTCATTGGTAGGTGGGTTTCTGAACTGTCCACAGCCCTCCTATGAGACACAGACTGAGTAGAGACACAAATGGTATCATTTTATCATGAGCATTAGTGAGGACCTATTATATGAAGAAAGGTTGAAAATGGGTGAAGTGCTCCTTTAACCCATTAAGACCTGAGGCCGATTCTAATGTTTTCTAAATCAGTGGTTCTCAAACTTTTTCATGGCAAGGACCCTCAAAATTATGTATTTGGCCGTGGACCCCCATCTCAAAATATTTTTGTTCCAGGGACCCCCCAGAAACAAGGATTTGAGTTAAAAATGTTCACTTTAAAAACATATATATATATATATAATTTGCACACATTTTACCGATTTTTCCAAAATAGCAGATCTACAAGCTCATAGAGTGACACGCTATGAGCTTGTATATCTGCTATTTTTGAATAGCCAAAGTATAAAATAAGGTTAAAGTGGTTATAATGATTGTGAAATTATTATCCCATTAAAACCGGGAAAGAATCTTGCAACATCAGTCTTTCAGAGAACTCTTTAGGACAGTAGTTCTCAAAAATAGCAGATCTACAAGCTCACAGCGCATCAATTTGTGCAGTATTAATAATAATTTAAGCATTTTTTTACAAAAATCTTGTATTCTGGCATTTACAAGACATTTTCAGATGGGGTCCGCGGCCAAATACACATTTTGGGGGTCCTTGGCATGAAAATGTTTGAGAACCACTGATTTAGAAGACATTTGTAGAATGGGCCTCAGGTCTTAATGGGTTAACTGCTACTATGACATATGCTTTCCAGGTGTTAATGGGTTAAGTCATTTCTCAACTCTGCTCTTTCCTGTCTGCATCCACTGAACATCATCAGGTTCAAATTACCTTCACTTTCTGTCTCCAAGTCTCCAACCTGGACCTCTGTGGCTCCCAGTCTGCTCTGGTGGTCTGCAACCTGGACCTCTGTGGCTCCCAGTCTGCTCTGGTGGTCTGCAACCTGGACCTCTGTGGCACCCAGTCTGCTTTGGTGGTCTACAACCTGGACCTCTGTGGCA
Organism: Gymnoscopelus microlampas; assembly: GCF_963454915.1. NCBI lineage: Eukaryota > Metazoa > Chordata > Actinopteri > Myctophiformes > Myctophidae > Gymnoscopelus > Gymnoscopelus microlampas. The sequence goes on along the minus strand of NC_139943.1, from coordinate 5,820,882 downwards.
CCCAGTCTGCTCTGGTGGTCCGCAACCTGGACCTCTGTGGCACCCAGTCTGCTCTGGTGGTCTGCAACCTGGACCTCTGTGGCACCCAGTCTGCTCTGGTGGTCTGCAACCTGGACCTCGGTGGCACCCAGTCTGGTCTGGTGGTCTGCAACCTGGACCTCTGTGGCACCCAGTCTGGTATGGTGGTCTTCAACCTGGACGTCTGTGGCATTCAGCCTGGCCTGGTGGTCTTCAACCTGGAACTCTGTGGCACCCAGTCTGCTCTGGAGGTCTTCAACCTGGGACTCACTCGCACTCAATTTGGCAGCCATTCCTGAAAAATACCACAGACAAATGTATGTTAAACGACTATATGAAACATTTAAGCCGGCACCGTTACAACTTCTTCAAGCTCCATTTGGACCATCCTTACCTCTCATTAAGATCCTCTGCTCCTTGACTTCTTCCTCGCTGGCTGCCACCCTGGTCTCCATGTTCCTCAGCTGCACGCGTTGTTCTACCACCATGTCTCTCTGCTCTTTGGCTTCTACCTCACTGGCTGCCACCCTGGCCTCTGTGTTGCTCAGCTTCTCTCTCTGTTCGACCACGGTAGCTCCCAGAAGAAGCACCTTGTCTCTCTGCTCATTAGCTTCTTCCTCACTGGCTGCTAACCTGGCCTCTGTGTAACTCAGCTTCTCTCTCTGTTCTACCACGGTAGCTCCCAGAAGAAGCACCTTGTCTCTCTGCTCATTAGCTTCACCCTCATTGGCTGCTAACCTGGCATCCGTGTAACTCAGCTTCTCTCTCTGTTCTATCACGGTGGCTCCCAGGCTATGCACCATGTCCCTAACCTCTTTCAGCTCAGTCCAGAGGTCAAGTTGTAAGAGGCCACCTGGTTCAACACTGCCCTCTATCTCGTTGACCCGTCCACTCTCCCCCTGAGCCCCGGCCTCAGACAGACAGAACAGTAAAACCAGCAAAGCCCCGCAGCACTTCATTCTGAGAACAGAGTGACTATTGGTGTCTCGCAGCCTCCTTTTATGCCCCAAAAAGCCATCTGATGAAGCAACATTGGTACGTGTCATCGTACCCAGTGGAAAGTTAATGTGCAACTGGACACCATCGTGTCGTGATGATACCGGCTCTGAAAAGAGCGGCTGAGAATATGTTTCATGTAATCAGCTGTTGTTATTCAGATAAATGTAGTAGGGTTGTTTTTCTGGTGTGGTGAGAATGCCTTCAGATGTTCAGTTAGAGAAAAAAAATAAAAATAGATTGATATTTATTCATTGCACATAAACCACAAATGTTTTCTGTCAAAAACATTATAAAATACTTCAAATAGACGATCTACAAGCTCACAACGTGTCCACGTAGATCGGCTATTTTCACTATTTTAAAATGTTTTCAAAAATAGTAAAATAAATGGCAAAAACGTTTAGGCATAAGGGGTAAGATGGGGCCCTAGAAGCCCAAAAGGTTGCCGGTTCCAAGCCCTGTCCAGATGGCACACAAATGGGTCAAAATGACTGTGGGTCAGAGGTCAAATCCTCAGAGCCTCTCCTGCTCATAGGCGTGTTTGTGGATGGACTGATTAGATGGTACAACGATTATTATATTATAATTCATAAAGAACAATTTGAAGCAGGAGTTGGGAGGTATAGTGAAGTGCAACAATACAATACCCCATTATAAACAGATAAGCTGCATAGTTAGTCATTCTACATGGGAGAGAAAATGCTGCCAAACTGCAGCAAACTTATCAGCAGATCCTCACAGTGTGGAGCATGTTTTCATGTTTACATAACCTCACAGATCCACCTGCTGAGAGGGGGGGGGGGGGGGGGGCAATCAGACACCTTGATGGTTCACCAAAAAACACCAAGCATAGGACAAGGTTCAAAGGTCAGAGCTGTGATATCTGAATACACTTCACATATAGAGGAGCAGAATGTTGATAAACTGGAACATGACCAACATGTGTTTAAAAGACTAGCAGGAGCTTGTTTACAATCTGTTACAAGTAGGATTGACTGAAAAGTGAGGTTTTCTTATTACTAATAGTCTTTGGTCACATGGGACTATACTGCTTTTTCAAAACCGGTAGAAAATGCCCTACAGTGTAAAATTCCCTTTAATGTTATTGTGTAAGGCCTACACAATAACATTGATTAGGGAATGATATTATATTCAGCACACACATGCGATGGGCTCCAGTCTAATTGAAATTAAAGATCTAATGTATAAAGTTCTATTGTAATATAATATTATAGATCGAATGTATACAATTCAAGTGAGAATTTCCATGACTCTCAGTGAAGCTAGAATGATACAGGATTGAAGCATGAATATTGACTTGTACAGTGGTTACTTTAAGTCTACTTTATTAATGTCAGGACTCACATTGAAGCTATTGGTACAATGGTTACTATATGTCTAGTTTATTAATGATACAGGATTGATAAATGAATATTGACTGGTTCAATGGTTACTATAAGTCTAGTTTATTTTGAAGCACGTTGAGTCTACTGTATGAAATGTGCTTCATAAAAACACTTGACTTATAGGCCTACAGCCAGTAGAGTGCATAAATCTGCCAGAGGATCTGTCCTGATAATAAAAGTGATTTATATGCAGTGAAAGTTCTACATATAAGTGGAGATTTGAGAAAATTCTAATCATGCATTTAAGAAAAAGAGAACAACAAGAAATACATTTCATTTGTGTTAAGGAGCTATTATTATAAAAATATAATACAAGTATTATTGTTATTATTTTATCATTTATTTTGAACATTTTCAGAGAAACATTTAGACAAATACTACAGACTCAGACCAAGACTTAGTGTATACAATACAAGATACATATTGTGTTAATATAATCATAAAAGGGTGAGTGTCAGGAGACACATTTATAATAATAATAATAAAATAAAATAAATTATATAATAATCAAGTGTTAAAAGCTTCAACAATGTGGGGGAGGACAAAACTGTGCGGCAGTGATGTAAAGTAACTAAGTACATTTACTCAAGTACTGTACTAAAGTACACTTTTGAGGATTTTTTAGTTTACTGGAATATTTTATATTTGCTATACTTTTACTTCTACTCCACTACATCTCAGAGACACATATTATACTTGTACTGCAGTATACTTATTTGAAAACTTTAGTTGCTAGTTACTTTGAAGATTTTGAATATTATTACAAAACATACATTAACCACTTCAATAGACTTCGGCTATTTTCAAAATATGTTTTATACATGACGATTAATGCCTGTTCTGCATAATGAGTACTCTTAAGTATATTCTGATGCCAATCATTTTGTACTTTTACTCCCGTACATTTTTAGCACCGAACTTTTACTTGTAACAAACTATTTCTACCTTGTGGTATTGATACTTTTACTTAACCCATTAAGACCTGGAACGCATCTGTGTCACAATTTAGATTTATTTGGCTAATCAAAAATAGCAGATATACAAGCTCATAGCGCGGCACCGAGTGCCGCGCTACGAGCTTGTAGATCTGCTATTTTTGAAAAATCTTGAAAAAAAAAATGTTTAGATTTCTTTTCAAAAAACTGTTAGGATCAGGTCTTAATGGGTTAGGTGAAAAATAACAGTAAGTGCCCCCCCCCCCCCCCCCCCCGTTCACAGGCCAGAGGTGCCAGAACCCTTGGCCCGCAGCACCAGGGGGCATAAGACGTGTGTCTTTTGTCCAGTACTGTGGGACGGGGCATCGCCACCCCACGGTGGAACCACATGAAGACACGGGGCAAAAGCCTGATGGGATTAGACCTTATAGAGGTCTAGGCAGACCGGGGTATAGGGGTCAAAATGGTGACCTTTCTGATAATCAGTGGGCCTCTCTTCTCTACCGACTCATCTACAGCAGGTTATAATGCATTATAAGTGTTTATGATGCACTATGTAGACATGGGCTTCATAGAAACTCATGCCAACTAAATTAACCCATTAAAACCTGAGGCGATTCTTAAAAATGTTTTCTAAATCCTAACAGGTTTTTGAAAAAAAAACTGTTCAAGATTTGTCAAAAGTATCAGATCTACAAGCTCATGAAATAATAAATAAATGTGTCATGAAAGCCATGAAAGAAGTGCATCATGATCATCTCTGCTGTCATTACATCATCTATACCTTCCTCCTCCTGTCTCTCAGATTCATGTGGTTCACATTGCTCTGTAATACACACAGTGTGATTCATTCATTCATTCATTGTGTCACTTATGTTTGTATCATAACTTCAAGTCAATGAAAGGTTGTAATTTGATACAGTAAGTGTGAGGTTTTTAGTGTGAGTCCTGAGTCCTCTGATGACAGTATGTATGGTGTGAGAGTTCCAACATGTGCTTCATGATAAGAGATGCCAGGCTGAATGTCCCTAACCCTCTGAACAGACCCTAACCCTCTGAACAGACCCTAACCCTCTGATGAGACCCTAACCCTCTGATAAGACCCTAACCCTCTGAACAGACCCTAACCCTCTGAACAGACCCTAACCCTCTGAACAGACCCTAACCCTCTGAACAGACCCTAACCCTCTGAAGAGACCCTAACCCTCTGATAAGACCCTAACCCTCTGATGAGACCCTAACCCTCTGATCAGACCCTAACCCTCTGAACAGACCCTAACCCTCTGAACAGACCCTAACCCTCTGAACAGACCCTAACCCTCTGATGAGACCCTAACCCTCTGATGAGACCCTAACCCTCTGAACAGACCCTAACCCTCTGAACAGACCCTAACCCTCTGAACAGACCCTAACCCTCTGAATAGACCCTAACCCTCTGAACAGACCCTAACCCTCTGAATAGACCCTAACCCTCTGAACAGACCCTAACCCTCTGAATAGACCCTAACCCTCTGAACAGACCCTAACCCTCTGATGAGACCCTAACCCTCTGAACAGACCCTAACCCTCTGATAAGACCCTAACCCTCTGAACAGACCCTAACCCTCTGAACAGACCCTAACCCTCTGAACAGAGTGCTGAGAATAGATTCAATGTGATCAGGTGTTGTTTTTATGCTGTGATAACTAAGTGAACGAGTGTTCAGCCTTCAGACGTTCAGATAAAGGCGATGATCTCTAAACTATATTTATATTTCTTCAATAGATTTAAAAACATATTATCTCTGTCTAAAGGTGTTTGTGTCAAAACCAGCATACCCCCCCCCCCCCCCCCCACACACACACACACACACACACACACACACACACACACACACACACACACACACACACACACACACACAGTTTGTTTGATCAGGTGATCAAATAGTCAGTTCCCTTCCACTCCAACTGCACTTCACTTCTCTTACTGTACTTTACTGTATGTCATACCAGAGCTTGTAGATCTGCTACTTTCGCTGCTGACAGTTTTCTTTTAAACTTACGTTGACTCAAGTCAATGTTTTCAGCTGGTGTATGACTAATGATAGTTCTGTTTATTTAAGTGGAATATAATAGTGAAAATAATACAATTCCCTGGCCTATACAATGTTATTGTGTAGGCCCTACACAAACACTGTAGAGAGAGAGAGAGAGAGAGAGAGAGAGAGAGAGAGAGAGAGAGAGAGAGAGAGAGAGAAAGAGAGAGAGAGACAGGCAGGCAGTAGTGGCAGCAATTTATATGAATAAATGTGACAAAATACAGCAAAATCCTAAAAGTATTTACAGTTACCTGTATTGGAAATTAAAGAGCCTGTGTATTATGCAAATCACAGTAGCTAGACGATCAATGACACGCGCACACATTTTAACACAAAAAGGTCCAATAAGCCTCGGTTACAAACGTTTTCACAACACTAATAGAATACAACATACAATAAATTGCACATGGATAATATCCAACAGGCCTGCCGCTCTGCACGGCGGCAGCAGCAGCATTTAACAATAATAAGATACATATTGTATTATTATAAGGGTGAGTGTCAGGAGACACATTTATAATAATAATACAATTAAATAAATAAGATAATAATCAAGTGTTAAAAGCGTGCATTTACTCAAGTACTGTACTAAAGTACACTTTTGAGGATTTCTTTTTACTTTACTGGAATATATTATATTTGTTATACTTTTACTTCTACTCCACTACATCTCAGAAACACATATTATACTTTTACTGAAGTAGTTATTTGAAAACTTTAGTTGCTAGTTATACTTTGAAGATTTTGAATATTATTACAAAACATACATTAACCACTTCAAATAGACTTTGGCTATTTTAAAAAGATTTTTTATACATGACGATTAATGCCTGTTCTGCATAATGAGTACTCTTAAGTATATTCTGATGCCAATACTTTTGTACTTTTACTCCCGTCAATTTTTAGCACCAAACTTTTACTTGTAAAAGACTATTTCTACCTTGTGTTATTGATACTTTTACTTAAGTAAATGCCCCCCCCCCACCCCAAGTATCACCTCCAACCCATCATGTTCCTCAACATGATGGCTCCACCATGCCGGACACCAATGTTCCACTCTTTCATGAGATCAATCAAATGCCAATGATCCTGGACCACCACCATGAAGGTGGTGGTATAGACCAGTGGCTCTCAAACTTTTTCCATGTCAAGGACCCCCAAAATTATATGTATTTGGCCGCGGACCCCCATCTCAAAACATTTTGTTCCAGAGACCCCCAGAAGCAAAGATTCGAGTAAAAACATTTTCAAAAAGTGGTTCCGCGCTATGAGCTTGTAGATCTGCTATTTTTGAATAGCCAACGTATAAAAGGTTAAAGTGGTTAATGTTATTGTGATGCTTTATTAACACATTTTGCCAGTTTTTTTCATGAATATTCTGTGATACACATGAACGTTATTTTCTCATACACTGCATGTGCCATATTATATATGGACAAAAACACGTCATCACTGGTCTTCTACATGTATTATAGTCTTACAAATAATCAGCAAAACACACAAGAAGACAAACATAGATGCTTTTGAATATTGTGTTTATTGACAGAATGCATAAGAACATTATGTGGGCCAACAAACACTCATCTCTTTAATGTAACAGTGTAGCAGTGTTACATAGGATAGAGCAGGAAACCACTGAAGATGTTCTGGTTGTCTGAGTTATCATAGAGCCTGTAACCACCAGGTAAACGCATGTAAACTCTGTCTCCCTCCTCCAGCTCTAGGATCATTCCATTAGATACATATTCCCAACCACCACTAATGTATGCATGGTTATAAATGAGACTCTGTTCATTTTTACACATCTGGATATACACATATGTTGATGATGTAGTGTGAGCTGCAGTAAATCTGAAGTGATAAACTCCTTTCACAGGTGCTGAAAAGATACCTGCGCACACACACGCACGCACGCGCGCACGCACGCACGCACGCACGCACGCACGCACACACACACACACACACACACACACACACACACACACACACACACACACACACACACACACACACACACACACACACACACACACACACACACCTCTGTGAATAAACCACCATGTTGTGGGAAACAAGATGGTGGTTTTCACTTTTAAAACAGTGGTTCTCAATGTGGGGTCCCAGGACCCCCAAGGGTCCTTGAGGGGGTTCCAAGGTCCCCAGCAAAATGTGTTAATATAGCATCAAAATCAGTTTAACTATCTTAACTTTATTTTATAATTAGACTTTTAGAAATAGCAAATCTACAAGCTCACAACACATTGTGATGAGGCATATTGTGAGCTTGTAGAACTGCTATTTCAAAACAGTGGGCCTCATTCAGCAATAAATTTGTATGTTGTCTTCTTAAATTTCTTCCTAAGTGAATTCCTAAGAGAAGTCGAGTCAGATTCATGAAACGTTCTTAAAAGGCAGAATTGATCGTAACTATGTTCTTGATGATGATGAATCACAATCCTCGTAACTTGAAGGGGTGTGCCAGTTAATCCTAATTACCATAGGGAGCCTCCCCACAATCCCCATATAAGGCATGACTGCATGGCTCTGCCTGCAGTCACACCTGTGTGTGATTGCTGCACACAGAAATCACAGGAAATCACACAGAGAAATAAAGTTGAGAGAATGAAGTAAAGAATACCTAAACTAAAGCCTGAAGATGGTGGAACACCAGACTCCAAACCTAAAAATAAATAAATATTGCTGTGGAGGTACTTCTGAAGTGAACAGCAAATTATTTTATTTAATTAATTAATGTATTTTATTATTTCTCTCACATTAATCAACATATCACCACTCGACATCAATGTAAATTTGCTGAAATTAGCTGTTAAAAATGTTGTCCATATTTCATGTTCAGGAGTAGCGTTAGTAGTGGATATAAAACCTTTTAGTACTGAAAGCTGGTGGGTGGATATAGAGCGTCTTTAAAGGTGTAGTGAAATGAAAAATATGTTTTTCACACTTTTAGATCATATCCGTGGTCATCATATGGGCATACCTAACAATAGATGCCAAAAAAAATGAAAAAAACCCATTTTTGTGTATTTTTACATCTAAAGTCCCTAAAAAGCCAATCTTAATTACTTCCTGTAAACGAAAACGTGCTGCGTGATGACATAATACAGCCTTCACGAATATAAATGAATCTTGATTACATGCACCTGTTTGATTCCCATAGCTGCACGTTCTTCAAACACAGCTGATTTTAATTACAGAGATACTCCGTTTTGAATCTCATTGCAGATGAGTATTACTCATTTTAAACTTCATCTGCACACTAAAATATGTATCTGAAAACATTATAGGTTAGAAATAAGCCAGGTAGTAGCAAACGTGCTTCACTGGCCGTCTCTCTCTCACTTGTAAACAAACACTAGCCGTGTGCCAGCACGGCTGAAGTGATTGAGATCCAACGTCCCATAGCCTGAAGGGATGGGACCTTCTGATTGGTTTAGAGTCGTTGAGCCGACGTTTCGGGCTGAACCTTCAAAATAAAATGACCGAAAATGTCACTTCAGTGCGTCTTTAAGGTAGCAGCTGCTTGGTATGTAATGGGGTGGAAATAGGGGTGTGGTGGGTGATATGGTGGTGCAAGGAGGGGTGTAGGGGGCTGTGTGGGGTATGGGGATGGGTTTGACGGGTGGGTATAGGGGGGCTTTCAGGTAGGAAGGGGACTTGAAAATGGGGGTGTGGCGAATGTCGGGATATGGGGGTGGGGGTATGGGGGGGCGATGTGGGTGGGTTGGGTGGGGGGTTATGGGGTGGGTATGGGGCTTGGGCTTCAACTCAACCGGGTCTGTTTGGGTTAGATGCATTTGGCTGCAGACCCCCACCTGAAAATATTTTCTGCTAGGGAAATGTTTTCAAGATTCATCAAAAGGTTTCGAAAATAGCCGATCTACAAGTTCAAAATTGCCAGTAATGGGACGCGTTGTGAGCTTGTAGATCAGCTATTTTCAAACAAAGTATAAAATAGGGTTAAAGTGATTAAACTGTTCCTCGTTTGCTGTGGACCCCCTGGAACAGCTTCAAGGACTCCTGGGGGTCCCCAGACCACACCTTTGAGAACCTTTTTTGCTCTAAAGATATGATAAAAATATTATTGTAATTTAAATCCTATATTATACAACTGTAGAATTGAAGAAACTTCGAGAATTAATTCTTTTTGCACAAACATATCACACTTAAGAACTCAAAGGCCACCCTAAGAGTGCTCTCTAGTATGTGTAGATTTCTTCTTAACTTAAGAACAAATCACAGCTAAGAAAACATTTGTGAATGCCAAAATCTCTTAAAAAAACTTCTTAAGTGGGTCTAAGAACAAATTTGTTCGTAAGTACGGTTCATGAATCGGGCCCAATGACCATTAAAGTCTCATCTCATCCTGTCTATTGTTTTAAATAGGAAACACACCTTAAATATGTATGTACATTATTACTGTAATATTGATTTAATGTCTGATGTAAGTTGAGGAAACAAATTGATTCTATAAAGTTAATTAACATGAATTAATCATAACATACCTGTAGTTGAATTGTATGCGTTGCCGATGTTAGTGAAGACTTTCTTGTAGATCAGAGTGGTTTCAGAACTAAATGGTCCAACGTGTCCATCACCCAAACCAACAGAAAAGGCCACCTTTGGTTTGTCTGTCAACACAGGAACATTATCACATTGTTTATAATATTATAACATAATATATTATTCTATTTAGACAATGTCTACATTCTACAGTAGGATCTTAGTTGATTAAGTTCAGTAAGAGTGGGACAGACATTCTGAGATACAGGAGGCTAGAACATTTTAAATATAATCTTATTTTTAAATAAAACAGGAAGCTAAAAGAGGGATCTGATCTCTTTCTTTCTCAGAAGTAGTTGTTATATCTCAACTGTCATGATAGGAGAACCAGTATAAAGATCATTGTAATACTTTAATCTACATGTAAAAACATGAATTTAACTTTTAATAAAAGGTCAGGTGGTTTCATTCCCCTCATTGGTCAGACTCTAATTAGTGATTTTAATATTGTAAGACGTTAAAGTCACTACTTTGATTCAGACCAGCTGAATGTAACATATTGTGATCATTTACACATTATTCATCATTAATAATGTTATTAATTAATTGGTTAACCACTGAAACCTTATACTTAGTTGACCGGGATCTTCCCAGGCTTGCTAGTATTTCCCTCTACACCAAATATCTCTGCCAAAAATAGCAGATCTACAAGCTCACAACACGTCACATTGCGGCATGGTGTGAGCTTGTAGATCTGCTATTTTACCTGAATGTTTGCCAGATAATTGGGATGCTAGGGTTCTGTTAGTTTAACTATGGACACTGATTTTAAAGTCTTAGATTACTAGTTTCAAATATATATTTGTGGGTCTTCATTTTAGAACATAATGTAATGTAAATATACTTACTCCTCAGTTCCTGCACCTGGTCGTCAGTAGCAGTCAGCATTGTTTCTACGGCGGACAGCTGAGCAACATGGGCTGAAATCAACACAATATTAGCATTAAATCACTCATAAATACTCATGTAGTTTAATTTGCTTTACCTTGTGGATTATACGATCAATACAGTAAATTACATTATCAACACAGTATCTATTCCCTGATTCTCTAATTAAAACTTAAAGACGGTGTGCCGTGATTTTCAGTGACCCCCCCCCTAAAACATAATCATCAGGTATTATGGTTATACTATGAGGAAGATCTTTTTCAAAAAAGTGTACAGAAATTGTTAAAATTATGTTTTTATGTGGACACGCCTCTAGTTCATTAAGTATACCTGGTTCCACCACCTTAGCACCACCCACTTAGTGTCCTAGTCCCTCCTCCTCCTCATGCCCACCCCAGCTGTGTTATGATAATGAGGGGGAGGGTATGTTTTTACTATGTCACATGTCACACATGCACGCGCGCGCAGCCCTCGTGCATGCGTCCCTCGTGTTTTTTTTTCGGGTTTCCCGCGGATAAAGTTACTTTTTTTGTTACTTTATTTCGGTTCTATGGTTAGGGTTACCAAAACACTCTCACTGTCACTGAGAGGGGAGGGGAGGCGGAGCAGACAGCACACACCAGAGCGTGCCACTGACAGCCTATCAGACAGCCTGCAGCAGCTGTCTCATTCAAGCCAAGCAGTGCTGCGCAGCCTGCGCTGATGTGAACGCAGTAATGCACGTTATTTTCTGCTGAAGGGAGGGGGCGGAGAGGGGGCCCCTTTGATCGGCGGGTAGGCGGGGCCCTACGCAACCTGCGTTGTGTGCGTATAGGGTGGAGCGGCTCTGAAGGTTTCAGCCTCAGGAAGAAACTCAAAATAGTCAGAGAAGACATAAAACACCATAAAAACTCCACCAGGGGGCTTAATGAAGTTCTATCAACCTCATAGACACATGAAAAACAGAAAAAGTGCAAAACCATGGCACCACCTCTTTAAAGGACTACTTCACCCATTTTCAACTTCTTATAATTGGTCCTCACTAATGCTCATTAATATATATCTGTGTCTCAGAGGAGGGCTGTGGACAGTTCAGAAACCTGACCACCAGGGACATCATCATTGGGGAATCCAAGCTAATAGAAACTACAGGCTTTTTGTTCCTGTAAAATTAGCATGCTATAATGGAAGCCAATGTGCTTGTGTTAATACAATTACAAAAAAACATGTTGAAATCTTGTTTGTAAAAAAAATTAAAACCTGTCTAATGATGATGTCATTGGTAGGTGGGTTTCTGAACTGTCCACAGCCCTCCTATGAGACACCGACTGAGTAGAGACAAAAATTGAATCATTTTATCATGAGCATTAGTGAGGACCTATATGAAGAAAGGTTGAAAATGGGTGAAGTGCTCCTTTAACCTATTAAGACCTGAGGTTGATTCTACAAATGTTTTCTAAATCAGTTGTTCTCAAACTTTTTCATGTCAAGGACCCCCAAAATTATGTATTTGGCCGTGGACACCCATCCCAAAATATTTTTGTTCCAGGGACCCCCCAGAAACAAGGATTTGAGTTCAAAATGTTCGCTTTAAAATTTGCACACATTTTACAGATTTTTCAAAAATAGCAGATCTACAAGCTCATAGAGCGACACGCTAAGAGCTTGTATATCTGCTATTTTTGAATAGCCAAAGTATAAAATATGGTTAAAGTGGTTAAAATGATTGTGAAATTATTATCCCATTAAAACCGGGAAAGAATCTTGCAACATCAGTCTTTCAGAGAACTCTTTAGAACAGTAGTTCTCAAAAATAGCAGATCTACAAGCTCACAGCGCATCACTTCGTGCAGTATTAATAATAATTTAAGCAATTTTTTTTTTACAAAAACTCTTGTCTTCTGGGGTTCCCTGGCAAAAAAACATTTTCAGATGGGGGTCCGTGGCCAAATACACATTTTTGGGGTCCTTGGCATGAAAACGTTTGAGAACTACTGATTGTAGAATGGGCCTCAGGTTTTAATGGGTTAACTGCTACAATGACAGATTCTTTCCAGGTTTTAAAGGGTTAAGTCATTTTTCAATGTTCCTGTCTGCATCCACTGAACATCATCAGGTTCAAATTACCTTCACTTTCTGTCTCCAAGTCTCCAACCTGGACCTCTGTAGCACCCAGTCTGCTCTGGTGGTCTGCAACCTGGACCTCTGTGGCACCCAGTCTGCTCTGGTGGTCTGCAACCTGGACCTCTGTGGCACCCAGTCTGGTCTGGTGGTCTGCAACCTGGACCTCTGTGGCACCCAGTCTGCTCTGGTGGTCCGCAACCTGGACCTCTGTGGCACCCAGTCTGCTCTGGTGGTCTGCAACCTGGACCTCTGTGGCACCCAGTCTGCTCTGGTGGTCCGCAACCTGGACCTCTGTAGCACCCAGTCTGCTCTGGTGGTCCGCAACCTGGACCTCTGTGGCACCCAGTCTAGTTTGGTGGTCTGCAACCTGGACCTCTGTGGCACCCAGTCTGCTCTGGTGGTCTTCAACCTGGACGTCTGTGGCATTCAGCCTGGCCTGGTGGTCGTCAACCTGGAACTCTGTGGCACCCAGTCTGCTCTGGAGGTCTTCAACCTGGGACTCACTCGCACTCAATTTGGCAGCCATTCCTGAAAAATACCACAGAGAAATGTATGTTAAACGACTATATGAAACATTTAAGCCGGCACCGTTACAACTTCTTCAAGCTCCATTTGGACCATCCTTACCTCTCATTAAGATCCTCTGCTCCTTGACTTCTTCCTCGCTGGCTGCCACCCTGGTCTCCATGTTCCTCAGCTGCACGCGTTGTTCTACCACCATGTCTCTCTGCTCTTTGGCTTCTTCCTCACTGGCTGCCACCCTGGCCTCTGTGTTGCTCAGCTTCTCTCTCTGTTCGACCACGGTAGCTCCCAGGCGAAGCACCATGTCTCTCTGCTCTTTGGCTTCTCCCTCACTGGCTGCTAACCTGGCCTCCGTGTAACTCAGCTTCTCTCTCTGTTCTATCACGGTGGCTCCCAGGCTATGCACCATGTCCCTAACCTCTTTCAACTCAGTCCAGAGGTCAAGTTGTAAGAGGCCACCTGGTTCAACACTGCCCTCTATCTCGTTGACCCGTCCTCCCTCCCCCTGAGCTCCAGCCTCAGACAGACAGAACAGTAAAACCAGCAAAGCCCCGCAGCACTTCATTCTGAGAACAGAGTGACTATTGGTGTCTCGCAGCCTCCTTTTATGCCCCAAAAAGCCACCTGATGAAGCAACATTGGTACGTGTCATCGTACCCAGTGGAAAGTTAATGTGCAACTGGACACCATCGTGTCGTGATGATACCGGCTCTGAAAAGAGCGGCTGAGAATATGTTTCATGTAATCAGCTGTTGTTATTCAGATAAATGTAGTAGGGTTGTTTTTCTGGTGTGGTGAGAATGCCTTCAGATGTTCAGTTAGAGAAAAAATAAAGAATAGATTGATATTTATTCATAGCATATAAACCACAAATGTTTTCTGTCAAAAACATTGTAAAATACTTCAAATAGACGATCTACAAGCTCACAATGTGTCCATGTAGATCGGCTATTTTCACTACTTTAAAATGTTTTCAAAAATAGTAAAATAAATGCCGAAAAAGGTTTAGGCATAAGGGGTAAGATGGGGCCCTAGAAGCCCAAAAGGTTGCCGGTTCCAAGCCCTGTCCAGATGGCACACAAATGGGTCAAAATGACTGTGGGTCAGAGGTCAGATCCTCAGAGCCTCTCCTGCTCATAGGCGTGTTTGTGGATGGACTGATTAGATGGTACAACGATTATTATATTATAATTCATAAAGAACAATTTGAAGCAGGAGTTGGGAGGTATAGTGAAGTGCAACAATACAATACCCCATTATAAACAGATAAGCTGCATATTCTACATGGGAGAGAAAATGCTGCCAAACTGCAGCAAACTTATCAGCAGATCCTCACAGTGTGGAGCATGTTTTCATGTTTACATAACCTCACAGATCCACCTGCTGAGAGGGGGGGGGGGGGCAATCAGACACCTTGATGGTTCACCAAAAAACACCAAGCATAGGACAAGGTTCAAAGGTCAGAGCTGTGATATCTGAATACACTTCACATATAGAGGAGCAGAATGTTGATAAACTGGAACATGACCAACATGTGTTTAAAAGACTAGCAGGAGCTTGTTTACAATCTGTTACAAGTAGACTGAAAAGTGAGGTTTTCTTTTTACTAATAGTCTTTGGTCACATGGGACTAAACTGCTTTTTCAAAACCGGTAGAAAATGCCCTACAGTGTAAAATTCCCTATAATGTTATTGTGTAAGGCCTACACAATAACATTGATTAGGGAATGATATTATATTCAGCACACACATGCGATGGGCTCCAGTCTAATTGAAATTAAAGATCTAATGTATAAAGTTCTATTGTAATATAATATTATAGATCGAATGTATACAATTCAAGTGAGAATTTCCATGAGACTCAGTGAAGCTAGAATGATACAGGATTGAAGCATGAATATTGACTTGTACAGTGGTTACTATAAGTCTACTTTATTAATGTCAGGACTCACATTGAAGCTATTGGTACAATGGTTACTATATGTCTAGTTTATTAATGATACAGGGTTGATAAATGAATATTGACTGGTTCAATGGTTACTATAAGTCTAGTTTATTTTGAAGCACGTTGAGTCTACTGTATGAAATGTGCTTCATAAAAACACTTGACTTATACAGCCAGTAGAGGTCAGTAGAGTGCATATCTCTGCCAGGGGATCTGTCCTCATAATAAAAGTGATTTATATGCAGTGTAAGTTCTACATATAAGTAGACATTTGAGAAAATTCTAATCATGCATTTAAGAAAAAGAGAACAACAAGAAATACATTTTATTTTTGTTAAGGAGCTATTATTATTATTGTTATTATTTTATCATTTATTTTGAACATTTTCAGAGAAACATTTAGACAAATACTACAGACTCAGACCAAGACTTAGTGTATACAATACAAGATACATATTGTGTTAATATAATCATAAAAGTTTGAGTGTCAGGAGACACATTTATAATAATAATACAATAAAATAAATGAGATAATAATCAAGTGTTAAAGCTTCAACAATGTGGGGGAGGACAACACTGTGCAGCAGTGATGTAAAGTAACTAAGTACATTTACTAAAGTACTGTACTAAAGTACACTTTTGAGGATTTATTTTACTTTACTGCAATATTTTCAATTTTCTATACTTTTACTTCTACTCCACTACATCTCTATTTTATGATTCGGTCGGCGCTAGCCTGCCACCATTGGTGTAGGAATGTGAGAAAAGTGGGGACGCTGGCGTCGACTGTTCGCCGCTCCACCTCCCAATGTCCCCTCCCTGTATGAATGAATGAACCATTGTAAAGCGCTTTGAGTAAGTTTGAGTACTTAGAAAAGCGCCATAAAAATGCAATTCATTATCTCAGAGTCAAATATTATACTTTTACTGCAGTATAATTATTTGAAAACTTTAGTTGCTAGTTACTTTGAAGATTTTGAATATTATTACAAAACATACATTAACCACTTCAATAGACTTCGGCTATTTTCAAAATATTTTCATAACATGACGATTAATGCATATTCTGCATGATGAGTACTCTAAGTATATTCTGATGCCAATACTTTTGTACTTTTACTCCCGTCAATTTTTAGCACCAAACATTTACTTGTAACAGACTATTTCTACCTTGTGGTATTGATACTTTTACTTAAGTGAAAAATAACAGTAAATGCCCCCCCGTTCACAGGCCATAGGTGCCAGAGTCCTTGGCCCGCAGCACCAGGGGGCATAAGACGTGTGTCTTATGCCCATTACTGTGGGACGGGGCGTCGCCACCCCACGGTGGAACCACCTGAAGACACAGGGCAAAAGCCTGACGGGATTAGACCTTATAGAGACTGGGCAGACCGGGGTATAGGAGTCAAACTGATTATCAGTGGGCCTCTCTTCTCTACCCACTCATCTACAGCAGGTTATAATGCATTTAAGTGTTTATGATGCACTATATAGACATGGGCTTCATAGAAACTCATGGCAACTAAATCAAAACCTAAACTACGGCCATGAAAGAAGTGCATCTTGATCATCTCTGCTGTCATTACATCATCTATACCTTCCTCCTCCTGTCTCTCAGATTCATGTGGTTCACATTGCTCTGTAATACACACAGTGTGATTCATTCATTCATTCATTGTGTCACTTATGTTTGTATCATAACTTCAAGTCAATGAAAGGTTGTAATTTGATATCTAAGTGTGAGGTTTTTAGTGTGAGTCCTGAGTCCTCTGATGACAGTATGTATGTTGTGAGAGTTCCAACATGTGCTTCATGATAAGAGATGCCAGGCTGAATGTCCCTAACCCTCTGAACAGACCCTAACCCTCTGAACAGACCCTAACCCTCTGAACAGACCCTAACCCTCTGAACAGACCCTAACCCTCTGAACAGACCCTAACCCTCTGATGAGACCCTAACCCTCTGAACAGACCCCAACCCTCTGAACAGACCCCAACCCTCTGAACAGACCCTAACCCTCTGAAAAGACCCTAACCCTCTGATAAGACCCTAACCCTCTGAACAGACCCTAACCCTCTGAACAGACCCTAACCCTCTGAACAGAGTGCTGAGAATAGATTCAATGTGATCAGGTGTTGTTTTTATGCTGTGATAAATAAGTGAACGAGTGTTCAGCCTTCAGACGTTCAGATAAAGACGATGATCTCTAAACTATATTATCTCTAACTAATGTCAGAGAAGTTATTTCTTTTTTATTTAATGTGAACACACACACACACACACACACACACACACACACACACACACACACACACACACACACACACACACACACACACACACACACACACACACACACACACACACACACACACACACACACACACACACACTGTGTCTGATCAGGTGATCAAATAGTCAGTTCCTTTCCACTTCAAATACACTTCACTTCTCTTACTGTACTTTACTGTATGTCATACCAGAGCTTGTAGATCTGCTACTTTTGCTGCTTTTGAATTTGAATCCTGAACAGAGACAGTTTTCTTTTAAACTTACTTCCTGGAAATGTATTGAAACTCATCTAAACTAATGGAGAATGTCTCCTCAAGTCAATGTTTTCAGCTGGTGTATGACTACTGATAGTTCTGTTTATTTAAGTGGAATATAATAGTGAAAATAATACAATTCCCTGGCCTATACAATGTTATGGTGTAGGCCCTACACAAACACTGTAGAGAGAGAGAGAGAGAGAGAGAGAGAGAGAGAGAGAGAGAGAGAGAGAGAGAGAGAGAGAGAGAGACAGGCAGGCAGTGGCAGCAATTTATATGAATAAATGTGACAAAATACAGCAAAATCCTAAAAGTATTTACAGTTACCTGTATTGGAAATTAAAGAGCCTGTGTATTATGCAAATCACAGTAGCTAGACGATCAATGACACGCGCACACATTTTAACACAAAAAGGTCCAATAAGCCTCGGTTACAAACGTTTTCACAACACTAATAGAATACAACATACAATAAATTGCACATGGATAATATCCAACAGGCCTGCCGCTCTGCACGGCGGCAGCAGCAGCAATAAACAATAATAAGATACATATTGTATTATTATAAGGGTGAGTGTCAGGAGACACATTTATAATAATAATACAATTAAATAAATAAGATAATAATCAAGTGTTAAAAGCTTCAAAAATGTGGGGGAGGACAACACTGTGCGGCAGTGATGTAAAGTAACTAAGTGCATTTACTCAAGTACTGTACTAAAGTACACTTTTGAGGATTTCTTTACTTTACTGGAATATATTATATTTGTTATACTTTTACTTCTACTCCACTACATCTCAGAGACACATATTATACTTTTACTGAAGTAGTTATTTGAAAACTTTAGTTGCTAGTTATACTTTGAAGATTTTGAATATTATTACAAAACATACATTAACCACTTCAAATAGACTTTGGCTATTTTAAAAAGATTTTCATACATGACGATTAATGCATATTCTGCATAATGAGTACTCTTAAGTATATTCTGATGCCAATACTTTTGTACTTTTACTCCCGTCAATTTTTAGCACCAAACTTTTACTTGTAACAGACTATTTCTACCTTGTGTTATTGATACTTTTACTTAAGTAAATGTATCGTTATTTTCTCATATACTGCATGTGTCATATTAAATATGGACAAAAACACGTCATCACTGGTCTTCTACATGTATTATAGTCTTACAAATATTCAGTAAAACGTACAAGAAGACAAACATACATGCTTTTGAATATTGTGTTTATTGACAGAATGCATAAGAACATTATGTGGGCCAACAAACACTCATCTCTTTAATGTAACAGTGTAGCAGTGTTACATAGGATAGAGCAGGAAACCACTGAAGATGTTGTGGTTGTTTGAGTTATCATTGAGCTGGTAGGAACCACCAGGTAAACGCATGTAAACTCTGTCTCCCTGCTCCAGCTCTAGGATCATTCCATTAGATAGATATTGCCAACCCCCCATATTGACATGGTTATAAATGAGACTCTGTTCATTTTTATACATCCGGATATACAGCCCTATTGATGATGAAGAGTGAGCTGCAGTAAATCTGAAATGATAAACTCCTTTCACAGGTGCTGAAAAGATACCTGCGCACGCGCACGCACGCGCACGCACGCACGCGCACGCGCACGCACACGCACACACACACACACACACACACACACACACACACACACACACACACACACACACACATCTGTGAATAAACCACCATATTGTGGGAAACATGATGGTGGTTTTCACTTTTAAAACAGTGGTTCTCAAAGTAGGGGTCCGAGGACCCCTAAGGGTCCTTGAGGGGGTTCCAGGGTCCCCAGCAAAATGTATTAATGTAGCATCAAAATCAGTTTAACTACCTTAACTTTATTTTATAATTAGACTATTACAAATAGCAGATCTACAAGCTCACAACACATTATGATGAGACATGTTGTGAGCTTGTAGATCTGCTATTTTCAAAACATTGTGACAAATTTGGAATAATCTTCAGATGGGGGTCCACGGTCAGTTTGGAGGTCCTTGACATGTAAATGTTTGAGAACTGATTTATATCATTGTTCATTTATGATATAAATCATTATTATCATTGTTAATTAAAAACAATGACCATTAAACTCTCATCTCATCCTGTCTATTGTTTTAAATAGGAAACACACCTTAAATATGTATGTACATTATTACTGTAATATTGATTTAATGTCTGATGTAAGTTGAGGAAACTAATTGATTCTATAAAGTTAATTAACATGAATTAATCATAACATACCTGTAGTTAGATTGTAGGCGTTGCCGATGTTAGTGAAGACTTTCTTGTAGACCAGAGTGGTGTCAGAACTAAATGGTCCAACTCGTCCAGAATCACTCAAACCAACAGAAAAGGCCACCTTCGGTTTGTCTGTCAACACAGGAACATTATCACATTGTTTATAATATAATAAAATAATGTATTATTCTATTAAGACAATGTCTACATTCTACAGTAGGATCTTAGTTGATTAAGTTCAGTAAGAGTAGGACAGACATTCTGAGATACAGGAGGCTAGAACATTTTAAATATAATCTTATTTTTAAATAAAACAGGAAGCTGAAAGAGGGATCTGATCTCTTTCTTTCTCAGAAGTAGTTGTTATCTCTCAACTGTCATGATAGGAGAACCAGTATAAAGATCATTGTAATACTTTAATCTACTTGTAAAAACATTGATTTAACTTTTAATAAAAGGTCAGGTGGTTTCATTCACCTCATTGGTCAGACTCTAATTAGTGATTTTAATATTGTAAGACGGTAAAGTCACTACTTTGGTTCAGACCAGCTAAATGTTACATATTGTGATCATTTACACATTATTCATCATTAATAACGTTATTGATTATTTGGTTAACCACTTAAGCCTTATACTTAGTTGACCGGGATCCCCCCGGGCTGTATACAGTACTAGATGTGCTACTATTTCCCTCTACACCAAATCTCTCTGCCAAAAATAGCAGATCTACAAGCTCACAACATTGCGGCATGTTGTGAGCTTGTAGATGTGCTATTTTACCTGAATGTTTGCCAGAGAATTGGGATGCTAGGGTTCTGTTAGTTTAACTATGGACACTGATTTTAAAGTCTTAGATTAGTTTCAAATATATATTTGTGGGTCTTCATTTTAGAACATAATGTTATGTAAACATACTTACTCCTCAGTTCCTGCACCTGGTTGTCAGTAGCAGTCAGCTTGGTTTCTACGGTGGACAGCTGAGCAACATGGGCTGAAATCAACACAATATTAGCATTAAGTCACTCATAAATACTCATGTAGTTTCATTTGCTTTACCATATGGATTATATGGATCAATACATTCAATTACATTAATTTAAGCCATTAGCATGCTATAATGGAAGCCATTGTTCTCGTGTTTATACAAATACAAATTAAAATCTTGAAATCGTGTTGAAAAGAAACCACAGCTCTCCTATGAGACTTGTACCATTTTATCATGAGCTTTAGTGAGGACCAATTATATGAAGAGAGGTTGAAAATCAGTTTTCTGAAAAACATGTTTTATCAGTGGTTCTCAAACTTTGTCATGTTAAGGACAAATTGTGTATTAGCCGTGGATCCCCATCTCAATATATTTTAGTTCCAGGGACCCCCAGAAACAAGGATTTGCGTTAAACATTGTCGCATATATTCAAGGATTTGCACAAATTGTACAGATTTTTCAAAAATAGCAGATCTACAAGCTCTTGTTGTGAGCTTGTAGATCAGCTATTTTCAAATAGCCAAAGTATAAAGAGGGCTGGTTAATGTATGTTTTAGTTAGTAGTTACTTCAAAGTGAAAAGTGCAATATATAATTTGCTTCTGAGATGTAGTGGAGTAGAAGTAAAAGTATTGATAATTGGAAATACTTAAGCAAAGTTAAAATACCTCAAAATTGTACGTAAGTACAGTACTTGAGTAAACGTACTTAGTTACTGTACACCATAGAACGATACAGTAGCTACAGTACTTCATAGAACATTCTAGTATCTAGTGGTATTCTTGTGAGTTTGTGAATATTCAGTAAGTCTACAGTAGGATCTTAAGAGTGGACAGTAAAATGAATTAATTTAACTTTCAATAAAAGGTCAGGTGGTTTCATTCACCTCATTGGTCAGACTCTCATCAGTGATATTTTAATATTGTAAGAAGGTTAAGTCACTACTTTGGTTCAGACCAGTTAATCAATCAATCAGTCTAACATTATGTATGAAGCACATTTCATACAACAGTTTCAACCCAATGTGCAAGTATAATCACTTAAGCATGTCAATACATCCCCCAGGGCTCTATACTAGTCCACTATTATTTCCCTCTACATCAAATCTCTTTGCCAAAAATATCAGATCTACAAGCTCACAACACGTCACATAGTGCCACGTTGTGAACATTAGGAAAGAGTTACAATTAGTGTCTCCGCAGCAGATTAACTTTAAACTGTGACCGTTTTAGTACGTCCAGTTTTAATGTTAATGTTCAAAATAAAACAGCATAACAGCAAATAATTATTGATTTCTATTTAATAACAGTTGTGCTACTTTATTTCATTTGGTTTAACACTTTACAGATCAGTGAGGATACATGGCTTCTATTCCTCTTCCCTTGGATGTAAAGTTGTCTTTACAGAAGTTGATACATTATTCAGTTAATTTATTTGGAATGATAAGAAACCCAGAGTCCAGAGTTGGTCGCTATACCGCCTCCCCCATGACAGCCGGGGCGCCTGATGGAGGGGAAAGGAACTGGTTGGAATAACGTGTTCCTTCCACGCGCTATGTCCTACCGGGGGAAACTCCCCCCTGTCAGGTGACAAGAAGGTCAGTTGGCTCTCATGCATTGAAGGAGGCATGAGCTCGGCCCTGGGCTCCCTAGGCTGGCGGGGGGAGTGTAGCGCCCAGGATCACTTAGATAATTGGCACCGGGTGAAAAAGGGTTACAAAATCGTGGGATTAAAAAAAAAAAGAAAGAAAAAAAAAGAAACCCAGAGTCAGCCGTCAGAACTTATAATTGTGTTGTCCGTGGCCCTGAATGGCGTCTACACAACAATGCTACGAATGGCGCTAGGTGTCACATGGACGGACCACATCAGAAACATGGTCCTCTATGGGAACCTACCACGGGTCACAGACAAGGTGAGAGAGAGAAGGATGAGTCTGGCAGGGCACTGTGTCAGGCACCCAGAACTGACACTATGGGAGCCAAGCCAGGACAAAACCAGAAGAGGAAAGAGGTGCACCACCTACGTAGACGCACTGCGGGGTGACAGCTTAGCTAACAACACTGTAGAGCTCCAGACCCTGATGCTAGACAGGAAAGTGATTCAGGAGTCCAGAGTTGTTTTTCTCTCTTTTTTTTTTGGCACAAACATGGGGACACACTCGTTCTACTGCTATGACACCAAAATGCCCTTCCAGCAATCATCAAAAAGTGTAACTCCTTACCCTCCTTCAACATCACCGTAAAAGAGCACCTGTCTGCCAGGAAGGTCGACGTTGTCATAAACAACGCTCTTCGGACCATAACTGGCTGCCTGAAGCCCACCCCTGTATTCCACCTGCCAGTGCTAGCGGGAATTGCCCCGGCCGGCCTCCGACGAGAGGCTGCTACCCTCGCCCTTGCAAGGAAAGCCTGTAGACATGACTGGCATATCCTGCACAACACCACCACAACAGTGTTGCCTCTAGATAGGCTCAAGTCCCGCCACCCGTACAACAAGGCGGTACAAGAGCTGCTCAGGTCCATCCCTGAGGACCTGTCTACAGAGGCATGGCTGGCGGCAGCCTGGAAGCAGGAGTGGGAGCTGGCCGGGCCCACACGCATCCACCGCTACATCCAGGATCCGGGAGGCGGCATTAAAGGAGAGGAACTGCCACGCCGGCAATGGACCCTGCTGAACCGCCTGCGAACCGGGGTCGGATGCTTCAAAACATCCATGAGGAAGTGGGGTCTGGCGGACGGAGCAGCATGCGAGTGTGGGGAGCCGGAGCAGACCGCTGAGCACATAATCACAGTCTGTCCCCTGTATAAACCACCCTCGGAGGCCGGCCTCTTCGATGTGGGACCCGAGACGAGGGCGTGGCTGTACTCTACTGAACTGGACATCTGATGATGTCACACCAAAGAAGAAGAAGAAGCACCTGTCTACCACTGATAACTGGACCTAGGAAAGTCTCCTAAGTCTGCCCCCCCCCCCATCCTCAACTGTTTTACTCTTTACATACTTTTGTACATATTTGTAGTTTAACCACAAGAAGGTCCCCCATGTTTATTTTATTATGACTTGTACATAGTATATTATTGTATGTCTTTAAATGTCTTGATGAATTGAATACCCAGGACCATAATGGAAACAAGCCCTTAGTGCTTATTGTGTCATCCTTTCAACTTCTGTTAATAAAGATTTCAATCAATCAATTAAAATTAAATCAATTACTCCTGCAGTTTCATTTGAGTAGGTAAGCTTTTTATGTGAATCATATTGATCAACATCAAACTATTCTCCAAACTCAAATGAAGTAATTAACATAAATTAACACTAAAGTAAAATATTACATTTGTCCACTCTGTCCTCTATATCTGCATCCACTGAACACCCTTCTGTTCTAATTACCTTTGATGTCTGTCTTCAAGGCCTCCATGTTGGTCTGATGGTCTTGGACATGGTTCTCACTGGTGTTCAGTCTGGTCTGAAGGTCTTGGACACTAGTGTTCAGTCTGGTCTGAAGGTCTTGGACACTAGTGTTCAGTCTGGTCTGAAGGTCTTGGACATGGTTCTCACTAGTGTTCAGTCTGGTCTGAAGGTCTTGGACAAGAAGGCAGTTCAGAAGACAAGAAGGACAGAACACATTTTCAAAGGAATAGATATCAGTGAAGTTGCTTTCTTGCCTTAAGGCTGCAGCCAACTATACAAAGAACAATGATGTGTTCTGTATGGACACCTCAGTACAAATCTACATGGGGAATTAAATAATACATTAAGAGGCTTGAGATGAGTATCTGTGGTGTTCTGTTAGACAATATCAGCATAATCAATGGGAAGTAATACCTCAGCAATTATAATTTTCCTCTCTTCAAAGGAGAAGCAGTTCATTGAAGGATAAAGTTTAATTTAACACTAAACATGAAGTTATAATACCTGCATTGTGTCTCTCAGTGGCGTTGAGCCTCATTTCTAGGGTGGACAGCTGATCAAGGAGGGCTGAAATCATCCCAGCATTAGCATTAAATCAATCATAAATACTCATGCAGTTTACATTTAAACATAACTTTGAGTGGTTAATTTATTTGGCCAAATCTTTAAGCTTTCCCTTGTCAATTATGTGGATAAAATATAAACGGCATTTCCAAAACAACATCTATTATGAATATAATATAATGTTTAAATTACCTTCCTCCATCTTGGTCTGACTGGCGCTCACCTTCACAAACACTGCAGAGAAATATCACATAAAAAGTTATGTTGTAATGTTGCTGTAAAACATAAAGGGAAAAAAAAACATCTCAGCCTTTAGTTGTACAAGTTGATCTCCAAAATCTTAGCCTGGCTTCGGCCCCTGAATCGGTAGCCACGCCCATTTAAAACAATATGTTCTGAGTGAAACTAAATGAAGATTCAGGTTACTAAAAGCTTTTACATTTTTAATTGTTTTTCTCTCAACTAACATAATAGTACATGATTCATAGTCTAGTCATCTAGGCTACTTGTAATAAATACATGGATTTATGTTGTAAAAACATACAGGTCTGACTCCAATCGGTGTTGTTTGTTTCAAGAGGTCGAGTGGCACCTGCAATGTGTGCCTTGAATGAGAGCTGACTGTCCAGGTCCAGGACAGCACCAAGGTTTGTCGTACGCCGGTGTTGCACAGCCAACACAACAGATCTACAAGCCCTCAAAGTGTCATATCCGCAACGCATTGTGGGCTTGTATGTCTGCCATGTTCACGGCGTGACACCGTCGTATGACAGCATAAATCAGACAGCACACCGCTGCCTGCCTGCCTGTGAATGGAATGGATCAATCTACTTCAACAATGTGAGGGGGCAATACCAGTGCAGCGGCCCCTCCCACTTTGGTCTAGTCCTATTTACTGCTTAGATCTAATTGGCTCACAGGCTCAGTTCCACTTTACTTTTGTTTCGGTAAGGAACGTTGGTACAGAAGTTAGTTAATATCACCTGGTCTTGAAATTAGTTTTTGTGCAACAAGCTCCATTGTTTTGTTGTTTTCAGAAACAGAAAATGAATATGTGTCAAGATATCTAGACTACCTACTGTACATATGGCATAACCAGGGAATTCATAAATGAGGGAATTCAAATCCACCATTTTGGATTTACGGTCACAAATTAAACAGGAAAACGAATGCTATTGGGTAGCAGTGGAGCGAGGGTGGTCTAGCCCCCCCCCCCCCCCTCACACACACACACACACACACACACACACACACACACACACACACACACACACACACACACACACACACACACACACACACACACACACACACACACACACACACACACACACACACACACACTGCCTGTGATTAGTGAATACTTACTGTAAACTCCAACCGTGATTCCAGCCAATAGGAGGAGACCTAGCAGACCCACAACGACCACAGGAAGCCTGGAACCCTTCCTCTCTGGAGACACTGAAGTGACTGTGGACACCAAACACAGTGTAGCAGTAAGCTCTGTGTGTGTGTGTGTGTGTGTGTGTGTGTGTGTGTGTGTGTGTGTGTGTGTGTGTGTGTGTGTGTGTGTGTGTGTGTGTGTGTGTGTGTGTGTGTGTGTGTGTGTGTGTGTGTGTGTGTGTGTGTGTGTGTGAGCCTCAAGTTGCATGGAAGGCTTTCTCTTAAAGTAAAAAAACAACAATATAGTGTTTTACAATAATATAATGGGGGCCCCTGCTTTATCACTCTCTCAGCTAAGGGGTCCTTGGCCTGAAAAACATTGAAGACCCCTGCTCTATTCTGTACCAACAAGTCCAGCTTTCCTTTTTTTTCCTTTTTCTTTTTACTTTTGTTTAGCATTTTTCAGCACATTAGACAAAGAGCGTCATTTCATCACATAATTATTTGGGTTTTTCCCCCACATCCCCCCTCCCCCCATAACTGGTTAGTGTCCACAGACACAGCAAAGTAAAAAAGTAAACAGACATATACAAAGTGAAAAATGAAAAAATAAGCACAGTAGCACACATCACAACATGATTAATTGTTGGAAAATAAAGGAATTATAGTAATAATACATAATAATAATGTAAATTAAAAAAAGACCCCCCCCCTCTCTCTTCTTCAATCCTAATTTCAAAGCCTAATTGCAGCCGGTTGCAGACACCGTCCAGGAGTGCAGCTTTCCTGTTCCTTTTAGAAAACAATGTGTTGCACAGATATACTGCATGCCCCCACCGCCACTTTTTTCCTCAAACGAACCACAATGGAAACAGGCTTTCTTGTGTCTATACTATGTACTATGTATCTTGTATGCACCTGTATTCACTTGTTCATGTAATTTGGTGAATACAAAGTTTAAATCAATCAATCTCATTGTTGATGACATAACGTCATTTAATGCTATGGATGGTTTTAATAACATATCTTACCAGACTGCAGTATCTATGGTCTATCATGTCCATTACACATGGTGCAAAGTGAACAATACTCGTCAATTCTACTTTTCTTTATGAACTTCTTTTCCTTGCTCCATTGTTTGCTAAATGAATACTAGCCAATGCGCTGGCTGCCAGCTGATATTCTAATCTATACCAATGAAACGGGAGATTTACCGAGATATGTAAATATAAACCAATAACACACACACTGTAATCACTCTCTCAAAAGCCGGACAATTATGCGTCCGGCCAGAGGGTGCGGCGGACGGAGGACAGCTGGGTCTAAAACCGGACGAATGGCCACCCTAATTAACCTGTATTCACTTGTTCATGTCATTTGGTAAATAAAGTTTCAATCAATCTCATCGTCACATTTAATGCTATACGGTTTCAATAATATAATCTTACCAGACTGCAGTATATATATGGTTTAATAACATATCTTACCAGACTGCAGTATCTATACGGTTTTAATAACATATCTTACCAGACTGCAGTATCTATATGGTTTAATAACATATCTTACCAGACTGCAGTATCTATATGGTTTTAATAACATATCTTACCAGACTGCAGTATCTATATGGTTTTAATAACATATCTTACCAGACTGCAGTATCTATATGGTTTTAATAACATATCTTACCAGACTGCAGTATCTATATGGTTTTAATAACATATCTTACCAGACTGCAGTATCTTGTGTGGCTGTTGCTCCTGAGATGGAGGGTTGTTCTGGAAATTCTGATAGATCACATCACTTGTCTCTTCCATCCCAATGTTTTCAGAGTGGAAAGCCACAGACATTTCTACCTTAATGACTTAGATTCTAAAGTGATACGGCTCACTTCTTTACCTTAATGACTTAGATTCTAAAGTAATACGGCTCACTTCTTTACCTTAAGACTTGGATTCTAAAGTGATACGGCTCACTTCTTTACCTTAAGACTTGGATTCTAAAGTGATACGGTCCACTTCTTTACCCAAACTGAAGAAGAGTGAGGTGTCATCTCTCTTTTATGTATTTTCTTCTGTTCCTCTTTTTCTGGTGCGTTCCTCCCTCACGCTTAGAAACGTTTTCTTTTTTTTTTTTATGTTTGGTTGTTGTTATTAGGGCACGGCACTCTCGCGTCATCTGCAACGTGTGTGACGAATTTGAACCGTTCTCGAGATACGTGGATTGTAAGTTAAAGGAAAAACACTGGAGCACTTTTTCAGCTGAAAAAGAAAAAAATTAAAGTTGAGGAATCAACTGAAATAGACTTTAATATAACTATGGATCATATTAAATGCTGAAAACAAAGTTTAAAAGAGAGTTAAAGAGAGCATATTTATATACTAAAACAGGTTCTCAAACTATGGCTCGGGACCCCAAGTGGGGTCATGGGGAAGGTGTATCATTCCAGTTAAGTCAGTTTTATGTTTTTGAAAAGCATAATATGTGAATTAATTTGCATTGTTATTTGATTTTAGCAACAGATATAAATACTGTACTGTATGCTTCCATTTAGAGATGTGTACAGAAACAATTGGTCAGAATGTATTGAGAGGAACGTTCAGTCCCTTGAGATGCAGCATCTCATTTTAGAGGGGGTCCTATAGGCTACAGATAAATAAAACATTACACACAATAAAAATACACTATACAAACACGTACAGATACAGTTAGCTTGCTCACCCTCACCCTCTCCCACCCACAACCCCAGCCCTCAACTCATTTTAAACAAAGAAAATGGAGAAACAATTCAATGACCTGAATCAAAGTCAGAAATCAACGTAAGTACAAACAGTGTAAAAACACAAACAGGTTGTTTCTAGATGTGAATATAAGGAAGTCCTGAAAAGGCCAAGAGAGGCAACAGACCTGAAAGAAAGAGGAAGATTGTTCCAGTTAAATGGAGCTTCATAGTGGAATGACCCGTGTCCAACTTCAGTAAAAAGAATAAAGAGGAACAACAAAATAGGGATATTGTGTATGTCTTTTGTCTAAGTGGATATGGTGATGTATAGTATATGGAACAGGGACTGTTTCAAATAAGAAGGACAGTTAAAATGAACACAATAGATATCAGTGACGTTGCCTTCTTGCCTTAGGGCTGCAGCCATGACGGCCATGACTGCTGGCTGGCTCCGTCTGCAGTGAGGATCTGACGCTATAGACCACAACTCACTCATGTTCAATGTGTGATTTACTGCCTTTTGACTAAATACATCTCCACCATGAATCTAGCCAACGCCATGCAATTATAGCAGCCAATACTGAAAGTGGCAATACCACAATGTAGAAATACTCTGTTACAACTAAAAGGCCTGCATTCAAGACGTTACTTGAGTAAAAGTACTGAAGTATTGGCATCAGCATAAAGGGAACCCCAAAAAAAAGTGAACTTTTACTTTATTTCCCCATATGACACATTAAGGTGTAATACAGTACAGCACAATATGTGCTTCCAGTTCAAATCTTCTGTCGAGGTATAATCAAATGAAGCTATGGGGAAATGCACTTAACAAGGAAGAGAAATGCTACACAATAGTGTTGTTGTTACACAATAACATTATAGGGGATTTTACATTGTAGGGCATGTTCTACCGGTTTACAAAAAGCAGTAGTCCCTTCATGTGACCAAAGACATTTAGTATTATAAGAAAACCTTTTTCAGTCAATCCTACTTGAAACAGATTGTAAACAAGCTCCTGCTAGTCTTTTAAACACATGTTGGTCATGTTCCAGTTCATCAACATTCTGCTCTTCTATATGTGAAGATATCACAGCTCTGACCTTTGAACCTTGTCCTATGCTTGGTCTTTTTGTTGGACCATCGGAGGACCTTGACTTACAAAAGATAAACTTGGACATCAGAGCCTGTTTGCTTTATGAACAAGGTGTGTGATTGTTATGAAATGGAAGAACAACCCCCCCCCCCTTCAGCAGGTGGATCTGTGAGGTTATGCATTTTCTTAAAATAGAAAAGATAATATACATGCCCCCCCCCGTACCCATTCCATACTTACCTGGCAGGGAGACACGTTGATCACCATGGTCGCTCACCCAGAGAGAGAGAAAGAGAGAGAGAGAGAGAGAGAGAGAGAGAGAGCGCAACGGTGCTATACATAGAGAAATGAAGCAGTCAGTGTTTGACACAGTAGTACATCATTTGATTGAGATTTTTTGATTCAACTTTATCTGGAGAACAGCACTACAATGTGTCCTCCTTTCTTAGG
Organism: Gymnoscopelus microlampas; assembly: GCF_963454915.1. Taxonomy (NCBI): domain Eukaryota; kingdom Metazoa; phylum Chordata; class Actinopteri; order Myctophiformes; family Myctophidae; genus Gymnoscopelus; species Gymnoscopelus microlampas. Next base: position 5,789,976 of record NC_139943.1, on the reverse strand, counting down.
GTCCTTTTGGTCTGGGTTTAAAAAAGAAAAGTGTTCTTTATTATTGAGCCACAACACAATACCTCTCCTGATTATTAACAGAGGATGTTTGGAGGGGAATATTTGTCAAAGTGAAAAATGTTGTTTTCACCCCAGTATTGTTAAGTTGGTTGGTTGGGAGCGGATCCGATTTGTATAAGCTTGACTTGATTGACCGACTTTAATAAACAGACGTTTGTCTTATTTTAAAAAAATATTGTGGACCTATAAGATTTGTATTTCAGTACCCCTGGTATAAACAAACAATACAAACAGGATCACACACACACACAAAATTTCAAAATATTTGCAAAAGAACAGCAGTGGACTCAGAACACAGCCCTGGGAAGAGCCATTGTTTTCCGACCCGCACAGATTGAGGTCTGTTCGTTAGGAAGTGCAGCAGCCAGTTACACAGGGGAGTGCTAAAGGCCCAGGGGGTCCAGTTTGTGAACCAGTTGACAAATTGGACCCCCCGGGCCTTAGCACACATTAAAGGTAACCAAATGATTACAGTAATCAACTGGGGACCCCCCCAAACTAATTTCCCGACCCCCAGTTTGGGAACTACTGTGCTAGACTAGGCTATGTCTATAGCCATTCCAGTCACACTGTCCACAACTGAGCAGTGGTGGAAGTACTCACACGTTTTACTTAAGTAAAAGTATCAATACCACAATATAAAAATTGTCTGTCACAAGTAAAAGTTTGGTATTCAAAATTGACTTGAGTAAAAGTACAAAAGTATTGGCATCAAAATGTACTTGTGTACCAAAAGTAAAAGCACTCATTGTGCAGAACGTCCCATTTACAAGTTTTCAAAATGCAAAATAGCAGATCTACAAGCTCACACTGCTTTGCAATAAAACGTGTTGTGAGCTTGTAGATCGGTTATTTTAAAATAGCCAAAGTACATATATAGGCAAACCTAACATGGGGCGAGACACAGCATGCTGCACAGGATAGGACCAGATGAAGCAGATGGTCACAGCCTTATGTTCCACAGGGAACCAAGATGATAAAGTAATAAAGTAATATATGTCACAGTACGATTGGAAAACCAGTCACAATGAAAAAGGTTTTAACATGGTTTCACTGACGGAGGAGCGCCGCCTGAAGGAGACTTGAGCCACGAGGCTCCGCCCAGCGAGCTTAGGCGAGGGAGTCGCCTCGCTGAGCGTTGTGACGTCACCTTCAGGTGACTCAGCGCCGTCCGAGTTGTGTACCGATAGAGTTATGTACTTATTTTTCAATCATACTGCACGTACGTGTGTGGAGAGAGATAGAGATAGAGATAGAGATATATATATATATATATATATATATATATATATATATATATATATATATATATATATAGGGCTGAAGTGGTTAATGCATGTTTTGTAATAATCAAAAAGTAACTAGGTTTCAAATAATTATAGTAAAAGTACAATATTTGCCTCTGAGATGTAGTTAAGTAGAAGTAAAAATAAAATGCTCCAGTAAAGATACCTAAAATGTGTACTCAAGTACAGTACTTGAGTAAATGTACTTAGTCACTTTCCACCATTGCAACAGAGCTTATTCTTTACATTAAGAATTTCTGCACAGAGAGCAGTAACAGTAATGCAACTAAAGTAACCGTTTAAATCAAAGTAACAACATTTATAAAGTAGCTTCCAACACTCAGGATTTACCAGTAAAATATCATGGATGTCGGGTGGAAACCTCCTGTCAAACAGTTCCTTTATCATTTTTGAAAACATTTTAAAGTTGTGAAAATAGCAGATCTACAAGCACACAACGCCTCGCGAGGCGTTGTGTGCTTGTAGATCTGCCATTACTCACAACTTTTTGTGTGACTCTTGCGTGACGAAGTAGGGCTTTGATTTACTAATTTAACTCATGTTAAATGATTAGTATAATTTAGTACAAATAGTATAATTTAGTACAGTAGGTTTCATGTTCAACCAGCACAACGCTTGACTGAAAATTCAAACAACATTTTTATTTCAACAGGACATACAGTATGAACAAGATTTATTATTTGAAAACTTTAGTTGCTAGTTACTTTGAAGATTTTGAATATTATTACAAAACATACATTAACAACTTAAATAGACTTCGGCTATTTTCAAAAGATTTTTATACATGACGATTAATGCATATTCTGCATAATGAGTACTCTTAAGTATATTCTGATGCCAATACTTATGTACTTTTACTCCCGTCAATTTTTAGCACCAAAGCACCAAGCGCCGCGCTATGAGCTTGTAGATCTGCTATTTTTGAAAAATCTTGAAAAAAAAAATGTTTAGATTTCTTTTCAAAAAACTGTTAGGATCAGGTCTTAATGGGTTAAGTGAAAAATGCCAGTAAATCCCCCCCCCCCCCCCCCGTTCACAGGAAAGAGGTGCCAGAACCCTTGGCCCGCAGCACCAGGGGGCATAAGACGTGTGTCTTATGCCTCTGAGAGACCCTAACCCTCTGAACAGACCCAGACCCTAACCCTCTGAACAGACCCTAACCTCTGAACAGACCCTAACCCTCTGAACAGACCCTAACCCTCTGAACAGACCCTAACCCTCTGAACAGACCCTAACCCTCTGAACAGACCCTAACCCTCTGAACAGAGTGCTGAGAATAGATTCAATGTGATCAGGTGTTGTTTTTATGCTGTGATAACTAAGTGAACGAGTGTTCAGCCTTCAGACATTCAGATAAAGGCGATGATCTCTAAACTATATTATCTCTAACTAATGTCAGAGAAGTTATTTCTTTTTTATTTAATGTGAACACACACACACACACACACACACACACACACACACACACACACACACACACACACACACACACACACACACACACACACACACACACACACACACACACACACACACACACACACACACACACACAGTGTCTGATCAGGTGATCAAATAGTCAGTTCCTTTCCACTTCAAATGCACTTCACTTCTCTTACTGTACTTTACTGTATGTCATACCAGAGCTTGTAGATCTGCTACTTTTGCTGCTTTTGAATTTGAATCCTGAACAGAGACAGTTTTCTTTTAAACTTACTTCCTGGAAATGTATTGAAACTCATCTAAACTAATGGAGAATGTCTCCTCAAGTCAATGTTTTCAGCTGGTGTATGACTAATGATAGTTCTGTTTATTTAAGTGGAATATAATAGTGAAAATAATACAATTCCCTGGCCTATACAATGTTATGGTGTAGGCCCTACACAAACACTGTAGAGAGAGAGAGAGAGAGAGAGAGAGAGAGAGAGAGAGAGAGAGAGAGAGAGAGAGAGAGAGAGAGAGAGAGAGAGAGAGAGAGAGAGAGAGAGAGAGAGACAGGCAGTGGCAGCAATTTATATGAATAAATGTGACAAAATACAGCAAAATCCTAAAAGTATTTACAGTTACCTGTATTGGAAATTAAAGAGCCTGTGTATTATGCAAATCACAGCAGCTATAGGCGATCAATGACACGCGCACACATTTTAACACAAAAAGGTCCAATAAGCCTCAGTTACAAACGTTTTCACAACACTAATAGAATAGAATACAACATACAATAAATTGCACATGGATAATATCCAACAGGCCTGCCGCTCTGCACGGCGGCAGCAGCAGCAATAAACAATAATAAGATACATATTGTGTTAATATAATCATAAGGGTGAGTGTCAGGAGACACATTTATAATAATAATAAAATTAAATAAATAAGATAATAATCAAGTGTTAAAAGCTTCAACAATGTGGGGGAGGACAACACTGTGCGGCAGTGATGTAAAGTAACTAAGTGCATTTACTCAAGTACTGTACTAAAGTACACTTTTGAGGATTTTTTTGTTTACTGGAATATTTCATATTTGCTATACTTTTACTTCTACTCCACTACATCTCAGAGACACATATTATACTTTTACTGCAGTATAATTAATTGAAAACTTTAGTTGCTAGTTACTTTGAAGATTTTGAATATTATTACAAAACATACATTAACCACTTCAAATAGACTTTGGCTATTTTAAAAAGATTTTTATACATGACGATTAATGCATATTCTGCATAATGAGTACTCTTAAGTATATTCTGATGCCAATACTTTTGTACTTTTACTCCCGTCAATTTTTAGCACCAAACTTTTACTTGTAACAGACTATTTCTACCTTGTGTTATTGATACTTTTACTTAAGTGAAAAATGCCAGTAAGATTTGAGTAAAAACATTTTCAAAAATAGCAGATCTACAAGCTCGTAGCGCGGCACTCGGTGCCGCGCTATGAGCTTGTAGATCTGCTATTTTTGAATAGCCAAAGTATAAAAGGTTAAAGTGCTTAATATGTTTGTGATGCTTTATTAACACATTTTGCCATTTTTTTTCATGAATAGTCTGTGGTACACATGAACGTTATTTTCTCATATACTGCATGTGTCATATTAAATATGGACAAAAACACGTCATCACTGGTCTTCTACATGTATTATAGTCTTACAAATAATCAGTAAAACACACAAGAAGACAAACATACATGCTTTTGAATATTGTGTTTATTGACAGAATGCATAAGAACATTATGTGGGCCAACAAACACTCATCTCTTTAATGTAACAGTGTAGCAGTGTTACATAGGATAGAGCAGGAAACCACTGAAGATGTTCTGGTTGTTTGAGTCATCATAGAGCCTGTTCCCACTACCAGGTAAACGCATGTAAACTCTGTCTCCCTGCTCCAGCTCTAGGATCATTCCATTAGATACATATTCCCAATTACCACTATTCCATGCATGGTTATAAATGAGACTCTGTTCATTTTTATACATCCGGATAAACACATATGATGATGATGAAGGGTGGGCTGCAGTAAATCTGAAGTGATAAACTCCTTTCGCAGGCGCTGAAAAGATACCTGCGCACTCACACGCACACATGCGCACACGCACACGCACATATGCGCACACGCACACATGCGCACACGCACACACACACACACACACACACACACACACACACACACACACACACACACACACACACACACACACACACACACACACACACACACAACACCCCTCTGTGAATAAACCACCATATTGTGGGAAACAAGATGGTGGTTTTCACTTTTAAAACAGTGGTTCTCAATGTGGGGTCCCAGGACCCCCAAGGGTCCTTGAGGGGGTTCCAAGGTCCCCAGCAAAATGTGTTAATATAGCATCAAAATCAGTTTAACTATCTTAACTTTATTTTATAATTAGACTTTTAGAAATAGCAAATCTACAAGCTCACAACACATTGTGATGAGGCATATTGTGAGCTTGTAGAACTGCTATTTCAAAACAGTGGGCCTCATTCAGCAATAAATTCGTATGTTGTCTTCTTAAATTTCTTCCTAAGTGAATTCCTAAGAGAAGTCGAGTCAGATTCATGAAACGTTCTTAAAAGGCAGAATTGATCGTAACTATGTTCTTGATGATGATGAATCACAATCCTCGTAACTTGAAGGGGTGTGCCAGTTAATCCTAATTACCATAGGGAGCCTCCCCACAATCCCCATATAAGGCATGACTGCATGGCTCTGCCTGCAGTCACACCTGTGTGTGATTGCTGCACACAGAAATCACAGGAAATCACACAGAGAAATAAAGTTGAGAGAATGAAGTAAAGAATACCTAAACTAAAGCCTGAAGATGGTGGAACACCAGACTCCAAACCTAAAAATAAATAAATATTGCTGTGGAGGTACTTCTGAAGTGAACAGCAAATTATTTTATTTAATTAATGGATGTATTTTATTATTTCTCTCACATTAATCAACATATCACCACTCGACATCAATGTAAATTTGCTGAAATTAGCTGTTAAAAATGTTGTCCATATTTCATGTTCAGGAGTAGCGTTAGTAGTGGATATAAAACCTTTTAGTACTGAAAGCTGGTGGGTGGATATAGAGCGTCTTTAAGGTAGCAGCTGCTTGGTATGTAATGGGGTGGAAATAGGGGTGTGGTGGGTGATATGGTGGTGCAAGGAGGGGTGTAGGGGGCTGTGTGGGGTATGGGGATGGGTGTGACGGGTGGGTATAGGGGGGCTTTCAGGTAGGAAGGGGACTTGAAAATGGGGGTGTGGCGAATGTCGGGATATGGGGGTGGGGGTATGGGGGGGCGATGTGGGTGGGTTGGGTGGGGGGTTATGGGGTGGGTATGGGGCTTGGGCTTCAACTCAACCGGGTCTGTTTGGGTTAGATGCATTTGGCTGCAGACCCCCACCTGAAAATATTTTCTGCTAGGGAAATGTTTTCAAGATTCATCAAAAGGTTTCGAAAATAGCCGATCTACAAGTTCAAAATTGCCAGTAATGGGACGCGTTGTGAGCTTGTCGATCAGCTATTTTCAAACAAAGTATAAAATAGGGTTAAAGTGATTAAACTGTTCCTCGTTTGCTGTGGACCCCCTGGAACAGCTTCAAGGACTCCTGGGGGTCCCCAGACCACACCTTTGAGAACCTTTTTTGCTCTAAAGATATGATAAAAATATTATTGTAATTTAAATCCTATATTATACAACTGTAGAATTGAAGAAACTTCGAGAATTAATTATTTTTGCACAAACATATCACACTTAAGAACTCAAAGGCCACCCTAAGAGTGCTCTCTAGTATGTGTAGATTTCTTCTTAACTTAAGAACAAATCACAGCTAAGAAAACATTTGTGAATGCCAAAATCTCTTAAAAAAACTTCTTAAGTGGGTCTAAGAACAAATTTGTTCGTAAGTACGGTTCATGAATCGGGCCCAGTGTGATTAGTTTGGAATAATCTTCAGATGGGGGTCCACGGTCAAAATGTAAATGTTTGAGAACCACAGATTTATATCATTGTTCATTTATGATATAAACCATTATTATCATTGTTAATTAAAAACAATGACCATTAAAGTCTCATCTCATCCTGTCTATTGTTTTAAATAGGAAACACACCTTAAATATGTATGTACATTATTACTGTAATATTGATTTAATGTCTGATGTAAGTTGAGGAAACGAATTGATTCTATAAAGTTAATTAACATGAATTAATCATAACATACCTGTAGTTGAATTGTATGCGTTGCCGATGTTAGTGAAGACTTTCTTGTAGATCAGTGTGGTTTCAGAACTAAATGGTCCAACGTATCCATCACTCAAACCAACAGAAAAGGCCACCTTTGGTTTGTCTGTCAACACAGGAACATTATCACATTGTTTATAATATTATAACATAATATATTATTCTATTTAGACAATGTCTACATTCTACAGTAGGATCTTAGTTGATTAAGTTCAGTAAGAGTGGGACAGACATTCTGAGATACAGGAGGCTAGAACATTTTAAATATAATCTTATTTTTAAATAAAACAGGAAGCTAAAAGAGGGATCTGATCTCTTTCTTTCTCAGAAGTAGTTGTTATATCTCAACTGTCATGATAGGAGAACCAGTATAAAGATCATTGTAATACTTTAATCTACATGTAAAAACATGAATTTAACTTTTAATAAAAGGTCAGGTGGTTTCATTCCCCTCATTGGTCAGACTCTAATTAGTGATTTTAATATTGTAAGACGTTAAAGTCACTACTTTGATTCAGACCAGCTGAATGTAACATATTGTGATCATTTACACATTATTCATCATTAATAACGTTATTAATTAATTGGTTAACCACTGAAATCTTATACTTAGTTGACCGGGATCTTCCCAGGCTTGCTAGTATTTCCCTCTACACCAAATATCTCTGCCAAAAATAGCAGATCTACAAGCTCACAACACGTCACATTGCGGCATGGTGTGAGCTTGTAGATCTGCTATTTTACCTGAATGTTTGCCAGATAATTGGGATGCTAGGGTTCTGTTCAGTTCAGTTTAACTATGGACACTGATTTTAAAGTCTTAGATTACTAGTTTCAAATATATATTTGTGGGTCTTCATTTTAGAACATAATGTAATGTAAATATACTTACTCCTCAGTTCCTGCACCTGGTCGTCAGTAGCAGTCAGCTTTGTTTCTACGGTGGACAGCTGAGCAACATGGGCTGGAATCAACACAATATTAGCATTAAATCACTCATAAATACTCATGTAGTTTAATTTGCTTTACCTTGTGGATTATACGATCAATACAGTAAATTACATTATCAACACAGTATCTATTCCCTGATTCTCTAATTAAAACTTAAAGACGGGGTGCCGTGATTTTCAGTGACCCCCCCCCTAAAACATAATCATCAGGTATTATGGTTATACTATGAGGAAGATCTTTTTCAAAAAAGTGTACAGAAATTGTTAAAATTATGTTTTTATGTGGACACGCCTCTAGTTCATTAAGTATACCTGGTTCCACCACCTTAGCACCACCCACTTAGTGTCCTAGTCCCTCCTCCTCCTCATGCCCACCCCAGCTGTGTTATGATAATGAGGGGGAGGGTATGTTTTTACTATGTCACATGTCACACATGCACGCGCGCGCAGCGCTCGTGCATGCGTCCCTCGTGTTTTTTTTTCGGGTTTCCCGCGGATAAAGTTACTTTTTTTGTTACTTTATTTCGGTTCTATGGTTAGGGTTACCAAAACACTCTCACTGTCACTGAGAGGGGAGGGGAGGCGGAGCAGACAGCACACACCAGAGCGTGCCACTGACAGCCAATCAGACAGCCTGCAGCAGCTGTCTCATTCAAGCCAAGCAGTGCTGCGCAGCCTGCGCTGATGTGAACGCAGTAATGCACGTCATTTTCTGCTGAAGGGAGGGGGCGGAGAGGGGGCCCCTTTGATCGGCGGGTAGGCGGGGCCCTACGCAACCTGCGTTGTGTGCGTATAGGGTGGAGCGGCTCTGAAGGTTTCAGCCTCAGGAAGAAACTCAAAATAGTCAGAGAAGACATAAAACACCATAAAAACTCCACCAGGGGGCTTAATGAAGTTCTATCAACCTCATAGACACATGAAAAACAGAAAAAGTGCAAAACCATGGCACCACCTCTTTAAAGGACTACTTCACCCATTTTCAACTTCTTATAATTGGTCCTCACTAATGCTCATTAATATATATATGTGTCTCAGAGGAGGGCTGTGGACAGTTCAGAAACCTGACCACCAGGGACATCATCATTGGGGAATCCAAGCTAATAGAAACTACAGGCTTTTTATTCCTGTAAAATTAGCATGCTATAATGGAGGCCAATGTGCTTTTGTTAATACAATTACAAAAAAACATGTTGAAATCTTGTTTGTAAAAAAAATTAAAACCTGTCTAATGATGATGTCATTGGTAGGTGGGTTTCTGAACTGTCCACAGCCCTCCTATGAGACACCGACTGAGTAGAGACAAAAATTGAATCATTTTATCATGAGCATTAGTGAGGACCTATATGAAGAAAGGTTGAAAATGGGTGAAGTGCTCCTTTAACCCATTAAGACCTGAGGTTGATTCTACAAATGTTTTCTAAATCAGTTGTTCTCAAACTTTTTCATGTCAAGGACCCCCAAAATTATGTATTTGGCCGTGGACCCCCATCCCAAAATATTTTTGTTCCAGGGACCCCCCAGAAACAAGGATTTGAGTTCAAAATGTTCGCTTTAAAAACATAAATATATAATTTGCACACATTTTACAGATTTTTCAAAAATAGCAGATCTGCAAGCTCATAGAGCGACACGCTAAGAGCTTGTATATCTGCTATTTTTGAATAGCCAAAGTATAAAATATGGTTAAAGTGGTTAAAATGATTGTGAAATTATTATCCCATTAAAACCGGGAAAGAATCTTGCAACATCAGTCTTTCAGAGAACTCTTTAGAACAGTAGTTCTCAAAAATAGCAGATCTACAAGCTCACAGCGCATCACTTCGTGCAGTATTAATAATAATTTAAGCAATTTTTTTTTTACAAAAACTCTTGTCTTCTGGGGTTCCCTGGCAAAAAAACATTTTCAGATGGGGGTCCGTGGCCAAATACACATTTTGGGGGTCCTTGGCATGAAAACGTTTGAGAACTACTGATTGTAGAATGGGCCTCAGGTTTTAATGGGTTAACTGCTACAATGACAGATTCTTTCCAGGTTTTAAAGGGTTAAGTCATTTTTCAATGTTCCTGTCTGCATCCACTGAACATCATCAGGTTCAAATTACCTTCACTTTCTGTCTCCAAGTCTCCAACCTGGACCTCTGTAGCACCCAGTCTGCTCTGGTGGTCTGCAACCTGGACCTCTGTGGCACCCAGTCTGCTCTGGTGGTCTGCAACCTGGACCTCTGTGGCACCCAGTCTGGTCTGGTGGTCTGCAACCTGGACCTCTGTGGCACCCAGTCTGCTCTGGTGGTCCGCAACCTGGACCTCTGTGGCACCCAGTCTGCTCTGGTGGTCTGCAACCTGGACCTCTGTGGCACCCAGTCTGCTCTGGTGGTCCGCAACCTGGACCTCTGTAGCACCCAGTCTGCTCTGGTGGTCCGCAACCTGGACCTCTGTGGCACCCAGTCTAGTTTGGTGGTCTGCAACCTGGACCTCTGTGGCACCCAGTCTGGTATGGTGGTCTTCAACCTGGACGTCTGTGGCATTCAGCCTGGCCTGGTGGTCTTCAACCTGGAACTCTGTGGCACCCAGTCTGCTCTGGAGGTCTTCAACCTGGGACTCACTCGCACTCAATTTGGCAGCCATTCCTGAAAAAGATCACAGAGAAATATATGTTAAAGGACTATATGAAACATTTAAGCCGGCACCGTTACAACTTCTTCAAGCTCCATTTGGACCATCCTTACCTCTCATTAAGATCCTCTGCTCCTTGACTTCTTCCTCGCTGGCTGCCACCCTGGTCTCCATGTTCCTCAGCTGCACGCGTTGTTCTACCACCATGTCTCTCTGCTCTTTGGCTTCTTCCTCCATGTTGCTCAGCTTCTCTCTCTGTTCGACCACGGTAGCTCCCAGAAGAAGCACCTTGTCTCTCTGCTCATTAGCTTCTTCCTCACTGGCTGCCACCCTGGCCTCTGTGTAACTCAGCTTCTCTCTCTGTTCTATCACGGTGGCTCCCAGGCTATGCACCATGTCCCTAACCTCTTTCAGCTCAGTCCAGAGGTCAAGTTGTAAGAGGCCACCTGGTTCAACACTGCCCTCTATCTCGTTGACCCGTCCACTCTCCCCCTGAGCCCCGGCCTCAGACAGACAGAACAGTAAAACCAGCAAAGCCCCGCAGCCCTTCATTCTGAGAACAGAGTGACTATTGGTGTCTCGCAGCCTCCTTTTATGCCCCAAAAAGCCACCTGATGAAGCAACATTGGTACGTGTCATCGTACCCAGTGGAAAGTTAATGTGCAACTGGACACCATCGTGTCGTGATGATGCCGGCTCTGAAAAGAGCGGCTGAGAATATGTTTCATGTAATCAGCTGTTGTTATTCAGATAAATGTAGTAGGGTTGTTTTTCTGGTGTGGTGAGAATGCCTTCAGATGTTCAGTTAGAGAAAAAAATAAATAATAGATTGATATTTATTCATTGCACATAAACCACAAATGTTTTCTGTCAAAAACATTATAAAATACTTCAAATAGACGATCTACAAGCTCACAACGTGTCCTCGTAGATCGGCTATTTTCACTATTTTAAAATGTTTTCAAAAATAGTAAAATAAATGGCAAAAACGTTTAGGCATAAGGGGTAAGATGGGGCCCTAGAAGCCCAAAGGTTGCCGGTTCCAAGCCCTGTCCAGATGGCACACAAAAGGGTCAAAATGACTGTGGGTCAGAGGTCAGATCCTCAGAGCCTCTCCTGCTCATAGGTGTGCTTGTGGATAGACTGATTAGACGGTACAACGATTATTATATTATAATTCATAAAGAACAATTTGAAGCAGCAGTTAGAAGGTATAGTGAAGTGCATCAATACAATACCCCATTATAAACAGGTAAGATGCATAGTTAGTCATTCTACATGGGAGAGAAAATGCTGCCAAACTGCAGCAAACTTATCAGCAGATCCTCACAGTGTGGAGCATGTTTTCATGTTTACTTAACCTCACAGACCCACCTGCTGAGAGGGGGGGGGGGGGGGGGGGGGGGGGAATCAGACACCTTGTTCATAAAGCAAACCCCTCTGATGGTTCACCAAAAAGACCAAGCATAGGACAAGGTTCAAAGGTCAGAGCTGTGATATCTGAATACACTTCACATATAGAGGAGCAGAATGTTGATAAACTGGAACATGACCAACATGTGTTTAAAAGACTAGCAGGAGCTTGTTTACAATCTGTTACAAGTAGACTGAAAAGTGAGGTTTTCTTTTTACTAATAGTCTTTGGTCACATGGGACTAAACTGCTTTTTCAAAATCGGTAGAAAATGCCCTACAGTGTAAAATTCCCTATAATGTTATTGTGTAAGGCCTACACAATAACATTGATTAGGGAATGATATTATATTCAGCACACACATGCAATGGGCTCCAGTCTAACTGAAATTATAGATCTAATGTATAAAGTTCTATTGTAATATAATATTATAGATCGAATGTATACAATTCAAGTGAGAATTTCCATGACTCACAGTGAAGCTAGAATGATACAGGATTGAAGCATGAATATTGACTTGTACAGTGGTTACTATAAGTCTACTTTATTAATGTCAGGACTCACATTGAAGCTATTGGTACAATGGTTACTATGTCTAGTTTATTAATGATACAGGATTGATAAATGAATATTGACTGGTTCAATGGTTACTATAAGTCTAGTTTATTTTGAAGCACGTTGAGTCTACTGCTGTATGAAATGTGCTTCATAAAAACACTTGACTTATAGGCCTACAGCCAGTAGAGTGCATAAATCTGCCAGAGGATCTGTCCTGATAATAAAAGTGATTTATATGTAGTGAAAGTTCTACATATAAGTGGAGATTTGAGAAAATTCTAATCATGCATTTAAGAAAAAGAGAACAACAAGAAATACATCTTATTTGTGTTAAGGAGCTATTATAATAAAACATATAATACAAGTATTATTGTTATTATTTTATCATTTATTTTGAAAGTTTTCAGAGAAACATTTAGACAAAGACTACAGACTCAGACCAAGACTTAGTGTATACAATACAAGATACATATTGTGTTAATATAATCATAAAAGGGTGAGTGTCAGGAGACACATTTATAATAATAATAATAAAATAAAATAAATGATATAATAATCAAGTGTTAAAAGCTTCAACAATGTGGGGGAGGACAACACTGGGCGGCAGTGATGTAAAGTAACTAAGTACATTTACTCAAGTACTGTACTAAAGTACACTTTTGAGGATTTTTTAGTTTACTGGAATATTTTATATTTGCTATACTTTTACTTCTACTCCACTACACCTCAGAGACACATATTATACTTGTACTGCAGTATACTTATTTGAAAACTTTAGTTGCTAGTTACTTTGAAGATTTTGAATATTATTACAAAACCTACATTAACCACTTCAAATAGACTTCGGCTATTTAAAAAAATATGTTTTATACATGACGATTAATGCATATTCTGCATAATGAGTACTCTTAAGTATATTCTGATGCCAATCATTTTGTACTTTTACTCCCGTCAATTTTTAGCACCGAACATTTACTTGTAACAGACTATTTCTACCTTGTGGTATTGATACTTTTACTTAAGTGAAAAATCCCCCCCCCCCGTTCACAGGCCAGAGGTGCCAGAACCCTTGGCCCGCAGCACCAGGGGGCATAAGACGTGTGTCTTTTGTCCAGTACTGTGGGACGGGGCATCGCCACCCCACGGTGGAACCACATGAAGACACGGGGCAAAAGCCTGATGGGATTAGACCTTATAGAGGTCTAGGCAGACCGGGGTATAGGGGTCAAAATGGTGACCTTTCTGATTATCAGTGGGCCTCTCTTCTCTACCCACTCATCTACAGCAGGTTATAATGCATTATAAGTGTTTATGATGCACTATGTAGACATGGGCTTCATAGAAACTCATGCCAACTAAATTAACCCATTAAAACCTGAGGCGATTCTTTAAAATGTTTTCTAAATCCTAACAGGTTTTTGAAAAAAAAACTGTTCAAGATTTTTCAAAAGTATCAGATCTACAAGCTCATGAAATAATAAATAAATGTGTCATGAAAGCCATGAAAGAAGTGCATCATGATCATCTCTGCTGTCACTACATCATCTATACCTTCCTCCTCCTGTCTCTCAGATTCATGTGGTTCACATTGCTCTGTAATACACACAGTGTGATTCATTCATTCATTCATTGTGTCACTTATGTTTGTATCATAACTTCAAGTCAATGAAAGGTTGTAATTTGATACAGTAAGTGTGAGGTTTTTAGTGTGAGTCCTGAGTCCTCTGAGGACAGTATGTATGGTGTGAGAGTTCCAACATGTGCTTCATGATAAGAGATGCCAGGCTGAATGTCCCTAACCCTCTGAACAGACCCTAACCCTCTGAACAGACCCTAACCCTCTGAACAGACCCTAACCCTCTGATCAGACCCTAACCCTCTGAACAGACCCTAACCCTCTGAACAGACCCTAACCCTCTGAACAGACCCTAACCCTCTGAACAGACCCTAACCCTCTGAACAGACCCTAACCCTCTGAACAGACCCTAACCCTCTGAACAGAGTGCTGAGAATAGATTCAATGTGATCAGGTGTTGTTTTTATGCTGTGATAACTAAGTGAACGAGTGTTCAGCCTTCAGACGTTCAGATAAAGACGATGATCTCTAAACTATATGATCTCTAACTAATGTCAGAGAAGTTATTTCTTTTTTATTTCATGTGAACACACACACACACACACACACACACACACACACACACACACACACACACACACACACACACACACACACACACACACACACACACACACACACACACACACACACACACACACACACAGTTTGTTTGATCAGGTGATCAAATAGTCAGTTCCTTTCCACTTCAAATGCACTTCACTTCTCTTACTGTACTTTACTGTATGTCATACCAGAGCTTGTAGATCTGCTACTTTTGCTGCTTTTGAATTTGAATCCTGAACAGAGACAGTTTTCTTTTAAACTTACTTCCTAGAAATGTATTGAAACTCATCTAGACTCATTTCCCCTCTTCTTCTTTTTTTAGTTTTAAGGGGGGGGATACTGATTATCAGTGACAGCACATGTTTGCACATCAATCACAGTACAAAGCCCAATGTTTGATCAACAACAATATTAATAAATGCGACAAAAATGATTTACAGTTACCTGTATTAGAAATTTAAAGAGCCTGTGTATGATGCAAATCACAGCAGCTAGACGATCAATGACACACGCACACATTTTAACACAAAAAGGTCCAATAAGCCTCAGTTACAAACGTTTTCACAACACTAATAGAATACAAAATACAATAAAATGCACATGGATAATATCCAACAGGCCTGCCGCTCTGCACGGCGGCAGCAGCAATAAACAATAATTAACAGGTTAATAATAATGCATGTCTTACCTATTTGAAGACTCCAAAGGTAGATTTCCTCTCTAGTGTGTTGTTGGGCATAATGACAACAAGCTGCAGACCACCTCATCACCACCAAACAAGGACTGGAACAGCGACTTGAGCTATGACTCCCCTATCACCACTGAGACGGGGACAACCCGCTGTTTCGCCTGCCCGCAGTTCCGACACCCCGTCAGTCCGACCAGAGCCCAGATGCTGGGGCGCCCTGAGCCCCAGCCTGGATACCCACCTCCGGGGGACACCCGGCACACCAGGTGGTCCTGTGGACCCACTCTTAAGCACCCCGCAGCGTTCATTAAGTTAAGAGACACCCCGCGGCCCAGGGACCACGGGAACCTGGTGATAAAAACTCCACGGCGCGCCTATAAGCCTAATCAGCCTCCTGCTGTCGCCTTCCTTGATATTAACCCCCAACATACCACCGCATACAGTTCTGCTGCGCTGGCCACCACTGATTGGTAGAACATGTGTTTGTAGCAGAGTCCTACAAACACCAAAGGAGCTGAGCCTCTTCAGAAAGTAAAGCCGGCTCTGGCCCTGCTTCTAAAGGACATCTGTGTTCCCTGTCCAGTCCAGTTTATTGACCAATTGCACGGCCAGATACTCGTAGCTCTGGACCACCTCCACATCCAAATCCTCTCCCTCCATGGAAACAGGAGACAAGGGGGGAGCCCCCTTCTGCCTAAAATCCACCACCATCTCCTTTGTTTTGGCAATGTTGAGTTACAGGTGGTTCTGTTTACACCACTGAACCAAGCTGTTAAGGGCCGTTCACACTGAGCAGTGAGCTCTATAACTATAGCTATAGAAATATGGTTTTAAAAATCCTTCTAAGTCAAGACAACAACAACTATAAAAACAATACCATGGTGAATGATATAGTTATTGTTATAGTTGTATTGTTTTGATTGACCAACCATGTGGTCCTTTAACCCATTCAATCCGGGAACGCATCTGTGTCACTTTCGATTTCTTTGGCTATTCAAAAATAACAGATATACAATACAATCGCTATGAGGTTGTAGATCTGCTATTTTTGCAAAATCGTGAACATTTGCGCAAATCTTTGAATATATATTCTACAAATGTCTCCTAAATCCTAAAAAAAAACTTATGTTGCTATATCAGTGGTGCTCCAACTTTTCCATGTGAAGGACCCCCAAAATGATATGTATTTGGCTGAGGACCCCATCTCTAAATATGTTGTTCCAGGGACCCCCAGAAGCACAGATCGGACTTAAAAATGTTGTCTTTAAACATATATTCAAAGATTTGCACAAACAAGATTTGCACAAAAAATAGCAGATCTACAAGCTCATAGCGCGGCACCGAGTGCCGCGCTATGAGCTTGTAGATCTGCTATTTTTGAATAGCCAAAGAAATCTAAAATGACACAGATGCGTTCCCGGTCTTAAAGGGTTAAGAGTCTCGCTCTAACTAAGGGAGGTGAGTGATGATTTGAAGTTTATAATTTACAGCAGCAACAGTCATGACAAACGCACACGTTTCAGCTACTCAGGCAGCAGGCCCTCATCAGTGTTTACGTGTCCGTTTGTCATCATGACTCATGACTGCTGCTGGTGCTGTAAAATTAAACAATTGAATCATCAGCACATCTTATATGTGCGGACTGTTTCTATTGACTCCAACAAGTAACATTCTGGATAAATAATAATAACTAGAAAAGTGTGGTCCTCGGAGCACAGGTCTCCACCAGGGCAGGTTGCCTACCCATGGGGCCTGCAAACTTTGGTAGGCAGTCATAGCCAATTGGAATGGGATCTGAACAATCTTGACACATACATCTTGATCACATGACCCCAGAGATAATGTGTACCGATGTGTGCAAGTTTTGGACAAAATCTGTAGGAGTCTGTAGTAACAAAAAGTGTGTTTTGAAGAAAACGCACAATGACAGACAATGTCATCTGGCACAAACAGAGCCTATAGGTTGCGTCATGATGGGCTGTTGTAGCGACACCATGAGGAGATTTGAAAAAATTGAAAGATGGAGTTTCCGCCTTGGCCAAGTGGGAATGTGTCTGCAAAGTTTCAGAAGTTCTTTGCTCACATTGAAGCCATCATGGGGACAGAGCTCTTGTTTTCTAGGGAACCTGCAGTGACTGTGGATGAACACTAGGGTGGCATTACATCTCTGAGGCTTTCACTCCCACCAGCTTTTCACCTCCATTTTACTGTCAGAAGCCAACGTATCCTAATATAAATGGGAAGCAAATACGAGGCCGAGCACCTGCATCATAACAGGAATGAGCTGGAACCCAGCTTCACCACCTCCCCCTGCAGTTAAAAACCCACAAACAAACACTTTCACCCTATCTTCTCCACTCTGCTTACATTCAATGCATATTCAACAGGTTACAAATCAGACGATGTCACTAGAAAACATTATCATGTCAACCAGAAATAATGTACGGTGAACCAAAAAGAGGGTTGGACAAAGTTTAGATGAGCCCCCAATTCATGTTAGGACCCAGCCTAGGGGTCACCAGGTGTATCTAGGATCTAGGAAAGATCTATCCTAATATAAACTAACAAAAACAGAGAGCAAGCTAATAACAAAAAGAGAGGTCACCCACCCCTACACACCCAAGGCATTACATTATCGAGGACTTTAAACCATTGTAATGCTAAAAACAGAACAGAGTGCTGGTGTTTGGAGGCTGGCTAGGAGGAAGACATCTGAACACTAGAGACAGCTATGTTTATAGAGGAGTCCACCACACAGGAGCCAATCACCAGCCAGCTTTATAGAGTAGTCCACCACACAGGAGCCAATCACCAGCCTGGTTCCACCTGACAGTTAACCACTCACACTCAGACACCACTCAGTCACCATTCACACCAGCTGGTACTCAATCAGTCACTCATCACTACTCAAGCTCACTCTCACATACACACACACACACACACACACACACACACACACACACACACACACACACACACACACACATAGGATAGAGCAGGAAACCACTGAAGATGTTGTTGTTGTCTGAGTTATCACAGAGCATGTAGGAAGCAGGTAAACGCATGTAAACTCTGTCTCCCTGCTCCAGCTCTAGGATCATTCCATTAGATACATATTCCCAACCCCCATGACTATTCCATGCATGGTTATAAATGAGACTCTGTTCATTTTTATATATTGTGATAAACACATATGTTGATGATGTAGTGTCAGCTGCAGTAAATCTGAAGTGATAAACTCCTTTCACAGGTGCTGAAAAGATACCTGTGCACGCACACGCGCACACACACACACACACACACACACACACACACACACCAATGAGGAGAGAAAGACACATGCAGGGCAAGACACCACACAGGGAAATACACTTAAGACCCCTAGGGGTCATAACATTAAAACATTTGTTTAGCTAAATCTGTCTCATGGTGGCGCTATAACTGGCTGATTTGAAAAGACAATTGGCTGGAGATTCTTCCTAGGCCGACTGATTCTGTCCTAAACTGCATGTCAACAGATCTGTCTGTCTGTCTGTCTGTCTGTCTGTATCAGCATGTATTGCAAGGCCCACTTGCAATACCCTGACAACCCACCAGAGGCCCCCAGCCTACAGGTTGAGAACCAGTGATCTAGTGCACCTGTAACTTTGTACAGTAGCTACTAAATGGATCAGAAAAACTGTTCTAAGACATCAGATGGTTAGTTTAGGAAAAAGCAGAAAGAACAAGAGGAGAAACGGCTAAAAGATAAAGTCACGCACTCTTGACGACCTTGCAGGCTTATGCAAACGTTAAAATGTATTTTAGATAGCATGTTATGTAGAGAGATGCCAGGTTCATTTGTTGACCTGGCATCCTACAGTTTATACAGATTATTTATTATTTTATGTGATACTGTTTAGACTGCATGATAGGTTCTTCGTTTATACATAATAGTCCTAGATTACTATTTCTATGCATTTGATGTATTACCTTGTGTTTACCTTCATTACTTAATCACTCTGGATTAAGAGCGTCTGCTAAATGCTTAAATTGTATACCTCTCATTCTCTCTGTTTCCTCTCCAGAGGCAGGTTCTGCTTGGGTTGCCACCTGGCCTGAGTTTGTTAGGCCTCGCCCTTTTTGTTTAGGTTGCCTTACACTGTTTTATACATCTCTCACTCACTCACTCACTCACACACACACACACACACACACACACACACACACACACACACACACACACACACACACACACACACACACACACACACACACACACACACACACACACACACACACACACACACACACACACACACGTGCAGAGACCACTTGGAGGGTCTGTGTGTGCCGATTTTTGGGGGGAACTATCTGGGGGTCCCTCGTGCCATGTCACACCAGAAATGTAATACATACTGTACAATGAACTATCTGGGGGTCCCTCGTGCCATGTCACACCATAAATGTAACACATACAATGAACTATCTGGGGGTCCCTCTGGCATGTCACACCATAAATGTAACACATACAATGAACTATCTGGGGGTCCCTCTGGCATGTCACACCACAAATGTAACACATACAATGAAGTATCTGGGGGTCCCTCGTGCCATGTCACACCAGAAATGTAATACATAAAATGAACAAAACCTGAAGTGTAAAAGCAACAATTTATTCATCTCAAGATTTCAAGATGTTTTGCAGCTGCAAGATTAATGAGGTGGGAGGGGCATTATGACATCATCACTGTGTACTGTAGGTGAAAAGTGAAACTAAAAGTGACTGATGGCAGCCAGCTCATTTTAATAAAAATATCATTACAAATAATAATTATGATAGTGAAATTATTTGTCAAATGTTCTTCTTGATATGGGCAGCCCCCCCATCCCCGCCTAGTTGATTTTATACATCTGAACTAAAGTGGACAACGGAGCCCTCTTGAGGACAAAATAAGAAATGTCATTAAAAATAAATAACATCAAAAACAAGAATGATCAGCAGGCCTTCATCCAGCTATTTAACCTTTTTAGAACTATCATATATTCCCATATGGTCTCAGAGATGTGATTTATATTCATTAGAATGCTTTCTGAGGTCAGCATTTAATTTCAATAATCTCAGTTCATATTATGTGAATGAGCACATATTTATTCCCTAAAGTCTACAATAGTGCAAATGAAAACTCTCTCAAAAATCTTGTAATTATTGATAGTCAATAAAACATGGACTGATGCACTTGGACACATCATCAGTGTTGTTACCTGGAGTCACTGGGTGTTTGGGGTCTTGCAACAGACACCCTCCTCCAGGCGACCCGACCGAGGCTGATCAGACCCCTGCCTGTGTCCCAGTGGCATGCTACTGCCCCCTACTGTCTCTTGAGGGTAGTTAAGAGACAGTGCTAATTAGGGGGTTAGGGTTAGCCTTAGACCGACGACGCAGATCCATGCATGCTGCATTTACAACCTGCAACATCCATGGATCCACGCAATCGGTCCGACCAATGCCAGGCCAGGAAAGTTGAGATGTTGCAGCTGTTGGCGACACTAGGAGGCTCTAGGCACTGTGGTTTGGCTCCAGGCCTGGCTCCTCCCTCGTCTGACCAGAAATGGAGACTTTCCTGTGCGTTGCGTCGCTGTTGCTGTTGGGCTCAAACATCTCACTGTGATGGATTAAACCCTCCCTGCAGGTTTCACCTGATATAAATAACCAGCCTGATCTCACACAATTTACTATATATATTGCACGGACCCAGTGCACATTATGCAGAGCAGTCCCCACAACAACATGTACGATTCTGTGCCTATCGGTACATAACTCAAACGGCGCTGAGTAGGCTCAAGGGAACGTCGCAACGTTCGGGACGGCAGCTTGTTGGCTTTAGCTCACTCAGTGGTCCCTCACGTGGCTCCAGTTCCCTTGAGACTGCGCGCCTCCTAAATGGTTTAGTCAATGGGGGAGATGTGAGGCGACTATGCACGGATTTTGGGGTTTTCCAGTTGTCTATGCACGGAATGACACTCCGTGCAATGTTTACTCGTGTGAGATCGGGTTGGAATAAGAGTAGTTAATTGTTTTGATAAAGCTATTTTCAGTACTGATTCTACTGGAGCCACAAACAGCCTCCTATTGAGGTCATCATCTCCTCATGCTGTACAAGGCTTTACAGGACTTTAAGTGCTCTCTAGATCCCACTAAATCTACATGGATTTAGTCGACTAAAGTTTGGCAGGCCTTGATTAACGGAGTAATGGCTGATAGATACCGAAAATAGCCGACGCGTTGTGACTTGTGAGCTTGTAGATCGGCTATTTTCGGAAGCATTAAATGACTTGTCATAGTTCTACTGGATCTATTGTCCACTAGTCCTCTAACATTTTAATCTTCATTTTATTTATTTTTGATGAAACTGTCAGTATATTTAGTAATAGTTTTATTCATCATAGATTACTGTTTATTTAGTTGCTGGGGTAAATATTCTATCATATGAGACAATGTTAATAACTTATTCTTTAATAATCTACATATTATTAATATTCTACCATATGAGACAATGTTACCTAAATGATTCTTTGATAATCTGATATTGATACTTTTACTTAGGTAAAAAAAAAAAGTCAGTACTTTTTTTTACCACTGCACAAATCCAATGTTAACCAACAGGCAAACTGGTTGGAAGAAATGTTGTCTTTTTCAGAAAGACAAAAATAATTTGCCCCAGTGTCACCTCCAACCCATCATGTTCCTCAACATGATGTCTATGTGACGGTGGCCAGGTTGTCACATGTGACTTGCCACTTCTTTCTAGAATGCTGGCACTCTTTACTCTTTCTCAATAAATAAATAAATAACAATACACATTAAACTCACAATAATAAAATATCAGTTGCACAATAAAGTGCAGGGTGCGTAATTACTGTGAGAATAATAATGATTGTCAAATACTGCAAGACTACGCCACCCTTTTGTTTAAGAGGTAGGGTCCTCTGTAAAACTTTCTTAGGCTATTCACAGGTTCGAGTTTACCCAGGTAAGTATAACACTTTTGAATGAGAACAACACTTTATAAAATATCCCTCGGAGAAAACTGGACGGAAACAGGTTTGTATAAAAAGGTAATTAATTTTATTGTCCTAATACAACGGCATCTATAAGCCATAAAACAATGAAAAGCATAAACAAAAATATAACACTAAACACTAAAACCCTCAACCTCCTATGGCGCCCGCTAACTAACTAAAATACACAATCACAGGAACTCAACAACAAGGCTTAAAACACAGGGCTTGTGCAAATTTAGCAAATAAATATAAATCTAGCATAAAGTGCCTACTTCTACTGAACCAGTAAAGTGACAGGTGCTGATTTAAAGTGCTAAATACTCATCACGGTTTGAATGCAAAAGGTGGGGAATGTCCTTATATGGGTGTAATGGATCGGGGGTTTAGGCCAGGAATCTCTGCCTCTTCAGTTCTTCGTATGCGCTGCCTGCAATTATAGAAACTAGAACCAGTTCATCTGTTCAATGTAACTTCACATGGGAGGTTTAGGACCGTGGTTTTATAAAGGTAACGTTGCATAGGAAGGTACTTACACGCACACCAGACTTAACGTCTGGCTATGAGTGTGTAGAGCGCGCAACGTTATCGCCACTGGCCGTCTCCTCTGCTCCTTGGTTCGGTTCGTCTCCTTTTCCTCCCCGTCGCTCTCGTCTACCGCTGCGGCTTCTTGTCACTGGAAGCGGGCACGTCTCAGCTCACCGTCCGCTGCTTGTGGCTTGGTGCGTCTCGCTGTATCCTTGTTCTCCACCTTTGCTCCGTGGCTCTCCTATACCTGTGCACAACCTGCTCCCTCGGCTGTCACCTTCACACTGCCCTGTGTGCCTGTCTCTCTGCCGTCCAAATGCCCGCGCCCACTTTTGAACAGTGTGGACCACATCCTATCCTACTCCCATTCGCTCTGCCAACAGCGTGACCTGGGGACATTGGCTGGCTGGAGTCACACGGTCAAAGTCATGCAGCCTATCATGGGGTTCATTGTCAAGTGTCTCAGGGACCGTGGGGAAATATATTGCCAGGTTAAAACGTTCAGTGAGAGATTACATAGGATACATTTAAGATGATGGTTATTTTCAGTGCATTATACAGGTTTTTACGCATCAATAAAATAGTACAAAATGTATTTTCATCACTGGTTTTTGACCCTGTCACATCTACACCATGCTGGACACCAATGTTTCCACTCGTTCATGAGATCAATCAAATGCCAATGATCCTGGACCACCACCATGAAGGTGGTGGTATAGACCAGTAGCTCTCAAACCTTTTTCAGGTCAAGGACCCCCAAAATGATACGTATTTGTCCGGACCCCCATCTCAAAATATTTTTTTCCAGGGACCCCCAGAAGCAAAAAAATTTGAGTAAAACATTTTCAAAAATAGCAGATTTACAAGCTCATAGCGCGGCACTCGGTGCCGCGCTATGAGCTTGTAGATCTGCTATTTTTGAATAGCCAACGTATAAAAGGTTAAAGTGGTTAATGTTATTGTGATGCTTTATTAACACATTTTGCCAGTTCTTTTCATGAATATTCTGTGATACACATGAACGTTATTTTCTCATACACTGCATGTGCCATATTATATATGGACAAAAACACGTCATCACTGGTCTTCTACATGTATTATAGTCTTACAAATAATCAGTAAAACATACAAGAAGACAAACATACATGCTTTTGAATATTGTGTTTATTGACAGAATGCATAAGAACATTATGTGGGCCAACAAACACTCATCTCTTTAATGTAACAGTGTAGCAGTGTTACATAGGATAGAGCAGGAAACCACTGAAGATGTTCTGGTTGTTTGAGTCATCATAGAGCTGCCCACCAGGTAAACGCATGTAAACTCTGTCTCCCTGCTCCAGCTCTAGGATCATTCCATTAGATACATATTGCCAACCCCCACTATTGTATCCATGGTTATAAATGAGACTCTGCTCATTTTTATACATCCGGATATACACATATGTTAATGATGAATCATAGCGGGCTGCAGTAAATCTGAAGTGATAAACTCCTTTCACAGGTCCTGTAAAGATACCTGCACGCACATGCGCGCGCACACACACACACACACACACACACACACACACACACACACACACACACACACACACACACACATTGTGGGAAACAAGATGGTGGTTTTCACTTCTAAAACAGTGGTTCTCAAAGTAGGGGTCCCAGGACCCCCAAGGGTCCTAGAGGGGGTTCCAGGGTCCCCAGTAAAATGTGTTAATATAGCATCAAAATCAGTTTAACTACTTTAACTTTATTTTATAATTAGACTTTTAGAAATAGCAAATCTACAAGTCCCCTACAAGTACCTGTCCCCGACTAAGGATTTGTTTAGTCGAATCTAATTGGCGACTAACTGCCAATAGTCGACTGGTGTGGTGAGGCATGTTGTGAGCTTGTAGATCTGATATTTCAAAACATTGTGATTAATTTGGAATAATCTTCAGATGGGGGTCCACGGTCAGTTTGGAGGTCCTTGACATGTACATGCTTGAGAACCACTGATTTATATCATTGTTAATTAATGATATAAATCATTATTATCATTGTTAATGAAAACCAATGACATTAAAGGAGAAGTTCACCCAAAAATTACTTATTTTCTATCAATTGCACACCCTATGAAGCCTTGAATTCATGGATTTATTTTTGTTTTTGTGGCATTCCTGAGCCAATAATTTGATGACCGGGTGTATTTCCGGTAGGAGACGGGAATCATTTTTTGGGTGAACTACTCCTTTAAACTTATCTCATCTTATCCTGTCTATTGGTTTAAATAGGAAACAGACCGTGAAGATGTATGTACATTACTGTAATATTCATGTAATGTCTGATAGATGTAAGTTGAGGAAACTAATTGATTCTATAAAGTTAATTAACATGAATTAATCATAACATACCTGTAGTTGTATTGTAGGCGTTGCCGATGTTAGTGAAGACCTTCTTGTAGACCAGAGTGGTTTCAACATCTGGTCCAACATCATTACTCAACCCAACAGAGAAGGCCACCTTTGGTTGGTCTGTCAACACAGGAGCATTATCACATTATTTATATTGTTATATATTGTTATAAAAGCATATATTATGTATATGATTATAAAGTTGTTGTCGGGCAGAAACCTTATATCTTTATAAAATGTTTTTAAAATGATAATAAACAAGAGCAGGACACCTGGTTCTGCCAGACCCAGAATGAAGTCAGACAGGTACAAAACATGCCCATGTATGGACGAAAGGGGGACAGACTTTTATGGCTGGGGCCTAAGGACAAAGTGACCATGCCCATGCATGGAGAAAACAGGTACAAAGCCTCATGTAAGCCAGCCCCCTGGGTCTGGCAAAAAGGAATGATTTTGGACATACTGTACAGCGACATATCGTTGTTGTCGGGCAGAAAACCTTGCATCTCCATATTTAGACTTTTTCTGTTTTTTTTTGTAGATTAATATCTTATTATTTCATCATACAAGAGTGTTGCACAAAACAGCGAAAATATCAGATCTACAAGCTCTTTGTAGATCTGATATTTTCACTATTTTAAATGTTTTTTTAAAATAATAATAATAAATGGTTTTGGACATAAAAGGTTTCCACCTGACAGAGACGATATATAAATACAAGAACCGTCATATGACCATATATAGCAGTGGCTATATATGGTCATATGACCATATATAGCAGTGGTTCATATGACCATATATAGCAGTGGTTCATATGACCATATATAGCAGTGGTTCTCAAACTTCATCGTGTCAAGGACCCCCAAAAAAGATTTATGTTAAAAACATTTTAGATATTTTTCAAAAATGTTGACAAATAGCAGATGTACAAGCTCACAGCGCTGCACAATGTGAACGTATGAATGGATAAAGTGGTTAAAATGATTGTGTATTAACTACTTTAGCTGGAGACCCCCTGGAACCCCCTCAAGGACCCCTGGGGTTCCCCGGACCCCAGTTTGAGAACCACTGATATATAGGACTATGTCCATATATAGGTCCACTATCTAAGGACTTTTGTTGTTGTTTTTGTTTTTACTTTTTAAGTTCAAAAATAAAATAAACATTCATTCATATATGGAGAACCGGTTGTCCAGAACCACCAATCCAACCCATATGACCATATATGGGCATACCCATATACACAGTATGGACATATACTGATGACATCAGGGATGTCCATATATGGGTATAAAAGGGACAGACAGAGGGCTACAACAGGTATTACATAACCAGGTGGGACAAAATTATACAACTTTTATATTTGATAAACATACTTACTGGACAGTTTCTGCACTTTGTCCTCAGTGACATTCAGCTTCGTTTCTACAGCGGAGAGCTGAGCTGAAATCAATAAAACATGAATATTAAATCAATACAACATGAATACTAAATGAATCAAACATGAATATTAAATCAATACAACACGGATATTAAATCAATATTACATTCATATTCAATCAAAATGCTCCTACGTGTGGATTATATGGATCAAACATACAGTAAATAACATGATGAAAACGAGATCAAATCTCTGAGCTCAACTGAATGAATTATAAGAGTAAAGTAAGACATTTTCAACACTGTCCTCTCATACATGCATTGACTGAACATCATTCTGGTCTAATTACCTTCACTTTCTGTCTTCAAGTTCTCCACCTGGTCTTCAGTGGTACTGAGTCTGGTCTGGATGCTCTGGATCTGGTCTTCACTGGTACTGAGTCTGGTCTGGGTGCTCTGGATCTGGTCTTCACTGGTACTGAGTCTGGTCTGGAGGACTTCAACCTGCTTCTGGCTGGTAGTTAATTCAGCAGCCATTTCTGGAAAACATATATTGGTGGGTGGTCTTACGGCCAATAGGGACGGGCTGTAATTTGCTGATGCCCTGCCCCCTCTGTGTTCCCATTGACTGGGGTTTAAACAGCCATAACTCCCATTCCCAGCATGCTTAAGGCCCCAAACTTGGTTGGTGCTCTTGTGCTGCGTTCACACCGGCGTGAAGCTGAACAATGAATTAGCTTATATTTTCAATGTTATCTCTATGCAAATTGGTGTTTTAAAATGTATCATGCGCGTTTAAAAGCGCAAATGGAAAAGCATGCTTTTTTTCTCCCTAGACCTCTGCTTTGAAGCTGCTTTTTTACGCCTTTCGAGGCGTAGGCGTTTTAAAGCTCAATTCTAGCCAATCAGAGCACAGCATGATCTGAGTGGGCGGGGACTAGCTCATTCAGCCAAAAAGAATGTCAGCCCTCGGAGCCGAGTTCCGCAAGCATCACTGAAGTGCCAATAATGTAGGAAAAGCACATGCACCCTCGCGTGTAATATTGCGATTATACAACAGTTACCAACAAAACACATCCAAATGTATTCATATTGTGGGGCAATTCATAATAAAAATGTTTCGCTATTATCCCTGTAGTTTCCCTGTAAAGAGAAGAGTTCATTTGACTGAGACATTAAATAGTCCCTGTAGCAGCGCTCTGAGGCACCGTCTCATCAACACAGCTGATTCCAGTAGGCTATATGCTCCGTCGTACGACCGTGTCACGTGGCCAAAATAACTGATCTACAAGCTGACAACACGTCGCGATGGCGACGCGTTAAGTGATTTATTAATGTGATTAGGCCCGTGCTATCATGCTGGTTTGAAGCACGGCTAGATAGCTATTTCAACCAATCAGATTGCTTGGTCGGAACTACCTGTTGTATAATTAATAATAACCTTTATCACCGAGAAGGCGACAAATCACAACAGATCACTCTGACCTGCTCTCGGCGAGCAAGTGGAGATCTCTCCCCGCCGCAGCACGGCGTGTGTGTGTGTGTGTGTGTGTGTGTGTGTGTGTGTGTGTGTGTCAGTGGTGGGAAAAGTAGGCTACTAAATGTTTTTACTTAAGTAAAAGCATCAATACTGCAATATAGAAACACTCAAGTAAACATCTGGTAATACAAATTTACTTGAGTAAAAGTACAAAAGTATTGGCATCACAATGTACTTAAAGTACCAAAAGTAAAAGTACTCATTATGCGGTCGTCTGATCCGCTGATGATCCATGTTGTCGCTTTGATTGATTGAATATTTTATTAGGCAAAAAATGTAAACATAAATGCATACATTTAAAATACTTTGTCTAACAGGTCCGTTCATGAAAGTCCTTGCGGTCTTGTTTCCAATGAGGGCCTTGCTATGACATGAGTCTTAAAGGGTAAGACCACTTTGGTAGAGGTTTGGGTTGTGTAGTTACCTTGCCATGCTGTGACTCCAAAGGTGGGCAAGAAATTTAAAAAAAAATGCTCCATTGATTAGAAATTGATAATTCAAAATATGCTCCTCATTGACTTACATTGTATGGTAAAACAGCTCTCAAAGTGACTCTTTTAGCACATAAATGAACCCAAACATAGCTGATTCAGAAAATATAGAGCATCACCAAACCCAGTAATAAAAATGTCAACTTCCTGTTGATTTTACTATTTGAAGACCAGGGTTTCTACTATTAAAAATGGCAAAATCAACAGGAAGTTGACATTTTTATTTAAAAAAAAAAAGCTGTACTGGGTTTGGTGATGTTCTATATTGTCTGAATCAACTTTGTTTGCGTTCGTTTATGTGCTAAAAGAGTGACTTTGAGAGCTGTTTTACCGTACAATGTAAGTCAATGAGGAGCATATTTTGAATTATCAATTTCTAATCAATGGAGCAATTATTTTTTATTTCTTGCCCACCTTTGGAGTTACATCATGGCAAGGTAACTACACAACCCAAACCTCTACCAAAGTGGTCTTGCCCTTTAAAACCCTTTTATTTATACCATATGTTGCCCACGAAAAGTAGTAGTTTTGTAAGGGAATCATTTCAATTGGTTTGTTGCGTTCAGATATCGAATCGCTTCATCTCATTGCAAAAGTTGAAAGATAGATGGATAGATCACATAGATTAGAATATAGGCCTATGCATATGATAGATAGATAGATAGATAGATAGATAGATAGATAGATAGATAGATAGATAGATAGATAGATAGATAGATAGATAGATAGATAGATAGATATCAGGGATTCCGTTAGCCTGTATTTACCGGCCATTGACCAGTAAAGGTTTTAATTGGCCGGTAATTATAAACACCACCGGCCACCGTGGCCGGTTGGGAAAATGGTGTTATTAGACTATTTTATCATTTAAGCCTATTATTAATATTATTATTTGAATAAAGTAGTTGGCTACAAACAACCATTAAAATCATAATCATTTAAAGTTTTTATCATGATCTGACTGTGGTTTAATTCCCGACAGCCTGCTCTGCTGCTGCTGCGCACTGCAGTAGTAGATTTGCCTATTCGTTGTACGATGGTGTCGCGCATTGAAAATATGAGAGAGCTACAAGCTCACAGCACGTTGCAACGCGCCGCGTTGTGAGCTTGTATGTCTGCTATTTTTGATACGCCACAAAACAGCTGATAGACACAGCTGTGTCTCCTCCTCATCAGCCAGCGCAGTGGCGTGCACAGACATTTTGAGGGGCAGGTGCTCAAGTAAATCATACTTTTTCTTGTTTACTTGGTCTGCTCTTTTTTCCCTCTACACCTATACCTCTTTGCCAAAAATAGCCGATCTACAAGCAAGCTTGTAGAGCTTGTGAGCTTGTAGATCTGCTATTTTTGGCTAAAGTTCTCCTCAGAAAAGGGATGCTAGGTTTCGAGTGGTTATGGTAAAAAGATAAATCATATCACATAAAGATTTGGCGGCCCCCCTGTAGTAACTCTGAGGACCCACAAGGGGTCTCGGACCCCCTGTTGAAGACCCCTGCTGTAAACTGGGGAAAAAGGGCACTTCTGGTCAAGAGGGCAAAGGGCAGGTGCTCTAGCACCACCTAGAGTCTATCTGTGCACGTCCCAGAGCCAGCGTGGTTCGCTCGTGTGTGTTGATAAACAGAACCGTGATTTTCCGAATCCGTGGTGCTAGAATCTGAACCACACCGGACCCAATTGTCGATAAAGGGACCCGAACACGTGTGGGTCGTGGATATTATGCAAGCACAGTGACTGTCTTTGCAGACGGATAAAGTGGTGAAAGTTGGGCGACGGACTTTCGCGCATGTTAAGGCTCTGCCGCAGCTCGCCCCAAAACACCCTCGCCCCCATTTTTCAGGCGGACCAGCCGTTCTTGTATTCTTGTATTTGTTTTACTGAGAAATAGGTTAAGGATTAGGTATAGTTTTACTGAGGTTAAGATTAGGAATAAGGTTAGGTTTAGGCATAGTTTACTGATATATTTAGGAATACCAGGCGAATACAGCCGGATTTTCCCCGGGGCGACTGTGTTTTGGGGCGAGCGGGCGGTATTCGTTGCGCAGCAGTTCACTCATGCCCCCTTTATTCATTTCATTTTTGGCAAGCGACATCTCTGAATGATATAGTAGATCATATAATTTAGTTATCTATAAAAACAGGAACAGATTGCATCTGTGATAAAGTGGAAAGAAGCGCAGGTCTAACGTAACGAGGTGTAATGATCAGTTGGGTGCATGTACAGTATGCAGTGCAAACGCGCATGTGACGTTAATTATAATATATGGCCGGTAAATGTATTCTTTGGCCGGTAAAATATAATCCTGCCGGCCATGGTGGCCGGCCCAAAAAATGCCTAGCGGAAACCCTGATATAGATAGATAGATAGATAGATAGATAGATAGATAGATAGATAGATAGATAGATAGATAGATAGATAGACAGACATATATATATATATATATATATATATATATATATACATATATACATATATACATATATATATATATATATATATATATATATATATATACATATATATATATATATATATATATATATATATATATATAGTATCAAAATCCACATAGTAACTAACTAAAGTTGTCAAATAATTGTAGTGGAGTATAAGTACAATATTTGCCTCTGGGATGTAGTGGAGTAGAATTAAAAGTATTGAAAATTGGAAATACTCCAGTAAAGTAAAAAATACCTCAAGTACTTAAGTAGGCTACAGTACTTGAGTATATGTAGTTACTTTAGCTCTGTCACTGTCCCCCTAAGCATTGAACGCCGACACACGCCCACAAAAACAAAATCTTAAAGTTTTTAATCTATCAGATGTACATCTATAGACAGACAACAAACTAAACAATATAATGGAGAACAGAAGTTTAAACACAGCTCCAGTCGCCCGCCCAGTGGTCGCGATGCGGTCGTGAGGAGATGCCGTTCCGTTTTCCCACTGGTGACTTGTAGATCTGCTATTTTCAAGCTGGTGCAGGCAGCAGGTTCTCTGGTGCTTTTTCCACACAGCATTCGCGAATTTATTTGAATGTTTTTAATAAGCAGCTGTGCATGTATTGAATATTGTTAAACTTGGGCAATTATAAAATTGATTAATAACCTTTGTCACACACCGAGTGTGTGTGATGATCACTCTAGGTCTAGGAGCTCTGAATTGGCATGTACATGCTGTCCTTCGACCCCTCTCCTCGGGCAAAGGAGAGGAGCACGGCATGTGTGCACACACACACACACACACACACACACACACACACACACACACACGTATATGTGCGGCAATGCTGTTAGGGCTAATAGTGTTTAGATAGTTCAGGTGAACTGACATGGTTTTAAAGAGGAAAAGGTAGGAAGCACTGTTTTTGTTCTGTTTTGGAAGAGATAGGTAACTCCTTCATGCCTCCTTTAGACTGTTCCAATAGGGATTAAGACGTGCAATTGGAATTATACTTCATTATACTTTTTTAAGTGTATTGACACTCATATAATATTATAAAATAACACAGATGACTAGTTTTAGATATTTTAGTTTTCTTTGTGTATCTGAGGACAACAGCAAAATGTAACAGCAAAATGTAGCGGTTTAATACCTGCATGCTGTCTCTTCAGTTCTTCGATTTGGTTTTCTTTTTCATCCAGCCTCGTTTCTACGGTGGACAGCTTGGCAAGGTGGGCTGAAATCAAGACAGTATTGGTATTAGATCAATCATGAATACTCATGCAGTTTTGTTTGAGTGGGGAAGCTTTACATATAAAGTAAATTATATTATCAAAACTATCAAAAATCAGTTTTCTGATTTCAAATTAATTTGTATTAATACTAAAACAAGTCATTTAAAAAATATAACAGAGAAACTTAGTTAAAGTTACAGATCCCCTAAACCCCTACGATGTGTTTTCCCACTTTAGACCAGGTAGATGTAAAGAAGTATAGTTAACTGTTAATAAGTGCACGATGAAGGATTTGGCTGGGGTTAAAAAAAAAAAAAAAGCCATAACTCCAGCCATAAGTTTGGACGCCACAGGACAACAAAAGATGACTTGAATTCGGACGCCACAGGACAACACAACATTACTTGAATTCGGACGCCACAGGACAACACAACATTACTTGAATTCGGACGCCACAGGACAGCAAAAGATGACTTGAATTCGGACGCCACAGGACAACACAACATTACTTGAATTCGGACGCCACAGGACAACACAACATTACTTGAATTCGGACGCCACAGGACAACACAACATTACTTGAATTCGGACGCCACAGGACAACACAACATTACTTGAATTCGGACGCCACAGGACAACACAACATTACTTGAATTCGGACGCCACAGGACAGCAAAAGATGACTTGAATTCTGACGCCACAGGACAACACAACATTACTTGAATTTGGACGCCACAGGACAGCAAAAGATGACTTGAATTCGGACGCCACAGGACAACAAAAGATTACTTGAATTTGGACGACACAAGACAACACAAGATGAACAAGAGAGAACCGCCTGACCACGTTGTCCCATGGCCCGTCACAATTATTACATCGTTGCCTAATCGCAATCATTTGAGATGATCACAATTATTTTGCATAATCGTCATAATCGTTTCCATGTTGAAAAATACAAACACTTTCCAAAATAGTGGAAATAGCTGGAATCTACAAGCTCACAACGCGTTGTGAGCTTGTAGATAGGCTCCCACAATAGACAATAGCCATAACTCCAGCCATAACTTCATCGACACACTCTCTGAGGGGTGTGGAGTTTAATGGTGCGACCCGGAAGTGGATCTGTTCACATCCCGTTTTAGCCTCTAAACCATGATGCTAACCTGCATGGAGCCTCTAAACCATGATGCTAACCTGCATGGAGCCTCTAAACCATGATGCTAACCTGCATTTTCTCCTTCCATCATTTTCAGCTTCTGACTCTGCTCCGCCACGAAGACCCTCAGGTGCTGTGTCATGTCTCTCAGTCCTTTAACTTCCCTCCAGACGTCATCAGGGGAGGGGGTCTCGCTGCCTGCCTGAGCCCCAGCCTCACACACACACAACAGTACAACAAGCAAAGCTTGACCGCCCTTCATTCTGAAACCAAAGTCTCTGTGGATTGACTCTGTGTCTCTCTGCTCAATTTATACATTGTTTCTGCTATGTTGACTTGTTCTGATTGGACGCCAGTAGGGCAGTATGTTTACAACCAACACTGATTGGTTCAGGAGGATGTTTTGGGTGATGTTGTGTTGCTTCAAACGGACACATAGTGTTTGTTGTTGTCATGTTGCTATAGTGATGAAATGAGACGGGAACACAGTCAAATATTGAGCAAACATTTACTGGAATTGTTTCCATTCGGTCACCTCCGGACGTTTCACCGCTATTTCAAACTGTTTTCGTCACACACACACACACACACACACACACACACACACACACACACACACACACACACACACACACACACACACACACACACACACACACACACACACACACACACACACACACACACACACACACACACACACAATTTGCATATGTGGTTAAACTAATGGATCAATTCCAATCATTTTAAACTAACCCTTCAATTTGTGCTCCAAATGATGTGAAAAACAAACACACATATGAACCCAAGCACGCCTATTCTGGAAATGTCATAACATTTCGTTAATCTTGCAGCTGCATTGCAAACAGCTTGAGACAAACATGCACTCAGCAAACATGGTAAGTTCCCTCCCCCATCAATAGATTGTTGCTTTTACACTTCAGGTTTTGTGCATTTTATGTATTACATTCCTGGTCTGAAATGGCACGAGGGACCCCCAGATAGTTCCTCCAAAGAATCTGCGCGCCCAGACTCTCCAGTGGTCTCCAGTGGTGCACAACCCTGTGTGTGTGTGTGTGTGTGTGTGTGTGTGTGTGTGTGTGTGTGTGTGTGTGTGTGTGTGTGTGTGTGTGTGTGTGTGTGTGTGTGTGTGTGTGTGTGTGTGTGTGCGTGCGTGCGTGCGTTTGTGCGTGTGATCTTTATATGAGTAAATTTACTTATTACTTTACACCACTGCAGTGCACATAGACAGACAGACAGACAAACAGACAAGTATAGTTATCACCTCAGTTATTTTAGAGAAATAATCTTAGTTTTAACCTATCAGCCTTTAACCATTGTTTCTATTGTGGTCATAATTCGACCAGAATAGAGACACTATTATATAACAAGGCCAATTATATAACTCACAACGTGTAACAATGCAACACATTGTGAGCTTGTAGATCAGCTATGTTGTCTATTTGCCATAGCATGAGGTAGGCTATATAGGGTTGAAGTAGTTCCGTTCACATTGTTGATGGTTAAAGTTTAGATCTTCATGTTGTGTCCATTGGGGTCTAGTTCAGTGGGTCTCAAAGTGGGGTCTCGGGACCCTCAGTGTTCCCTGAAGGGATTTTGAATGGACGCTTACAGGTCTGTTATGATAGATTAATTGAAAACACCCGTCCTTGGTTGTGCATGGTGACTGATATTGTCTAATACGTGTTTTTTCAATGACTTTTCTCAACGATTCCGGTTCCTTAACGGTTTTGCTCTTTTTTTGTCTTTACACCAAACATTTTCACCGTAAAATGCCAAATTTGTGAGCTTATAGATCTGCTATTTTCAGCCAATGTTCCCCCCAGAATAGGGATGCTAGGGTTCAATAAGAATTAAACAAAAGACAAACCTGTAGTAACTCTGAGGACCCCCTGGGTTCCCAGACCCCCTGTTGAAGACCCATGTACTAAAGTGGCACCGAGTGCTGCGCTATGAGCTTGTAGATCTGCTATTATTTGGAAAGATTGTGGAAAATCGTGGGTCTTTGAATATATATATATTTCTAAAGCGAGCATTTGTAACTCAAATCTTTGCTTCTGGGGATTCTACCAATGTCTTCTAACAGTTTTTTTTTTTAAACGTATGTTGCTATAATATCAGTGGTTCTCAAAAATTATATGTAGTTGGCCGTGGACCCCCATATCAACATAATGTTGTTCCAGGAACCACCAGAATTGTTCGCTTTAAAAAAAATATATATATATTCAAAGATTTGCACACATTTTCACGATTTAAAAAAAAAATAGCAGATCTACAAGCTCATAGCGCGGCACTCGATGCCACGCTATGAGCTTGTACATCTGCTATTTTTTTAATAGCCAAAGAAATCTTAAAATGACACACAGAGATGCGTTCCCGGTCTTAAAGGGTTAAGTACAGTACCTGAGTAAATGCCCTTAAAACCACTGCTTTGGTTTACTGGGAACAGTGACGTTAGTCTGTGTTCCAGACAGACAGACAAAGTCCACTTGGCCCTGCGTCTGAGCAGCGTTAAAGTGGCTTTAACCTGAGCTAGTCCTGACCCTGGAGAGTTTCTGTAAATAAACCAGTGGTGGGAAAGGTACTCAAATGTTTTACCTAAGTAAAAGTATCAACACTGCAATGTAGAAGTATACTCCGTGACAAGTAAAAGTCCGGAATTCTAAATTTACTTGAGTAAAAGTACAAAAGTATTGGTATCAAAATGTACTTAAAGTACCAAAAGTAAAAGTACTAAAATGTTTGAAAATAGCCGATCTACAAGCTCACAACGCGTCACGATGTGACGCGTTGTGAGCTTGTAGATCTGCTATTTTCAAATAGCCTAGGTATAAAATAGGGCTAAAGTGGTTAATGCATGTTTTATAATGTAATAATTTATATCTACAAAGTAACTAGTAACTAAAGTTTTCAATTCATTGCAGGGGAGTAAAAGCGTGCGTGTGCGTGTGCGTGTGTGTGTGTGTGTGTGTGTGTGTGTGTGTGTGTGTGTGTTTATGCTGAATAGCTCATGGTGTGTCGCAATTATTTAAAAAAAGTCAAACCCTGGCAGAACATTGTGAGTGGATTATTTATAAACGTGTTCGATCTTCTTATCTCAACTCCCTACAGGGCCGTCATGTATCACTCTGAATCAATGCAGGGTTTTGGAAATCCCCCCCAAAGGAACAACAAACAACCAAAAACAGAAACACGTGCATGATTTCTCAATGTCAAATAACAGTTATTACTCTGATGAAATCCCTCTGTTGGAACATTATTAAAAATCATCAATCATTAGTGCTGACATTGTTTAAACATGTTGATATAATATTGATCTAACTTAAATCTAGGTTTATAATCTCAGCTGCTGACCTGGTGCTTCATCTTGTGGCTCAAAGGTTCACTCAATATTTCATTTCAACAAAAAGAGACATTTGGTGTGTTTCTCCCAAACTAGAATGAATCACTGAAGCCCTAATTCATTTCAACGATAGTGAAAATAGCTCACAAGCTTGTAGATCTGATATTTTCCAATATCCAGTCTCACCTTGAGAACCACTGATCTAAATATGACAACACACACACACACACACACACACACACACACACACACACACACACACACACACACACACACACACACACACACACACACACACACACACACACACACACACACACACACACACACACACACACACACACACACAGATCAATGCTATGATACCATATCTTGTTAAATGAATTGAGGTCGGGGCCACAGACCTATGTAAGCAAAAAAATTAACCAAATGTTCATATAACCGTTCGTTAACCGTTTAACCGGTAACTGTTAAGACATTTGTAACCAGTTAATACAAACGGTTAAATGGTTAATATTTATTTTTCATTTAATTGTTAGTACAAATGCACTTCTCCCCCCAACCTAAAGGGGTGCCATGGAGGCAGATGCACAGCCACCACGTAAGACTGCAATTCTGCCTTAAGTTAAACACAGGGAAATAAAGTACCATGTGCACTTTAAGAAGTTGACAAGATGACATACAATAGACCTGAAGGCTGGGGGATTTCCTTTTCAAAACGTTGTTTCATAGAATAACACCATGTTTTGCAGTAAAACTATGATCTGAATTCTTCTTTTTTTTTTTTGCACAACCGCCCCAAACCAGCCCCGCTCACAAAACAGTCCTGGGGAGCACCGAAACGGGTCGTACCGGGCACCACGAAGGGTTAACCCACTCCTGAATACACACGCACTACATTACTGATTTTACTGTTCCTCACATCCCTCACATCAGTTTAGTTTTGTTTGTTTGTTTGTCTTTGGCTAATTAATAAATATTTGTGGCTTTTAACTGCTCCCTCCCCTGTTTTTTTGTAGTTTTTTGTACCCCTTTTTTTGTACCCATGTACCCCTAGGTCAGGCTCGAAACAAGTTATACGCCAAAACGTGAAGCGGCCTGTTATAGTGCCCATTCAACAATTGGCAGTTATTCTTCCATGGCCTACTTGGAGTGTGTGTGTGCAAAGTTTCACGACAATTGGTCCAGCTGTGCGGAGACACACACACACACACACACACACACACACACACACACACACACACACACACACACACACACACACACACACACACACACACGTATCAGAACATGGCCATGCTGTTAGTGTGTCGTGTAATATCGGGTCCTGTGCTTATGAAATATGAAAATATTATGTTATTAATACATTATAACCCAGAACTTGTTAAAGTGTCCCAAAGCATGAGGAGACCAGAAAATTACTAAGCTATTAGTGGTGAATGCCAGCTGGAGAGTTGGTCAAGATAACACTGCCAGGTTTCCTGTCCATTGTCTGGGGTGTGAATCTATGACACCCCACCCGGGCCGAATCTTTTGTTTACTCAGGGATAGCATGATAATATGCAGGAGAGCTTGTCACCAGTTGTCTCTCCCAAATCATCAGACTGACAAGAATCAAGTGGTATAAGCCTATACACAGTGTACTAGTCTTTTCTAATTATACAGATGGATAGAACTAAGTTTTAGTAAAATAAAGATTGTTCTGTGTCTAAGCCAAGGTTAAGACGACATCATTGTGTAAGGGATTTTGACTCTCTCTCCAGAGGAGCTGAGCTGGAGAAAAGCGTTTCTTTTAAGTCATTTTAATCATCTAAATAATTCATACAACGTCAGACATGTCAATGTTTAGATTCATTTCGAAGCTAATAAAATGTTGAATAATAATGTTATAATGTGAGCATGGGTGAAGGTACAGTTTGATAGATAAATGTTAAAACTAAGGCAGATCGTAACCCATTGTGTGACTTTTAGGCCCACCCCAAGAAATCCATTGTTCTTAGCAACCTGTATTGTGAATGGTCAGAAAGAGGGCCCGTGGCTTGCATATAATGTGATGTATTTGTGAGAAACGGGGCTCTGTAATCTGGACCCACGCAGAGCCATGTTCAGCAAGAATGTACCAGGTTCTGTGAACAAGACGCGCCATATATTGAATTGACTTGGATGTATGGATTGCTGAGAACTTTGACAATAAAGTGAATTGTTTGAGAATGTAAACTCGGACTCTGAGCGTTGGCTTATTCTCCGCCGCCGGATATGGATTCTTATTTCTACCGGTCCGCTATGGGCAGATACCACACAGAATTACTTGGCGAACCAGCTAGTGTCTTGCTGATGGGATACCGGACGATTGTACAGCGTTAAAGGTATGTGTGATGATATGCTTTTGCGTTGCCTAATCTGCTTTCCCTCGGTATGATGGAAAAAGAACCGAACCGTGTGTCTGGTCTGCGGTCCGGTGGTGGTGCGTGTCTGTTTCCGGCGGGGTTTGTTAGTCTGCGTTCAGAGCCGCAGCTTATACCGTCTTTTGGAGACGTGTTTTTTGATTACTCCATGACTGTTCTGGTCATGGCTTAATTAAATGTACAGGCTAGAAAGTGCTGGTTGCACATCTGGTTTGTTTAAAACTCTGTCTTATCCCTGGAAAATGGTATCTCATGTCCAGCGTATAGATAGGGATTTAGTTGCGAGTCCGGAAAGCACAGCGGTTTGCATCCGGCACCTGGACAATGATGTTTCATCTCCAGGGTATAGTAAATGGATTCTCGCTACTGGTAACTAGGCCTGATCAGTTTTTTTTTATACGCGAGCTACCTGGTAACTCACGACGGCTGAAGGGGCGTTTAAATTTGCATTTGGCTTGAGTGGGACTCTGGGTCGGGAAAGAAATCTATTTGTTGCTAGTCCTAAAAGCACAGCGGTTGGCATTAGGCACCTGAAAAGTGATGTTCTCACATTCAGCGTATAGATAGGACTGTAGCGGTGAGGCCAGAAGAGGAACTTGGCGTTCGCCAGCGTGCCAGAAAGCGACGGGTTTGCATCTGGTGAGTACTTATTGTGACCCCGGGAGAAGTTGAATGGTGTATTTGTTTTGAGTGTGAAATGTGTTGTTTCCAAACGGCGCGGTAACCTTTTGCATATAGCGTTTGTGACCTGTTTATTGTGTGTGTTCTTCAATGACATGCGCTAATGGGTCTCAGATATTGGCTGATTGGTTATTGCTGCTTGTGAGGTCTTGTTTTTGTTGTGTGTTTCCAAGCTGTGTCATGTGATGTTGTTTCTCTCTTGCATGCCACCACTTTGCGTGGGGGGTGCTTAGCTTGTGTGTTGTGTACTGTTACTTATGGATTTAAGCTGCGCGATGCGCACGTGTGGTTTTCTTCTATTTCTAATTTTTCTACGTGAATGATTATTGCTGTATTCGAGCGTTGGGTCATTCGGTATACATGTTTAATTTTTACAGGAGTTTGTCTATGGTGATGGCATAGGTCTCTTGTTTGTTCGAAAACATTGTTATGGGGAATAATGTTTTCGAGAGGGGAGTGGAGTATTATAAGCTTTAAAAAACTTTGTTTGGACTTAGTTTTCTGGCTTTGAATATTTTGGTTGAGTGAAAGAGTGGAGTTAAATTGTATTTTATCTTGGCCCAGTGAGGCGAGTGGAAATTTGTGTAATTATTCCATTTTTGTTGTAAGAGCCAGTTAGAATGTGGCTGTGTAGGCCTACAGGATTAATGAAGCGTTCTTGCTTTTGACTGTAAACAGGTGAGGTTAGGAGGTCTAAATTTAAAGCATTATCTTATCTACTGTAACATGAGTCTCATGGGGGGAGAATGTAGCCCTACTGTTTTTGTTGCTGTTTATTTTTGAGGGGGATGGCTCCTTTGTTCTTCTGTGTGAGAGCCGTCAGCGAGCGCCTTCTGTAGTTTTTGCTACATGTCTTGACTTCCGCGTTGCCACGTCATATCCGGCGAGACGCGACTGCTGAGTTTTAGTTTTTAAATCTTTAGAAACTACTTTTCTTATATATATATTACATTCGTAATATATTCTTATTTCAACGCTTGTATGAGGTTCCTTTTGCTTGGATGGAATAAGATCTTTTGAGGGAGTAAAGTATTTATTTTTTATTTTTACATTTAAAATGATTTCACTTTATACCCTGTAGTTGTACAAAGCCACACGTTCTCTCGTGTGTGGGAAAGGCTTCTTTCGACTGCGTTTTAAGCACAAGATGGCGTTTAGTTTTACACGCTGTTCGTTTTTGAGGCATTCTTGCTTTCTTTCTATTTTATAGGAAGACATGTCTTCTTAAGAAACCATGGATCAGGTTTCTGTTGCAGTAGTATAAATAATGTGTTTATTTTCGGACTTTAGGACACTTGTTGAATGTCACAGTTCCTTTGTGGGGAGCCAGTAAAAAGAGCCGTTGTGAAGTACTTTTCTTTTGTCTTGTCGGTGTTTATGGTTAGTGCTATTGTTACAAATAGAGTGTAAATGTGCTTGTCAGGTGTGTGTGTGTGTGTGTGTGTGTGTGTGTGTGTGTGTGTGTGTGTGTGTGTGTGTGTGTGTGTGTGTGTGTGTGTGTGTGTGTGTGTGTGTGTGTGTGCTTGTGCGTGCGTGCGTGTTAATCCCGTTGGTGGGGGAAACTGGATGTGTTTGTTTCATGTGAATCGTCTGGTAGGCTATGAGTGCTTATTGAATGGTTGTTTCCATGTTATTGAAAGAGGAGTATGGTTGGGCTGTTGGTTGTAGGCCTATTGCTTATTGTGAGGGATAGATTAAATTGGCGAAAATCACTGTTGGTGTTTAAGTTAAGAGAGTTAAGGTACCTATTGTATCTAAGAGATATTGCTTTGTTATATGGCATTGAATTCGGCTTTTTATTATTCAATTGATCATCAATGGGCCATCATGGGAGTGATGTCCGACTTTATTTGAATATCATTTCTGTGGAAGCATAGTGTTTCTTTTCCATGTTAATTTTTAGGTCTGCCTATAGTGCGTTATATCTGTGTGATTTAATTCATGGATGTACCACATTTAAGCTGACCGAGGTGTGAGATAAGGAACAGAGCAAGTGAGACTAATTATTTGATGATAATTAAATAGTGAATGATAGGAGAAATTTGATGAAAACGATTGCCTGCTTAAGTACACAAATAAGATATTTTTCCCATAATATCTGAATGGTGTACGAAAGTGGTGCTATAAGTGGCCTTAAAACCTTACTAAAAGTATAAATTACAATTGTTTCATACCCATGATTATTTGATGAATTATCACACCCTCCAATAACCTATTTAGATTGATATGTTAAAAGCAAAGTAGATATTTTTAAATAGATTAAACCTGAATTTGAATGACAATTTATGAACAGTTAATCGGTCTATGTTACTATTTTAATGACACGAATGTGTATGATTTGAAGCTACAGACGTGTAATTATACTCGATT
Organism: Gymnoscopelus microlampas; assembly: GCF_963454915.1. Classification (NCBI taxonomy): domain Eukaryota; kingdom Metazoa; phylum Chordata; class Actinopteri; order Myctophiformes; family Myctophidae; genus Gymnoscopelus; species Gymnoscopelus microlampas. Next base: position 5,747,430 of record NC_139943.1, on the reverse strand, counting down.
TTTGTGATGTACCACAGATGCTAAGAATAAGTTGAAATACGTTTTTGGTTTAAGTATTGCAAAAGAGAAATTAGGAGTTCACCCTACTGGACGCACTGATCGTCACGTGATCATTCGTGATGACATGTTGCCTGTGGGAGTGACCTATTAGACGGCATTAAAGTGTATTTTACCACTAGAGGAAGCTGAGATTGACAGAGTCAGACTGGCTCCCTCTGGCGGTCAAAGTATGAAGCCTGTCTATTAAGGACAGTTGATATTAAGTCTTTTCGACACTATTTTCTTGCATGATGACAGAGTTGCTTTCTTCTAACAGTTCTTAGTTTAATGAGGTAACTTAGTATTATTTCTAGGTCTATTATGTTAAGTATGTTGATTAACACTGTTTGTCTGTTGTGTTAACAATTGATCTGTTTATTTCCTAGATAGCCTTCACAAGGGAGGCTTAACGATTGTCAGTATGACTTGAGTGTTTAGTGCCCGCTTAACAAGGACAGGTCCAGTCTGGAAGGAGTAATGTATCGACCAGACTTTTAAATTGTTGCAAAATTAGAATATTTGATTTATATTGAAAGTAACGAGAGGGGCTTAGTGTAGTCCCAGTCGAGTGTCTTAATTCTAGAAAGAAGGATCTTTGATTCTTGATTTTAACTATTCATTGATAAGATTATAAGTTCCTAAAACAGAGTGTTTTAGGCTGAGCTTTAAAAACTCCTATCTTTGGCGATAAAGCTTAATACCGTTTGTTTACATTTACTACAGCTGCTAACAGAAATCAAGATTATACATTATTTGAGCATGTACATAGTGTACATGTGTTGACCAAATTTACACCCATTTTTTAAAATTGACAATGCTTAAAAGTTTATATGTAATACTGATTGTAGAATATGGTGTGCTGTGTAAGCTGACACATTTCTGATACAATATATTACACTAGTATCAGTTTTCTTCTGAACAAACCGCTCTGATGTAACTGACGCAATGGTATCCATAGTTTGTGTTTTATTTTATGAGAAAAAGTACAGTGTAAAACGTACTTTATAAAATAATGAGAAATTCTGACATTTTTGTAGAAGCCTGGAGTAAAAGATGGAGTGGCAATATTTGTGACTGAAACGATTTGAACAAATACTAATTAATGTGGCCTAAGGGAAGCATATTTTATCCAAAAGAATTGGGAAAAGCAGGAGAGGGTGTTTTGTCTTTCAAAGGAGGGAATGAAGTAATCAAAAAAGCTCACACAGAAATCCCACACTAAAACTGATGACCGCATGGTTGTCCAGTAAAAAACAGTGGAGGAATTGCTTCATCTATGAATTCCCTATGTGCGAGAGGTCCATGTGTCCCCGACAGTTCGATCCAGTTGCTTCAGGAGACCGCAGTCACCACTGATGGCAGAGGGGCAGACAGGTGTTTGCCAGTGGACAAGCCTGTTGTCAGTGCATCGACACCCGTCATAACGTGCCTGCGTTGAATTCGAGAGGGGTCCGGGGGTCATTGACCTCCAATTGAGGCCCATAAGTTCCAGCCGACAGGTTTTTTGCCAACACACAGATGCAGCTCGCAGGACGATGTCGAACTGCAGTCTGACAGTTACATCATCTTGCATAATCCTGTCCGCGTCCTCTCAGAAAACCTTCGTCTCAACGTCCCATATCATGCTGTCCTTGAGGGGGCACAGCGGAGACGCGAAGGTACCGGTGACCCAGTGAAAAGGGTCACCGGAGAGGGGAGGAGTCTAGTGGGCATGAGGTAAGCCTGAAGATATTATTGACTGCAAAGATTCAAAGTTATTGCAGAAAAAGACATTTGAAGGACACTTGAAGTGATGGGAAAACAAAAAGAGACATTTGAAATGTACAGAGACATTACTTTAGGTGTTGGTGAATATTGGAGATACTGGAAATACCAGAAGAGTATCACCGTACAAGGAAAAACAGTAACCACCTTTTGAACTTGACACAAGGACATGATACATCACAGATTATAGTTTGGTGTGGGAGTTTAAAAAAAAAAAAAAGAGCTAAAAGACTTGCTTCTATGCCTATTTTGAAACTTAATAACAAACTCTTCCCTTAAAACTAATGTTAGATTTAGCAAATATGCTTTCAAAAGTCTACTAACAAAATTGTAGAGTATGCAGATTGCAAATATTGTCAGTTTATTTTGGAAAATGTTCATTTAAGGAAAATAGTTCTGTGGTTGTCCTTTAGGGATATTTGCATGATTATCAAATCATGGCAAAATACATTGGAACATGCTTAAACAAAAGAAATTAATTAGAGCACTCTAATAGAGTCGAGTGTAAATTAAGAGAGGTGTCTTTAATAAATCACAAACGTTGGAAATTATAGTCAGACAAATCCGGAGCAAAGTAAGATGTGATTGCAGTATGCAGTAAAGAACTTAAAATAGGAGATTTAGTACTAGGACAATATAGGAATGATATGGAAAAAGTGAAAAGCTGTGGTAAGTGAGTAACAAAATGGAACGATTGATTGATGAAATACAAAAGGAATTAGAAGAGTAAAATATCAATAAAGTGGGAAAGATCACTTTAATATTGGATGGAGTTAGTACAAATTATGCAGGAACAACTGGACCAGAGTCCAGGAGAATGTACTGTCTGAAGAATCAGTGCATTCAACAATTTAATGATAGGTTCTTTAATCTTAACAGCATGAGTTAAACTGTGTGTTTATGAGTGATTAACCCCTGAATGTATGAGTGTTAAGCAAGAAGGACATCTGTTGAGCTTATGTAGAACAGGTATAGGTAGGCTTTTGTTTTGTACTAGGAGAAATTAAGCAGGTGCTGAGTTGGAGAAGTCATCCCATTTGGACCAGGATGACGGCAGGCAGAGGGAAGCAGCGGACCCGGGGACAAGCAGACGTCTACCCCCAGGGAACCGCAGTGACACCTATCTCCACACCTTCACTTATCAGTGATCATCACAGACCATGGTCGAGAGGGGAGGTTTGAGGATACAGCCTGCATGAGATTCAACCCGCCACGCCGGAGCAGTTTCTGACAGCAGTTTCATCTCCGCACCACTACACCAGCAGGGAGTGGGGACCAGCAGCTACCGGTCAACTCAACAGTACCGGCTCTACAAAACATCTTTGCCAGGGCCAGGGTGTAACACCTCTGGCGACGGGAGGGCGAGAGGTCTCAGATCTACATGGTTTTTGACAAGTAAGCGAGCGTTTGGAAGTCCCAGGTACCGGAGTTACCTGAGACACATCAAGTTACATGCAAAATTGAAAGGCACGATACTTTCTTTTGCTCATATGAAGAAGAGGGGGCACCCCCCCTACGGATCAGGTATGGAGAAGCGAATCCTGATTGACAATGTCAGTCAAGTACTGAAATGGCTGTGATTCTGTTCAGAAGTAGCAAGCCTCAGGATGATAATTCCTGTGTGATCCACAAAATTCGGACAGAAAGGAGCATCATTCTTGTGGGGCATTATGTGCGAGTTTTCCGAACTATGGTGGGTGCTCAAATCTGCAGATTGAGCACACATCATGGCGAGGGCATTCAAACTTATGCCTCATGTTGAATTGTTCAAAATGGACAGTCAAGAAGAAGGAATTGCGTTCGTTTGTTAGTATAGGAAAAAAAAGAAGAAGAAAAAACAGAACTGTGTCTCTGTATTTGTATTTGTCCACACAATGTAACATGTCAACTTGTAATAAGGATGTTTTTTATTAACTTGAGTTTTCCTTAGGTTTGTGTGAAGAAGTCCAGCAGTGATATTATTTCTGTTTGTTTAATGTATAATGATTTGTTGATGATTCACTTTATAATTCAATAGCCTAGAGGGGGAATGGGTCGACCATTCTAAACGGAATAATTTGTCTTTTCTAACCAAAGTTTCAAGATTGCTTTATAGGTGGTGCATAGGAACGTATGCCCGACAGGCCCCGAATATTTTATTGTAAAGAATATTGAGTAATTCTTTAAGAGGGGAATGTCGTGTAATATCGGGTCCTGTGCTTATGAAATATGAAAATATTATGTTATTAATACATTATAACCCAGAACTTGTTAAAGTGTCCCAAAGCATGAGGAGACCAGAAAATTACTAAGCTATTAGTGGTGAATGCCAGCTGGAGAGTTGGTCAAGATAACACTGCCAGGTTTCCTGTCCATTGTCTGGGGTGTGAATCTATGACACCCCACCCGGGCCGAATCTTTTGTTTACTCAGGGATAGCATGATAATATGCAGGAGAGCTTGTCACCAGTTGTCTCTCCCAAATCATCAGACTGACAAGAATCAAGTGGTATAAGCCTATACACAGTGTACTAGTCTTTTCTAATTATACAGATGGATAGAACTAAGTTTTAGTAAAATAAAGATTGTTCTGTGTCTAAGCCAAGGTTAAGACGACATCATTGTGTAAGGGATTTTGACTCTCTCTCCAGAGGAGCTGAGCTGGAGAAAAGCGTTTCTTTTAAGTCATTTTAATCATCTAAATAATTCATACAACGTCAGACATGTCAATGTTTAGATTCATTTCGAAGCTAATAAAATGTTGAATAATAATGTTATAATGTGAGCATGGGTGAAGGTACAGTTTGATAGATAAATGTTAAAACTAAGGCAGATCGTAACCCATTGTGTGACTTTTAGGCCCACCCCAAGAAATCCATTGTTCTTAGCAACCTGTATTGTGAATGGTCAGAAAGAGGGCCCGTGGCTTGCATATAATGTGATGTATTTGTGAGAAACGGGGCTCTGTAATCTGGACCCACGCAGAGCCATGTTCAGCAAGAATGTACCAGGTTCTGTGAACAAGACGCGCCATATATTGAATTGACTTGGATGTATGGATTGCTGAGAACTTTGACAATAAAGTGAATTGTTTGAGAATGTAAACTCGGACTCTGAGCGTTGGCTTATTCTCCGCCGCCGGATATGGATTCTTATTTCTACCGGTCCGCTATGGGCAGATACCACAAGTGTTTTGTTGATTCGACTGTTTACAGTAAATCACTGTTTACTGTAAACAGCTGTAGACAGCTGTCTACAAGGTAGACAACTTTCTCTTTGACTTGTGTCTACAGAGTAATTTCCTGGAAATCACTTGATCTGCTCTAAAGCGCCCCCCATTGTATTTATAATACCAAAATATGTTCATTCATTATGCACTCAATATTCGGCATGGGGGGTTCTTTTACACAAATGACTGCATCAATGGAGTGTGGCAGGGAGGTGATCAGCCTGCAGCACTGCTGAGGTCGCTTTGACAGCCCTTATTTTTCTTCTTGTAAATAAGGGATGCGCGAACGGTGTGACTTTTTTGTTTTGTTTTTGAGTGACCCCAGAGGTGTAAATGCTGTGTTTTCCCTGTGTAATGTAATGTAGTTTATTGTCTGTTTGTTTTATGTTTTTTTTTGTGGGGACTGCAGATGTTAATCTTTGCTAAATCCAGTGCATTTGCATTACATTGATATGTATTGTTCATTAATATACGACGTCCCATTTAAATAAACAAATAAAGTAAACTCTGAGGCACTGAGTCACATGAGCATGCACTCATACCGTGTGTGTGTGTGTGTGTGTGTGTGTGTGTGTGTGTGTGTGTGTGTGTGTGTGTGTGTGTGTGTGTGTGTGTGTGTGTGTGAATCTAGTTAGGGTGAACATGTACGTTTATGCCATGGAGGGGCATGGGGAGTTAATACAATAGAAAATGAATACAATAAACCACCAGTGGTTTTCAACCAGTGGTCCGGGGACCACCAGTGGTCCTTGAGGGAGTACCAGGGGGTCCCCAACAAAATTAGTTAACATAGCGTCAGAATAATTTTTAACCCCTTAGCTTTGGCTATTCAAAAATAGCAGATATACAAGCTCATAGCGCGGCACCGAGTGCCGCGCTATGAGCTCCGCCTCGGTGCATAATCACCCTGTCGGGCTTCAAATTTCAATAATGACCACCTCCCCATGTATTATCCCTTGCATAAAACGCATGAACCACTTTAGCCCTATTTTATACCGAGGCTATTTGAAAATAGCCGATCTACAAGCTCAAAGCGCGTCGCACCGCGATACGTTGTGAGCTTGTAGATCTGCTATTTTCAAACATTGTTGTACTTTTACTTTTGGTACTTTAAGTACATTTTGATACCAATACTTTTGTACTTTTACTCAAGTAAATATAGAATTCCGGACATTTACTTATAACAGAGTACTTCTACAGTGCAGTATTGATACTTTTACTAAAAGCAAAACATTGAGTACTTTTTCTCCTGCTCCTACATGTGGATTATATCAAACATACAGTAAAACATGATGAAAACGATCAGATCTCTGAGTTCATCTGAACTGAAAGTAAAGTAAGACATTTTTCAACACTGTCCTCTCATACATGCATTGACTGAACATAATTCTCGTCTAATTACCTTCACTTCATGTCTCAAGTTCATCACCTGATCTTCAATGGTACTGAGTCTGGTCTGTAGGCTATGGATCTGGTCTTCACTGGTACTGAGTCTGGTATGGAGGACTTCAACCCGTTTCAGGCTGGCAGCCATTTCTGGAAAACACAGATAAAGATTTTAAACACATTTCAGCCTGTACCTTTACGCATTCTTCAAGCTCCATTTTTGGCACAATAAGCATGTTGCCACTTGACCATTCTAGCCTGCATGTTCTTTTGCCATACCTTCCATCTCATGTTTGGTGTTGGCAAACTCCAACCGAAGATCAAACACAAAGTCGCTCTGCTCCTCGGCTTCTTCCTCCATGTTCTTCAGCATCGTCGCTGTTCTACCACGGTGTCTCTCAGCTCCTGGACTTCTCCACGGTTTCTTTCAGTTGCTTCACTTCGGCCCAGATGTCAGATGCCCAGAAGTAGGTACCTGGTTCTACATTGTTGTCTCTCTCATTGAGCGCTCCTCTCTCCCCCTGAGCTCCAGCCTCAGAGAGACACAACAGTAGAACAAGCAAAGCCCCAGCAGTCTTCATTCTGGAACAGAGTGACTGAATACTGTACGGTCCAGCACGTCTTTTATACTCTCCCTCCTCATAGACTAGCATTGGACACGGCATGGTGCCCAGTGGAAAGTTAATCTACAAGCTGGACACTAAATAAAGTCCAAGGTACGGCATTCAGTGAAATCAGTGAAAATAGCAGATCTACAAGGTTAATTCACAACTAAACCACAAGTTGTGAGTGTTGTAGATCTGTTATTTTGGGTGAAGATACTTGGTGTAGAAGGAGAAAGGGGAGGGGGACATAGACAGTTTCCACCTGACAGTGATTTAAAAGCTGAAATTATTTCAAAATGTTGAAATTAATGAATGTTTCATATGTTGAAATGTAAAATATATGTGTGTGTGTGTGTGTGTGTGTGTGTGTGTGTGTGTGTGTGCGCGCACGCGCTCACAATAAGCTTGTAGATCGGCTATTTTCAAATGGCCAAACTGTATAGGGTTGAAGTGGTTAATGTATGTTTTGTAATAATAAGGTTAAAATGTAATTTAGATAGCATGCTACGTAGACAGAAGCCAGGTTCATTTGTTGACCTCATCCTATAGTTTGAATAGTTTCAATGTACAGATTATTTACGTTTTGATATAATACTGTTTAGACTGCATGATGGGTTCTTGGTTTATAGCCTACCTATGATCCTAGATTAAAGAGAGAGAGACTGAGTGTTTGAATCAAGCCCAACAAGGTGAGCGTGTTCCCCCCTGACTTAGCTACCTAACCAAAACTAAACTAACACAACTTGCCCTGGTCTTCAGTGGCCCTCCCGAGTCCCCCTTACCGACTGGGCATCTCGGTGGTACCACCCTATCCCAGCTTTTGTGGGACAGAATCTAAAAATCACACCCAGTGTGAAGAGAGTGGTGCCTTTCATGAGTTCATTTCATTAAGCTATTATTAGCCTAAGACTGCTTTAAAATAACTTTATATTGTCAGAAACATCATTTAAATACTCCTTGTCCTTGGAGTGGCTAGCACCACTCAAAAAAAAAAAAAAAAAAAAGCACAGCGAGTCCCACAGGGGGAAACGTGAAAAATGCATCTGATATCATTGTGCACAGACGTCAGTCTCTCCGATAAAGTAGCTGATGGTCATCGTATCACAGGTATCAACTATGCTTATGTGTATATGTTAATGATACACACACAATTCTCTTGATTCTTGATTCATTCAACAAAAAGTACAAACAATTACAACACGTTGTTTAGAGAGTCAGAAATAGTCACATAGCATGTGACTGGGATCGCATCGCAAATGTCTTTCTAGAATTTTCCTTCTAGTTCAACAACACACAGTTGAAATGTGTTTGTCCATGGTTCTTATCTTGCGTGACATTGATAACACATAAATGTGGTATGTGAACGCTTAGTAGAGAGCGTCATGACATGACACTTACGTATGTCCTTGTCCTGAAATGTGAAGCATTCCATTCGATTCACGAGAATCATATTCTTGGATTTCCACCATTTAGATGTTTTCTTCTGTCTTCTTTGAGTGGCCTTCCGGGCCTCGTGGCAAAACGCTGGCAATGATGGTTTGGCAGCTGATGTCCTCCTCAGGCAATGTCGATGTTTGGCCAAGTGATTTCCCCGTGGCAGGATCAATGAAGTCCTATCTATCTATCTATCTAGCCCTATCTAACTATCTGAGTCCCTGTACCGTTTCACTGGACCGTCATCTGTATTTGGAAACAAAGCTGACAGCAGTGGTTGACCCCCCCCGCCCCATACATATTTTGAGTTTGTCGTAAGGTCCCCTCTTTGGTTGACTATAATATTAAATGTTATTCTCAAACAATATTTAAATAATCTTTGACAATATGAAGTTCATATAAACAATGTAGCCTCACCATGATGACGTGTGGACATAGCTTTTACTCACCCTGACCTTCCTGTGCGACTCGAAACCTGTACAGGGTGGTTATTTTCTAAATAAATGGCTTTGTTATTATAACTAAGATAAGGGCATCATTTCCACAGCCTTTCATGGATTCATACAATGTACAGACAGACAATTGTTATTTGAAGTTAGTTTGTTAGTTGGTTATTATTGACATACAATCCAAAAACATTCACACTGTGGAGAAAAAAATGTATTACTGATAAATATGTTGATAGTCAGGCATTACATTCAAACCTAATAATTAGGTTTAAATTGAAAGCCATCCTGACTATCAACACACTGTAAAAAAAGACATGACATTATTGTTAAAGTCATGACCAACCACTCAAATAAATAGACAGCTAGACACTGATGTGTTTCAGTCACAGGAATTCATCACCTTAAGTTCTTCAGTACCTCCCTTTCATTGAGTATTTATATACTTTCAACTAGACTTCTTGGAGGATTTTTTTCCTCCCGGAATGCATGCATGACATTAGCCTGGTAAACCCTCCCTCCGGAAATCTCATTTCCATTTGATTTCACTCCTGAAATCAAATGGAAATGAGATTTCCGGAGGGAGGGTTTACCAGGCTAGCATGACATAATATGGAAAAAATGTCTACTCAGTTACACTACATCTCAATATTCTAAAGATTATATGAAACTTATTATTATATGACAATTACTACCACCATTGCAACAGAGCTTATTCTTTACATTAAGAATTTCTGCACAGAGAGCAGTTACAGTAATACAACTAAGTAACCGTTTAACCCATTAAGACCGGGGACGCATCTGCGTCTCATTTTAAGATTTCTTTGGGCTATTCAAAAATAGCAGATATACAAGCTCATAGCGCGGCACCGAGTGCCGCGCTACGAGCTTGTAGATCTGCTATTTGTGAAAAATCTTGAAAACATATTTTCCAGATTTTTTTCAAAAAACTGTTGAGATTTAGATTTTTTTAAAGAATCGCCTCAGGTCTTAACCGTTTAAAACAAAATTTATAAAGTAGCTTCCAACAACACGCCTAGGAAAATATATCACTTCATCACTTTACAAAACATTTTAGAATAGTGACCATTGCAGATCTACAAGCACACAATGCCTTGTGCGCTTGTAGATCAGCCATTTTCACAACGTTTTATGTGACTCTTGCGTGATGAAGTAGGGCTTTAATTTACACATTTAACTTGTGTTAAACGATTAGTATAATTTAGTACAAACAGTATAATTTAGTAGTACAGTAGGTTTCATGTTCAACCAGCACAACGCTTGACTGAAAATTCAAACAACATTTTTATTTCAACAGGACATACAGTATGAACAATAATTAACCCCCCCCCCCCCCCCCCCCCCCCATCAATTACAATGCAAAGGAGAAGAAAACCCAAAAAGATAACATTTACAAAAGACACCTTTTAAAACTAGTTTCCCATAATAGGGTTTGGATCCGGAACCGGAGGAATCTTTAGATCCAGATCCGACATCGAGGAAACGGAATCGGTTCCATCACAGAGTTTTTAGTCAGAGCTGGTTATGTGGACTTAATGTCTGAAATACAATCACTATACCAGTGGTTCTCTAACTTTTTGGACCATCCCATAACTCTGGGAGTGAACAAATGGAACCAAATGGACCCGTGCAGGCGGGTCAATCCCGGAGGGGACGGGGGTTGGCTTCAGATTGGACCCCCCAAATGTTAAAATATATATATTTATTTTATTAAATCAGTAAAATCAGGCAAAAATAAGAATTAAATAACATAAACCTAACCTAAGCCTAACTCCGAAATTAAGTAACCAAAAAACGAAAAGAAAATAGCAAAATCCACCCAAAAAAACACATGCACAATTTCGGCCGACCCCCTCCAGCCTCAAGCCAGATTGACGCACTTGGACCCGTGAGGGTCCATTTGGTTCCATTTGTACACTCTCAAGAGTTACAGACCTGTTAGGGTCCATTAGAAACGCCCTAGGAACCGGAATAATTAGAATCCTAAAAAAAGGATCCCAAACCCTATTTCCCCATTGGAGGAGGAGAGTGCCACACAGCGGAGCTGGTCCTCTTGTTGAACCTGGGCTTCTTGGTGTAAAAGATCTCCTCCAGGTTGGGAGGTACGATGGTTCCAAACAGAGCATGGAGGTCAGGAGGGTTGAAGTACTCTCTGAGGAGAGTCTGCTGCAGCTTGGAACCTTTTGGAGAGAAAGAAAAAACACAAACACATTTTACATTAAACCACGCCGACACAAATTGCAGACTGTAGCTGCCGGTGTGAACACAGGATTAAAAGCAAAGATACATGCTACCGTTCATTTTCAGTGGAAGCCACATGAAGATACGTACATCAGACGTGTGTAGCTGCTGCAAAAGCTACAAATAAGTTGAGCTGGTTTCAACTTCAGATACAAAGTGGAGCTTTGTACCTTTACATCTTTTGTATCTGCCAGTGTGAATGCAGCATTGGGGCTTAAAGGGATAGTTCACCCAAAAAAAAGATCCAGCATTGGGGCTTAGAGGGATAGTTCACCCAAAAAAAAGATCCAGCATTGGGGCTTAGAGGGATAGTTCACCCAAAAAAAAGATCCAGCATTGGGGCTTAGAGGGATAGTTCACCCAAAAAAAGATCCATCAGTCACCACATGGAGACTTGAATTTAAAACTGATATTTGTTTAGTTTTTGTCTCATTCCTAAGCCAATAATTTGATGATCGGCAGCGGTTCCGGTAGGAGACACAGAGTCTCCCTCGTTTCTCCTACCGGAACCGCTGCCTAGCGGTCCGCTGGTCATCAAATTACTGGCTTAGGAATGCGCCCCAAAAAATATATATATCCATGAATTCAAGTTTCCATGGGGTGACTAATACATTTTTGGGCGAACTATCCCTTTAAACAGATAATCAAACCAATACATTTTATGCATCTAAAACTTCCATATCATTCATGCTCTTCTATGAAAGCCCCGATCACATTACAAGATATTTGGGGTGAGGAACTTGGACTCACCTTCTGCCCAGGATGGGATGGGTTTGCGTGGTGCAGACTCATCGTCTGTCGAGTCGTCGCTGTTCTGGTCCATCCCATAGTCGTCAGGCTTCTGTAGAAACACAACATGACAATGTTAGTTCGTTTCATTTATTGTCCACATGCGGAAATTTGTCTTCGGTCTCAACAACAGTAAAAAAAAAAAAACAGTTACAACAACAGCAACAACACACAATTATTTTCTCATGGCAAAAAAAAAGGAAAAAAAAGTGCAGGACAACAGTGGCAAATACAAAGGAAAAAACAATATGATCACCATCACCTTGCACATCAACACCCTTGGAACACTATCGCTACGTCTTGTTTACAATATTCACATGGAGCTTCCTACGCCTGTGTAGCTGTTGCTAGTTAAAATGACACTAATTACATGTTGACATGTTCTGTTGTATATGCCAAAGAACACGTGCGTGCGTTTTACCTCAACATCCATGGTAATGTTGAGTCCAGCAGGTTTGTTCTTCCCTGTGGGAGTCTTCACGATGGAACTCTGAACAAACACAATAATAGCGTGGATTTATGTAGCCTTTCATAAACCCAAGGACGCTTTACATCAAAAACAACCAAACAAACAACTATTTGCCATTTAGACAAAAAGACATGTTTGTGTCAATTATTAGTATTGTCCATGAAAGACGGAATGGAGGACTAATTCCAATAGATGAAAGTTAAATCATAACAGTTAATGAACAACAGGCTCGGTTGTTGCTCAGACAGTCCAGGCTCGATTCCAACCCCCATATAGTCCAGGGGCCAAGACATATTTTGGTACCACCTAAGGTGACCGTAAAGTTTTTGTATTTTTGTCTTCCTACATGTCTCTAGTTTATATTTTGGTATGATAACCCTTCCAATCTTGTAGCTTAATGGCAGTTATCACTACCTACCGGCTAATGTATCCGGTAGGAGACACAAAGTAGAATCTTTGTGTCTCCTACCCCCGGCATCAAATTATTGCGACAAAAAACAAAATATATCCATGTATTCAAGGCTTCATGGGGTGTGCAATTGATAACTTCTCAGATTTTTGGTGTTTGCAAAAAGACTGCTTTCCATAAGCTTGTAAAAGTTGACCCTCCTTCGGTCTGGGGTGGTCATAGCTGAATGGGTAGAGAGTCCCCCTGAAAAACTTAAAGGAGGAGTTCACCCAAAAAAATATTTATTTTCTATCAATTGCACACCCCATGAAGCCTTGAATACATGGATATATTTGTTTTTTGTCGCAATAATTTGATGCCCGGGGTAGGAGACACAAAGATTCTACTTTGTGTCTCCTACCGGATACATTAGCCGGTAGGTAGTGATAACTGCCATTAAGCTACAAGATTGGAAGGGTTATCATACCAAAATATAAACTAGAGACATGTAGGAAGACAAAAATACAAAAACTTTACGGTCACCTTAGATGGTACCAATTTGTGTTGAATATCAGTGCTGGCCCCTGTACTAATAGCTGTGTCCATTTCCTGTCTTAACTCTCCATCAAATAAAGGCTCGAAAATTCCCCAAAAATAAATGTTATAAAGTGGAGGTTCAGAGGGTGTTTACCTCCACAGCAACTGTAAAAAAAAATAACTTTAATTAAATGAAATACATAGTTTTTTTTTTACCTCCACATCCACTGTCACGTTGAGGCCAGCAGACTGTCCTAAAGGCTGCTGGAAGACACACATATGAACCTCAATATTAGTACATGGCACGTGTATTAACCCATTCCCTGCCATTGACGGAGATCTCAGTTAATTCAAAATCATCAGATTAATGACATGCGAGTTAAAACCAGCTAGAAAGTGGACGGGACGATAATCGTTATTACCGTTTATCGTGATAAAAAACCGCTCACAATAATCGATTATCATTTTAATCCATTGTGAAATTGTCCTCTGTCATACACTGGGATCAATTCACCTTTACCGAGCTGCACATCCGGTACCACTTAAAACCCTCTAGAATTGGTAAAACGCACCTGTAAAGAACATACGCGATAGGTTTTTTTTTTCACTCTATATCTCTTTGCCAAAAATAGCCGATCTACAAGCTCACAAGCTGTTGAGCTTGTAGATTGCCTATTTTGCCTATATAGATTGGCAAATGTTCCACCACAGACGTATGGATGCTGGGGTTCAAGTTGTTAACAAAAGTGCCATCTTAAGAGTTTTAAGCATATTTTCATTATCGCTATTATTTTGGGCACAATAATCGTGACTGACATTTTCATATGGTCCCATCCCTAGATGGAGTACATGGTTGATATGGTCCCTTCCCTAGATGTTATACATCAGTGGTTTTCAACCTTTTTCGCATCAAGGACCCCCAAATTGACAAATATAAGCCCAGGGACCCCCATTTGACAAGATATGCCAGGGACTCAACCATTTAGATTTCTTGGGGGTCCCAATCTACACTGAATCACCATCAGTGTTCATTTAACTCTGAGAGTGTACAAATGGAACCAAATGGACCCGTTAGGGTCCATTTGGTTCCATTTGTACACTCTCAGAGTTACAGACATATAAGGGTCGATTTGGTTGCTAGCTATTCATTTGGCTGGGGACCCCCTGGAACCCCCTCAAGGACCACTGGTTGAAAACCCCGGTATACATGGTTGATATGGTCCCTTCCCTAGATGTTATACATGGTTGATATGGTCCCTTCCCTATGTTATACATGGTTGATATGGTCCCTTCCCTATGTTATACATGGTTGATATGGTCCCTTCCCTAGATGGAGTACATGGTTGATATGGTCCCTTCCCTAGATGTTATACACGGTTGATCAGAGTCTCTGAAAAACTAACCTGCATCTTAGCTGCTGCTTCAGCCAATCTCTGTTTAGCAGCCCTCTCTTCTTGAGCCAATCGTTGAGCCGCCCGCTCTTCTTCAGCCAATCGCTGCTGCTCTTCCTACAGCAGTAGATGAGTGTTAACAATCAGGGGTGGAAAAAGTACAATATTGTTTTACTTAAGCAAAAGCATCAATACTGCAATATAGAAATACTCCGTAAATGTAAATGTCCGGAATTCAAAATGTACTCGAGTAAAGGTATAAAAGTATTGGCATCAAAATGTACTTAAAGTACCAAAAGTAAAAGTACTCATTGTACAGAATGTCTCAGTTAAAGTTTTCAAATGTATAAACATTTGAAAATAGCAGATCTACAAGATCACAATGCGACACATTGTGAGCTTGTAGAGCGGCTATTTTCAAATGGCCGAAATGTATATATGACTGCAGTGGTTAACTCATTGAGTGCCATTAACGTGTTTCACGTGTTTTACCGCTATGGTGCAACGTGCCATTAAAGTGTTTCACATGTTTTTTTTTTAACCCAAGATATCATTATCTGCAGATTTGCAGCTCCATCCACTCCTTGTTTAACTTATAACTTAAAAAGGCTGTATCTCGCTTCCTAAGCACTTTTTTTTTACTTTGAAAAAATAAAATAATAAAAATCATAATGGCCAGAAATAGATAATAATTTGGGCACTCAATGAGCCAAAATAGGGACGGCAAGTTGAAAGTAGTTCCAAGTCTAAGATCTATAAGCTCACACCCTGACACGGCACGTGAGCTTTCAGATCAGCCATTTTCACAGAATGACATTCTGCCCAGAATAGGGAAGCTAGTAGGGTACAATGTGGTCAACGGTTTGTTTCTGGTGTTTAGTTCACTTTTAAGTTGAGCTCCAGAACCAACACAGATCTGGTTTGGTTTAAAGTGTCAGAACTCACGACCCGTTTTGTTTACCTTCTTTCTCTGGTCTTCCATCTCCTTTCTCTTCTCAGCCTCTTTCCTCTCCTTCTCTCTGGCAGCTTTCTCTACTTCCCTCTGAAGAGCCTCCGCTCTTTCCCTGAAGACAGAGAATACAACTTTAACAAACTAGTAGTAACATTACAACACATCATAACAAACTAGTAGTAACATTACTACACATCATAACAAACTAGTAGTAACGTTACTACACATCATAACAAACTAGTAGTAACGTTACTACACATCATAACAAACTAGTAGTAACATTACTACACATCATAACAAACTAGTAGTAACGTTACTACACATCATAACAAACTAGTAGTAACATTACTACACATCATAACAAACTAGTAGAAACATTACTACACATCATAACAAACTAGTAGCAACATTACTACACATCATAACTAACTAGTAACACTACCACACATCATCATAGTAGTTAAGAAATGTAACACTACTAAACATTATTATAGCAGTTAATTAACTGTCACATTGTCTTCAGTACTACTGAACCACAAATATAGTTGATAAAGGGCAAGACCACTTGGTAGAGGTGTGGGTTGTGTAGTTACCTTGCCATGATGTAACTCCAAAGGTGGACAAGAAACCAAAAATAATTGCTCCATTGATTAGAAATTGATAATTCAAAATATGCTCCTCATTGACTTAGATTGTACGGTAAAACAGCTCTCAAAGTCACTCTTTTAGCACATAAACGAACGCAAACAAAGTTGATTCAGACAATATAAAACATCACCAAACCCAGTACCGTTTGTTTTTTTAATAAAAATGCTAACCTCCCGTTGATTTTGCTATTTTTATTAGAAAGAAAACCCGAACTGGATCCGGATCTTCAAATAGTAAAATCAACAGGAAGTTGACATTTTTATAAAAAAATAAAAAAACAGTACAGGGTTTGGTGATGTTCTATCTATATTGTCTGAATCAGCTTTGGTGGTGTTTGTTTACGTGCTAAAAGAATGACTTTGACTGCACAATGTCAAAGGAGCATATTTTGAATGATCAATAATCAATGGAGCAATTATGTTTGATTTCTTGTCCACCTTTGGAGTTACATCATAGCAAGGTAACTACACAACCCAAACCTCTACCAAAGTGTTCTTGCCCTATAAGTACAGCCCAAACAGGCAGAAACCTGTTCGGGCTGTTGGTGTCAGGCAGAAACATTTTTATTCAATATTCTACACTTGTGTTTTCTTTGTAAATTAACGCCCTACTTAATCTGGACTATAACACACTACATTACCCAGCATTCATAGTTCGACCTCTGATCATACTACAGCGTCACACAAACGTATCAAGAGCAGCAGATCCACAATTTAGCCATAATGTCTGACTGTACATGTTTTAATAATAGAGTATTCAATCAATTAAATATATACTTAGCCAAGAGCATAAAGTGTGTTCAGGGTGCAGTTGGTACCGTTCAGTTAAAGTGTGCTAAGGTGCAGTTTGTACCGTTCAGCTCTCTCCTGCTCCTTCTTCACCTCCTGAGCTCTGCGCGCCTCCGCCAGCTTGTGAGCTCTGTGCGCCTCCTCCTCTGCCCTCCTCTTGGCCTGCAGGGCCTGCTGACGCTTCTCCTCCTCCTCCTGAGGAGAGAACGTACAAAACCTTGAGCTAAAATGGTACGTTTATATACAAAACCTTGAGCTAAAATGGTACATTTATATACAAAACCTTGAGCTAAAATGGTACATTTATATACAAAACCTTGAGCTAAAATGGTACGTTTATATACAAAACCTTGAGCTAAAATGGTACGTTTATATACAAAACCTTGAGCTAAAATGGTACGTTTATATACAAAACCTTGAGCTAAAATGGTACATTTATATACAAAACCTTAAATGGTACATTTATATACAAAACCTTGAGCTAAAATGGTACATTTATATACAAAACCTTGAGCTAAAATGGTACGTTTATATACAAAACATTGAGCTAAAATGGTACATTTATATACAAAACCTTGAGCTAAAATGGTACGTTTATATACAAAACCTTGAGCTAAAATGGTACGTTTATATACAAAACATTGAGCTAAACGGTACATTTAAATACATATCATCATGTATTAACTCATTCAAGTAAAAAAGAAAAAAAAAACGTATTATTATTTTTTTTTTGGAAAAACATGTTCAGAACCCAAGATATGATGATTTGAAGATTTGCTGCTCCATTCACTCTTTGTTTAACTTCTTACTGAAAAAGGCTGTGTCTCGGCTCCTAAGCACTTTTTTTTTAACATTGAAATTTTGGCTGTGGCACTCAGAGCCAAAATTCCATAAATAAGCTGGGCACTGAATGAGTTAAAATAAGACCTCACGACTGATACATTTTGTATGGCCAAGTCCCATTTGTGAAACCCCCACTGATGGAGTTACATCATGGCAAAGTAGTCTTTCCCTTTAACCTTTTATTTATGAAATATAAGACCATAAACGTTTCATGGAGGATGCTTCTGAACATATTGCGAGTTTGACCACTTCAAATAATCCAATCTTAAAATAGCCGAATGCTACAGCATTGAGAGCTTGTAGATCGGCTATTTTCGCTGTGCAACACGCTTCCATAGAAGACATGCTGGCTTCCATGGCCAGAGAGAGAGACTGCAGTAAACTAGCAATTTATGTTGTTGATGGGAGTATTTCTATGTGACTGAAGACTTGATTTATTTAGAATGAAAGATGCCAGCATACAGAAAGTAAGTGGGTCGGGGAGACTTATTGTCTGTAACGGTGAGCAATAAGAAATGATCTTCAAATATTACAAATTAAAGTGTGTACTGTTAACTCCTTAAAACCGGGAAAGCATCTGTGTAACCACTTAAACCATTATTTTATATTATACTAATTCTATACTAACATTCGTCAGATATGTATATCAGCTATTTTTTTTTAATCTTGAAAATTTGTGCAAATCTTTGAATATATATATTTTTAAAGCAACATTTTTTAAATCAAACCTATGCTTCTGGGGGGCCGCGGCCAAATACATATCATTTTGGGTGGTCCTCGACATGAAAAAGTTTGAGAACCACTGATTATAGCAACATACGTTCATGATTTTTCAAAAAAATAGCAGATCTACAAGCTCATATGATCTATGAGCTCGTAGATCTGCTATTTTTTGAATAGCCAAAGAAATCTAAAGTGACAGAGATGCGTTCCCGGGTTAACAGAAATGCCAGGTGATTCATTCATTTTACTGACCAAATCACTTCAAAGGACCTACAAAGTTATTAAACTACGTAACACAAATATTAAACATTAAAGAGCGTACTGTTATCATAA
Organism: Gymnoscopelus microlampas; assembly: GCF_963454915.1. Lineage (NCBI taxonomy): Eukaryota > Metazoa > Chordata > Actinopteri > Myctophiformes > Myctophidae > Gymnoscopelus > Gymnoscopelus microlampas. The sequence goes on along the minus strand of NC_139943.1, from coordinate 5,728,426 downwards.
ATGTCATGTGATCTGCAGTGAACTTACAGCCTGTTGAATCCTCTTCAGCCTCGTCTCCTCCTCTAGTTTCCTCCTGCTGTCGATCTCCTCCTGATGTTTTACCGCCAGCTGTTTCTTCAGCTTCTCCTCCGCCAAGCGCTCAACACGAAGCTGGAAACAACAAACCATTTATGAGTCAATGGAGTGAGTAGTAGAGGTGGATTTACACTCGTAAAAAAAACAAGGAAAGGAAAACAGTCGCCAGGAAGGAAATAAAGCTTTGTCACCTTGTCGTTCTTCTCCTCCATCTGAGCTCGTTTCTGTTCCATCATTTTCTTCTTCTCTTCCTCCTTCTGCTCTTCTTTGGCTCTGGCTTCCACCGCTTTCTTCAGCCTCTCCTCCCTCTTCCTACAAAACATAAAGGTCAGAACGTGATGAGGAAAACTAACAAATCTGTGTTTGGAACATGCATGTCACATGTGTGTTTGGTACATACATGTCACATGTGTGTTTGGTACATACATGTCATATGTGTGTTTGGTACATACATGTCAAATGTGTGTTTGGTACATACATGTCATATGTGTGTTTGGTACATACATGTCATATGTGTGTTTGGTACATACATGTCATATGTGTGTTTGGTACATACATGTCATATGTGTGTTTGGTACATACATGTCATATGTGTGTTTGGTACATACATGTCATATGTGTGTTTGGTACATACATGTCACATGTGTGTTTGGTACATACATGTCATATGTGTGTTTGGTACATACATGTCAAATGTGTGTTTGGTACATACATGTCATATGTGTGTTTGGTACATACATGTCACACAACCAAACGTATTTTTGAATAGCCAAAGAAATCTAAATTGACACAGATGCGTTCACGGATTGAATGGGTTGAAAAAGAAAAGGAAATAAACAGGCTTTCCATTTGTAAGGAACGTGTATTCTCCCCCCTCCCTCCCGGGAGGGGGGAGATCTGTCCGCTTTACCCCACCATCCCGTCCCCGGCCTCAGTGAGGCGCAACCCACATACTGAGCTGTGTTATAACAGACATAATGTTCCAAAGCCACCTGAACACTGAGTTATAAAGTGAACCCATTTAGACTGTAGGCAGATTCAAAAAAAAAAAAGTCTAAATCCTAACCCAAGTTTCCTGAAAAACGTAATTTATTTATTAATAAAAAAATCAAAATAAGTCATGTTGCTATATAATTTACATATAGCAACAACTAAAATGGCACACAGAGGCGTTCCCGGATTTAAATGTCTAACAACGTATAAGGTGTAACAGGTCTAAATGAGTGAAACCAGATTAAAACCATTTATTGACACATGTTGTACCTTTTCAGTTCCTCCTGTTTCTTCTTCTTCTCTTCCTCCATTTTCTTTATCCTCTCCTCTTCCTGCTCCTGCTTCTTCTTGAGCGCTTCCAGTTTCTGCCGTTCTTTTGCCTAAAAAGAGAGAGACAAACGAATGCACTGCAGTTCAATCCATCCTGAAGCCATTTAGCTCGGTCCTTCACCAACGGTTCACAGTGCAACCAAACTGTTACAATGCGTTTCAGAGATAAATTGCTGAATTGTCGGGGGGGGTCTGGACAGGTGGGTCCAGATGGGTGAAGTTTTTGGAGATTGTGTTTTAACCCATTAAGACCTGGAACTGTGTCATTTTTAGATTTGAGCTTGTAAAGCATTATTTTACACTTTGGGCTATTCAAAAATAGCAGATATACAAGCTCATAGTGCAGGACCGAGTGCCGCGCTATGAGCTTGTAGATCTGCTATTTTTTGAAAAATCCTGAAAATGTGTGCAAATCTTTGAATATATATATATATTTTTAAAGCGAACATTTTTAACTCAAATCTTTGCTTCTTCACCACTGATATAGAAACATACGTTTTTCAGAAAACTGTTGGGATTTAGGAGACATGTAGAATCGGCTTCAGGTCTCAATGGTTTAAGTGGTTGCATTGTGCGTAATTGGTGTGGACTGGGTTTTAGTAACACTCCCAGCTTCCCAGGTGGACATAAAAAAGGACAATATCCCAACATGAAAAACAATGAACTTTGTGATTGTTATCGTTCCAATGTTCTTGGAGAGTTAAACATGAAGCTAGAGGTTATTGTTTGTATGTTAAACATGAAGTTAGTGGTCCATCTGTAGATGTTCTGGAGAGTTCAACTTTTCATTACATTTTTTACCCCAAACTTATTATAAAATAAGTGAAAAAAGCAACTGAAAAATCGCGGCCAGAACCAATTGCTATAAATGAGTCTAACATGGAGTTTACATAGGAAGGGGGAGTGTCTGATAAAAAATGAATATCAAATATCTAAATACAGAATCAAGCAACTTAAACTGTCCAGGATGCACACATACAAAAGCCAGAGTCGACGTTGAAATGACCCCAACAAGTGAAATATCCCTTTAAATAGTGTAAAACAAGGTTGTTAGTTATATAGCGCAGTGGTTCTCAAACTTTTTCATGTCAAGGACCCCCAAATTGACACTTATTAGCCCGCGGACCCCCATTTCAAAAGATATGCCAGGGACCCCCATAAGAGAAGTTTTTTTGTGGCTCTAGCAGTGGTTCTCAACCATTTAAATTTCAAGGACCCCCAGTTTGACATACATTAGGGCTACGGACCCCCATTTAATGGCATTTCTATCACTTGGACCGCAATTTATATTGTAAAATCAATGTTAATCTAACTCTGAGAGTGTACAAATGGACCCGTTAGGGTCCATTTGGTTCCATTTGTACACTCTCAGAGTTACAGACCCATAAGGGTCCATTTGGTGCCTAATCTATCACTTAGCTGGGGACCCCCTGGAACTCCCTCAAGGACCCCTGGGGGTCCCTAGACCCCACTTTGAGAACCAATGATATAGCGTGCACAACTGTGTCCTAAGAGGAGTTTGACACCCTGGACTGTCAGTCGTTGTAACACCACAGATTCACATTGATGAAAAGAGTTAGACAGCCCTGGGTAAAGATGTGTTGTAACACCACACACACACACACACACACACACACACACACACCTAGGAAGTAGTGAACCAATGAGAACAGTTGTCTAATGAGTTGTTATGGAAACAATGTTGTGACATCACACTTACCACAACACCCCCCGTCCGCTGGAGAGGAGACAACGCACACTACATTACCCAGCATTCATAGTTCTACCTCTGGTCTACAACACTACATTACCCAACATTCATAGTTCTACCTCTGGACTACAACACTACATTACCCAGCATTCAGTTCTACAACACTACATTACGAAACATTCATACTTCTACCTCTGGACTACAACACTACATTACCCAACATTCATACTTCTACCTCTGGACTACAACACTACATTACCCAACATTCATACTTCTACCTCTGGACTACAACACTACATTACCCAACATTCACAATTCTACTACACAACACTATCCAACATTCATAGTTAGTTCTACCTCTGGACTACAACACTACATTACCCAACATTCATAGTTCTACCTATAAGTAAGTAGGTCATAAAGATCAGATTTAATAACAGTGTGGACCGTCTGTCTTAAACAGTGATGTTGCTAGGTTTTCAATGCAATGGGTCCTGGGATGCAAGGGTGGTCTTTTAGATGGGTCCCAGGGACATTTTATGGGTCCCACAACAATGCACAGCGTTTAACTCGTGTTTCATCTTATATGGTTATATTCATGTAGAACATGTATCTGAAAGAAAAGTACACAATTCCAAATCCGACAACTAGTACTTGTAGTACTTGTAGTACTTGATTATTTTTTTTACATTAACCACTTGAATCCTAGTATCCCTTTTCTGAGGAGAACTTTAGCCAAAAATAGCAGATCTACAAGCTCACACTTGTGAGCTTGTAGATCGGCTATTTTTGGAGTTATAGGTGTGTAAAGGGAAAAAAGAGCAGCAAAAGTTTATCTGAAACACAATTTTATACAATATAGAGGGGGTCCCTGCTTCATCTCTCTCTCAACTAGGGGGTCCTTGGCCTGAAAACACTGAAGACCCCTGCTCTACAGGGAATTATTTGATATCTGGCTGCACGGAAAGACACAAGAATCACAGCTGCCATTAATTAGTGCTGTTCAGTGTTGATTGCCTAGTGGTCAAATTGGGGTCAACGAGCCATCGTTAACTTGCTTTGAAGTTGGGCTGTAAGTTGCGCAGCACTTTCACTCTCTCCCTCTAGCAGCAGCTCGCAATGCCCAGAGACAGAGAGAGAATACTTCTCCATACGGCGGTGTTTTACCGAGATTTTTCTTGTTTCCTGCACTATGCCTTGTAATCCGCGGACGGCTTTGAAATCCACGGATGGCCTTCAAATCCGCGGTAATTTCCGCTAAATTGTAGTGCGTCCCATGGACGCAACGAGGGTGCCGTGAATGCGTCCTTTTTCAATATGGTGCGTCAGAGACGCAGGACGCAGGCCTATGAGCATCTCTGCTTAAAGATCAGATTTAATAACAGTGGACAGTCGGTCCTAAAGATCAGATTTAAGAAACCCAGGCCTCTCGTACAGTCCCGTATAAAAAGAAAATCGACTGCTTTCCCACTAGTGTCTGAGTCGAGGCCACTGACAGCAACGGCGTGTAGGTGTGTTGACGTACCACTGTGTCCACCTTCAGAGGCGTGGTGTGTTTAATGAAGGACTTCATGACAGCTGTGCGACCCAGAGAGTTTGGAGTCATCATCAACATCTGGTTCCTGTGGACGGTCTGGAGGAACGTCTTCATGTTGGGCCTCACCTGGAAAAAAAGAAAAGAAAACATGAACAAACTTCATTTTGTATTATCTATCACCCCTCATGTTGGATCACGTAATTTGGCTTTATTCTCTAGTCTACTGCGTCTGTAATTATATTCATTTGGGGGTGGGGCTTGGGCTCATGAACTGCAGACTTGTTGAGGCTCCACAGATTTGGTCGTGTGCAAAGGCTTTACCTTAAAGCCACACTCTGCAACAGTGTTGATTTTGTCGACTAAAAGTATGATGAAAAAATTTCACTGACGAAAACGAAATAAATACGAAATAAATGATAACTAAAACTAAGACTAAATATATTGACAATTTTGTCAACAAATAAAAACTAGACTAAAATGTTAGTGAGGGACTTGTGGAGAAGAGATCCAGTAGAACTAAAAGACAAGACATTTTATGTTTGGTTGCGCTCGGGTGTTTCGCTCTGAAAATAGCAGATCTACAAGCTCACAGCGCGTCACGCTGCGACGCGTTGCGAGCTTGTAGATCTGCTATTTTAAGCATGCAACCAAGTGTAAAATCAGCCATTGCGACGCCATCAAGGCACCGCCAAAAATACATTTTAGTCGACTAAATCAACTGCAGATTTAGTCGACTATAATCTTTCATGTTCCAGCCCCAGATTTGAACCCGGGTCTACTGCACAAGCGCTGACATTTTATATTTACCACTTAGCTTTGTTAAACCCATTAAGACCTGAGTCCGATTCTACAAATGCCTTCTAAAAGCACTAGTTCTCAAACCTTTCCGTAATTCCAAATTATTCAACACTCATCTTTCAAAAAAATATTCAAAAATAGAAGATGTACAAGCTTGCAGCCTTGCATATCTGCTAGTTTTCCAATAGCCAACGCTAAAAAGTAAAGTGACACAGATGCTTCCCGGTTTTAATGGGTTAACCTATTAAGACCGGGAACGCATCTGTCATTTTAGATTTCTTTTGCTGTTAAAAAAATAGCAGATATAAAAGCGAGTGCCGCTTGGCTATGATGAGCTTGTAGATCTGCTATTTTTTTTTTATTGTGAAAATGTGTGCAAATCTTTGAATGTATATATTTTTTTAACGCGATTTTTTTAACTAAAATCTTTGCTTCTGGGGGAGGTCCCTGGAACAGCATATTTTGAGATGGGGGTCCGCGGCCAAATACAAAGATTTGAGCTAAAATGTTTGCTTTAAAAAAAATATATTTTGCACAAAAATAGCAGATCTACAAGCTCATAGCGCGGTACTCTGTGCAGCGCCGCCGCCATGAGCTTGTGTATATCTGCTATTTTTGAATAGCCAAAGAAATCTAAAATGACAGATGCGTTCCCGTTCTTAACGGGTTAATGCTGTCCAACAAGCCCACATCTGCCGTACAGACACAAATCCACCGATGCGTCAAGAACAGTTATTTCATGATAATAAAACACTTTTATCTTACCACGGTCTTCTTCTGGCTGCTCTCTGCGTGTTCTTCTGCCTTTCTTTTGGAACTCCTGGAAGCTCTGAAGAAGATCAAGTTTAAATACACATACAATCCATGATTCATCTGCTCATATTGGTCATAAATCACATGTTATTTCACTTGTAGATGACAATACGTTTCAGACAATTAAAATAATAAAGTTTGACTCTGGTGTTTATCAAACCGCACACATTGACCAAACAAAAGCATCACAGTTTGAACACATGAATCAAAAGCAGTATTTACCTCACAGGTGACTGAACAACTGCTGCATCTACAAACAGAAATATCATTTATTTAAATCAATAATTGTGTACAATTTAAATTAATCAAAAGGACAACTTTGTTTTTTTTACAACCAAGATTTATGTCTTAGATTATAATTAAAGTAAATAAAAGATGTGTTAACATTTTTAAATGTACTGCTTTCTATAGTTTTAGCAATTTTCGCAATTTTTTTTTTTACAGTGGGCGGGGGCATTCTGTCCGGTGGCTAAATATGTATTTTTTTACACAATAACCCAGCGTTTTCTTTATTATTATTTACAGTAGCTCTTCTAGCCCCCCAATAACTCACATCTGGCCATCAAAGACCACAGGACCTTGTAAAAAAGGCATATTTAGCCACCAGACAGAATGCCCCCGCCCACTGTAAAAACATAGCGCTACAATTGCTAAAACTATAGAAAGCAGTAAATGAAAAAAAAAATAACACTCATCTTTTATTTACTTTAATTACAAGCTAACATATGAACCTTGGTTGTAAAAAAACAAAGTTGTCCTTTAAGTACAATATAATAAATTTAAATTAATCATTGTGTACGATATGATTCATTTAAATTAATCATTGAGTACAATACATCACAGCTGCTTTATCAGACACTCAATAAGAACATCCTAGAGTTGGATTTGTGGGGATCTGCTGCCCCCCTCTGGTCAATAGCTGTCATGTCTGGGTGGAATATGTTTTATCCCTGCTTCTGGTCACACTTAATTAAACACGTGCATTTTTCCCTTTTTGGGAAATGTAGACTTATATTTATTTTACATTTATTTTATATAGATTTTTTTTTTGATCATCACAATGTTATTAACTCATTCACTGCATGAATTATTTCTGGCCGCGTTTGCCCACTGCCAAGATTTTTCATTGAAAAAAAAAAGTACTCAGGAGCCGAGATACAGAATTTTTAAGTTTAAAGTTAACAAGGAGGTGAATGGGAGTCTAGATCTTCGAAAAATCATATCTCCTTGGTCTTTGGGTCAAATGTTTAAAGGCAGGGAATGAGTTAAAACATCATGTTCTATCTTGCAGTCTCAGAGCCAGTGGCAGCAGACTGCTAAAAAAAAAAGAATCCCTGTATAATCAGACACATGAACGAACTGACAAGAGCTAGAATGAACCAGGACCGGTGTTGATTTTGTCGACTAAAACTATGACGAAAAATGTTCGCCGACTATCTTTTGTCACTGACGAAAACTAAATAAAAACTTAAGCTATGATGACTAAAACCAAGACTAAATATATTGATAATTTCGTCAACAAACAAAAACTAGACTATAATGTTAGTTAGGGATCTAGTGGAGAAGAGATCCAGTAGAAATAAAAGGCAAGTCGCTCTGAAAATAGCAGATCTACAAGCTCGCAACGGGTTGTGGGCTTGTAGATCGGCTATTTTCAGCATGCAACCAAGAGTGTAAAATCAGGCATTAGGACGCCATCAAGGCATGTAGATTTAGTCTAACATAACTTTATATTTAGTTGACTAAAACTAGACCAACAGTAAAACATTTCAGACGTCTAAGACTAAATGGAATTTGATTCAAAAGACTGAATCAATCATCACACTAACCAGGAAACTCTGGTCTTACCTGCTGTGTGTGATGTGGAGCTACAAGCAGCAGAGCGATTACTGGCCCGAGTCACTCTGTTACCACTGCCACTGACAGACACCTGCTGTTACGAGAGAGAAAACACTGTTACTGTTACCACTGACAGACTCCTGCTGTTAAAGAGAGAAAACACTGTTACTGTTACCACTGACAGACCCCTGCTGTTACCAGAGAGAAAACACTGTTACTGTTACCACTGACAGACTCCTGCTGTTACCAGAGAGAAAACACTGTTACTGTTACCACTGACGGACTCCTGGTGTTACAAGAGAGAAAACATTTTGTAAACACAACACCACTCTTCCAGTCAAACTAAATGTAATCAATAATTATGTAAGGCTACAACACTGATGACCAGGTGCATCCATGTGATGTTTTTATTTATAGTTAGTGACTGTATTTATAGTGGCTCATAGGAATTAGACTATGTGTCAACCAGGAATAGTTTGGTGACCACCGGAGAGACGGGTGACAGCCGGAATGTAGATGGCATCCTGGGAGCAGTATGGGTTAGCGCCCCAGCCTGTCTCTCCCGTGAGGATGAAGCCCAACAAATCCACGGTGAGGCCTTTAGGAGGGTCATTCAAGCAAGCCGCAAGGGGAGCCTGCAGTACCACCACGGCCCAAGAAACCATCACGCCAGAAGGAAATGTTTGGATCGGGGGGAGTCTGGCGCAACGCTCAGGTCCTGGACCTGGTGAGACGAAGGAGGAGCCTGGCCAGGAGGCCATCCACAGAGCAAAGTCCCTCCACGTGCCAGAGCCTCCCCCAGTCCCGGCAGAGTAGTTCCGGAGAAGCGGACTGAGAGGCCCTGTCTTTCCCTAAGAGGACTGACCGTGGGTAGCTGCTGGGACATAAGTCGAGGCTTGATCAACCCCTGCTGGGTCACCTGGGCGAGGGTGTATGTCGTTGCGAGACCCGAAACACCCGATGACCCTAGGCTACCACACTATGATACGTCCCAGGTGCATCCATGTGATGTTTTCTTTATATGTAATATAGACAATGACATTTATAATGACAATATAATGATTTAATGTTCATAGACAGACCTCTGGTTGCTCAGTCTCCGCGAAGCCCTCCGAATGCTTCCTGAAAGACAAATGTTTGCAAAGCTTTAGGAATAGAGAAACACTCAAGTTTAAAAGCTTTAGGAATAGAGAAACACAATCTACAAAGTAACTAGTTTTCAAACAATTGCAGTGGAGTAAAACGTTCAATATTTGCCTTAGAGATGTAGTGGAGTATTAGTGAAACTATTGGAAATACTCTAGTAAAGTAAAAAAAATACCTACAAATTACAGTACAGAGTAAATGTACTCGGTTACTTTCCACCACTATAGTATAAGATATACACTATATGGACTTTTGGGGTAAATGATATGAAGGGTTAAGGCACACATTCCATTTAAAATGAGTGCTTAAAGTGTACTTTATGCAGTATGTTTTAACTAAAACTACACTGGACAAGTAATGTCTATCAACAAATTAGATATAGAGGAATCAATAATACACAAGTGCTGCTAAGAAAAAAGAAAACTGAATGAAAAAAAGTGATCCGTCCTTCACAGAGTGAGTTCAACATGAGACATTTAGAATAAAGACTCACTCTGGTTGTTCATCCTCTTCATCCTCATCATCCGTCTCTGCAGAGGTTTCTTCTACAATACAAAACAATAACGTCACCATGACAACCACCGTCATTTCACCATACAGCATCTTAGTGTTAGAAAGCATCTGTGGCTAAAAAAGTGTTGTTGTAGTGTGTGCACATGATGAGAGACTATGACCAATCACATCACATTGCAAACACTTGCCACTGCATTGGAGTTACTGAACACTCATGTGAACACTTGCCACTGCATTAGAGTTACTGAACAGTCATGTGAACACTTATCACTCATGGATTATGGCTAAATAAAATCTCATGACTGAACATTTTGTCTAAGTCCTGATCTGCCATTTGTGAAACAGCGTGACAGGATCCCCTACACTAGCACTATGTTTCCTAAACTATTAGGACCATATGTAAAGTCATGATGTTTTGGTAATATTGTTCCTGCTGTTCTATGTACAGTGAACCAGGTGAAGAAATATCCAAGACCATTAGGGTTTAATGGAAGGTGGTTCTGGACACGTATTCTATTGCTAGTTCGACCACTTCAAATACTTGAATCTTAAAACGAATAACAAATAACTTATTCGTTATAGTTCAAGTATTGAACTGTAACGATACAGTAACTGCATCAATGCATCATTTTTAATTTTCAACGATCTACTATATCGATATGCAAACAGCAAAATATCATATCGTTTGACAATGCAAATAATCAATTGTATCGATACTATGTACTGAGTGAGTTTTATTTATCAATTTGAAGAAAAAAGAGAAAGATGGTTTAATTACTTTTCCATTACATATCGCTACACATGGTTTATTGATAAATGTGTGTAAGTGTAATCTCTGTGTTCATGTTACGGTGCGGGTTTGTCCATATGTGTTCAAATGCAATGTCCATGTATCTGCCAGAGAATAACTGTTTACTTATTTTTACCTGAAGCACAGATGTTTTTAGTTACTGTATCGATTTTAAATCATTGAATCGTATCATAATGAATGAACCAATATCGTCCATGCATTGTGTCGCTGTTAAAATGCATCGTTACACCCCTACGAATAAGTGGAACTCTAGCCCATCTATAAGCTCCCAACTCGTTGCAGACGAGTTGGGAGCTTATTTTGAGGCACAACATGCCTCAAAAGACTACATGTTGGTTTCTATGGAATCCAAATGACTGAAATCGGTCGTGGCGAATGAGAACTTGAATCCATGTACCACTGCATTTGAGTTACTGAACACATACCACTGCATTAGGTGCCGTTTACACGACAACGGTCTCTACAGAAAACGTCAAAATAAAGTATCAGAATGGTGTTATCAGGGGTTGAAAACGCAATAAAGTGAAACCTCCAGAGTGGAATTCTTTGAAAACGCTGCGCCTGGCGTCTCCATATGACATGGGCAAGACGGTGTCAAAGATGTTGTTAACCAGTGTTGCCAGATTCTGAGTGAGAAATAAGCAACCAAGTCTATGAAAACTCAAAAGCAGCGACTAGGCTATGGCTATTTTAAAATGGCAGATCTGCAAGCTGAGCTTGTAGATCTGCTATTTTCAAAAAAGAAAGAAAAAATAAGCTTGAGGGAAAAAAAAAAAAAGGTAATTCTGGAACATTCGATACATTTTTATCAACACAAATCTTGTATGGGGGTCCCCGACACAATACATTAGGAAACAAGTCCAAATAAGCAACTACACTCTAGAAACAAGCCCAAAGTCGCTTATAATAAGTGGACATGGCAACCAAACAAACAGTTGCGATAGGAAGACGACACGTCACCGCCACCTAGCCGCCCGGCATGCACACTACAGCGTTTTAAGTCACTGGAGCGTCTTCGTGTAAACGCATAATAAGAAGTGACAACGCAACAACGGCACTTTGTCCTTTTCTGTTTCTGATCGTTGCCGCGTAACCGTGGCCTTTAGTTACTGAACACTTACCACTGCAGGTGGAGTTGGAGGCGTGAGCCTTCACCTTCCTCAGCAGTGACCTCCTGGAGGCTCGGCGGACAGACTCGCGGGTCAGGCTGTGACGCAGGCCTGCCGCCGAGTGACGCAGCGTCAGAGAGACCCGCGGCCGGGTGGGCGTTCCCGCTATGGCCACCTTGGTGGCCGCGCGGCCGGGGGAGGAGGCCACGACGTTGGTGTCCGTACGGCCGGGGGAGGGCTGTGGCTCTACGCCGGCCAGCGGCTGCGGAGGCCTGGCCGCCTCGGCAGAGCGCCGGTCGCCGACAGAGATCTTGACCAGGGCTTTGGGCAGCGTGGTGGACATCTGACACGGACCGCGCTCTGTGGGGGAGAACGTGGAGGGGGACGCGTTCACTAGGGCTGTCACCACCATCATGACATTTGACTAGGGCTGTCAATATTACACATTTAACCCATTAAGACCTGAGGCGATTCTTAAAAAAAAATCTAAATCTTAAGTTTTTTGAAAAAAAAAAACATACAAATATTTTTTCACGATTTTTCAAAAATAGCAGATCTACAAGCTCGTAGTGCGGCACTCGGTGCCGCGCTATGAGCTTGTAGATCTGATATTTTTGAATAGCCAAAGAAATCTTAAGTGACACAGATGCGTTCCAGGTCTTAAAGGGCAAGACCACTTTGGTAGAGGTGTGGGGTTGTGTAGTTACCTTGCCATGATGTAACTCCAAAGGTGGGCAAGAAATCAAAAATAATTGCTCCATTGATTAGAAATTGATCATTCAAAATATGCTCCTCATTGACTTACATTGTACGGTAAAACAGATCTCAAAGTCACTCTTTTAGCACGTAAATGAACCCAAACAAAGTTGATTCAGGCAATATAGAGCGTCACCAAACCCAGTAGTTTTTTTTTTTATAGAAATGTCAACTTCCTGTTGATTTTACTATTTGAAGATCTGGATCCGCCGATCCAGTCCGGGTTTTCTACTTATTAAAAATGGCAAAATCAACAGGAAGCTGACATTTTTATAAAAATAAAAAAAAACAGTACTGGGTTTGGTGATGTTCTGATATTGTCTGAATCAACTTTGTTTGCGTTTTTGTGCTAAAAGAATGACTTTGAGAGCTGTTTTACCATACAATGTAAGTCAATGAGGCGCATATTTTGAATTATCAATTTCTAATCAATGGAGCAATTATTTTTGATTTCTTGCCCACCTTTGGAGTTACATCATGGCAAGGTAACTACACAACCCGAACCTCTACCAAAGTGGTCTTGCCCTTTAAGTTGTAGTACAATGGAAACAAACAAGTCGACTTGTTTCCTTTTAGCTTTAATGTCTGACTGTACTCAATGTAATGAATCCATTCATCAGTGGTGGAAAAAGTACTCCAATTCTTTACTTAAGTAAAAGTACCAATACTGCAATATAAAAATACTCTGTTACAAGTAAAAGTCCAGAATTAAAAATGTACTTGAGTAAAAGTACAAAAGTATTGGCATCAAAATGTGCTTAAAGTACCAAAAGTAAAAGTACTAAATATTTGAAAATAGCCGATCTACAAGCTCACAACGCATCGCGATGCGACGCGTTGTGAGCTTGTAAATCTGCTATTTTCAAATAGCCTATGTATAAAATAGGGCTTAAGTGGTTAATTTATGTTTCATTATATCATAGTATATATCTGAAAAGTAACTAGTAACTAAAGTTTTCAAGTAAATGTAGTGGAGTAAAAGTACAATATTTGCCTCTGAGATGTAGTGGAGTAGAAGTAAAAGTATTGGAAATTGGAAATACTCAAGTAAAGTACAAATACCTCAAAATTGTACTTAAGTACAGTACTTAAGTAAATGTACTTAGTTACTTTCCACCACTGCCATTCATGTGTTCATAGTGACAGGGCCTACCGTTCATATCGGTGTCCCGCTCCACAGGCTCTTCTTTGATCACGCTGGCCCCCTGCGGCGGCTGATCCTCCGCCGCTACCTCCAGAGAGACCACGCCCACAGAGGAGGTGGAAGGCTGGGGCTCCGTCTCCTCCTCGAACACCAGGTCCAGCTTCTTCACGGAGGAGGAGGAGGCCGTCAGGTTGCTGCGCCTCCCCTTAGAGAACCTCATGGATTAAAGAAGGGAAAAAAAAGATAAATCTCACGACAACCAAGTCCTATTATGTGATCTGTGAAACAGCGTGAAAGAAGCGAACAATTCCTCACGTTTTTCAGTTCCAACCCAAAAAAAAATATATATATATTTTTTTTAAAGAAATATTTTTCTTATTTTTTACTTCTTTTTTCTTTTTACTTTTTCCACACAGAACCAGGAGATAACCGTGCCAAACAGGACAATGTGGTATTGTAGGTGAAAGTGCTTTATAAGCCAGAGAGAAGTTAGTTGGAATGAGTATATCTGAGGCTTGATTTAGGCTCAAACCTTTTGAAAAACGTTTGAGGGACATAAACAATATGATATTAAATATTATTATTATTTTTTAAATTCATGGTGTAGACCCTTTAAAATGACACAGATTTGTTCCCGGTCTTAATACTTTATAATGTGGAGGATTTTCCAGCACCTTTCAGAGCGTGCTTTCTCTCACACACACACACACACACATACACAATCTTTGCACAAGTTAATAAAAAGGAGTGTAGGCTCTGACGTATGGATTAAAGCAAAATAAATGACTGAAAACGTTTGTACGACCAAGTCCTAATGTGGCGTTTATGAAACAGTATGAAAGGAGCCCTTCACACAAGCGCCGATTCCTAAACACCACAATATGTAAACCTTTGCTTTTATATGAAATATCCAAGACCATTAAGAATGTATGGAAGATGCTTCTGAACATATTGGCAGTTTGACCACTTCAAATGCTCCAATCTTAAAATAACCGTAAAGAAAGCCCATCTACAAGCTCTCTCACCTTGCATTGAGAGCTTGTAGATCGGCCATTTTCGTTGTGCAACATGCTCTCATAGAAGTCGTGCAGACTTCTATGGAATCCGACTGACAACTTTAATCGGGGGCATCCGTATGTTCCCCGGGTTCTATGTTCCCCCCCCAGTAAGGTTAGGGTTAGGTTTCGGTTTAGGGTTAGGTAAGCGGGGAACATAGAACCCGGGGAACATAGACACGCTCCCCTTAAGACCTGAGGCCGATTCTACATGCCTCCTAAATCTCAGTATTCTGAAAAACGTATGTTTCTATATCAGTGGTACTCAATCTTTTTCATATCAAGGACCCCCAAAATGATACGTATTTGGCCGCAGACCCCCATCAAAATATGTTGTTCCAGGGACCCCCCAGAAGCAAAGATTTGAGTGAAAAATGTTTGCTTTAAAAGTATCTATATTAAAAGATGTGCACACATTTTCACGATTTAAAAAAAATAGCAGATCTACAAGCTCGTAGCGCGGCACTCGGTGCCGCGCTATGAGCTTGTATATCTGCTATTTTTGAATAGCCCAAAATAATGCTTTTTAGCTCAAATCTAAAAATGACACAGTTGCAGGTCTTAATGGGTTAATCCATGCCAACGTAAGCAACTAACCTCCTCCTGGTTCGAGCCTCCTCTTGAAGTCCCAGAGAAATCCGCTTCTTGCGAGGGCGTCTTTTCTGGGACGGCGTTTTAGGCATCAGCTCTGGTTCAGTGTTGGATTCACTGTAATATAAAGACAAGTAGCATCAACTGTAGCGCATATACTGGATTCACTGTAATATAGAGACGAGTAGCATCAACTGTAGCTCATATACTGGATTCAATGTAATATAAAGACAAGTAGCATCAACTGTAGCTCATATACTGGATTCACTGTAATATAGAGACGAGTAGCATCAACTGTAGCTCATATACTGGATTCAATGTAATATAAAGACAAGTAGCATCAACTGTAGCTCATATACTGGATTCAATGTAATATAAAGACAAGTAGCATCAACTGTAGCTCATACTCTTGATTCACTGTAATATAAAGACGAGTAGCATCAACTGTAGCTCATATACTGGATTCACTGTAATATAAAGACAAGTAGCATCAACTGTAGCTCATATACTGGATTCACTGTAATACAAAGACAAGTAGCATCAACTGTAGCTCATATACTGGATTCACTGTAATATAAAGACAAGTAGCATCAACTGTAGCTCATATACTAGATTCACTGTAATATAAAGACGAGTAGCATCAACTGTAGCTCATATACTGGATTCACTGTAATATAAAGACGAGTAGCATCAACTGTAGCTCATATACTGGATTCACTGTAATATAAAGACGAGTAGCATCAACTGTAGCTCATATACTGGATTCACTGTAATATAAAGACAAGTAGCATCAACTGTAGCTCATATACTGGATTCACTGTAATACAAAGACAAGTAGCATCAACTGTAGCTCATATACTGGATTCACTGTAATATAAAGACGAGTAGCATCAACTGTAGCTCATATACTAGATTCACTGTAATATAAAGACGAGTAGCATCAACTGTAGCTCATATACTGGATTCACTGTAATATAAAGACGAGTAGCATCAACTGTAGCTCATATACTGGATTCACTGTAATATAAAGACGAGTAGCATCAACTGTAGCTCATATACTGGATTCACTGTAATATAAAGACAAGCAGCATCAACTGTAGCTCATATACTGGATTCACTGTAATATAAAGACGAGTAGCATCAACTGTAGCTCATATACTGGATTCACTGTAATATAGAGACAAGTAGCATCAACTGTAGCTCATATACTGGATTCACTGTAATATAAAGACGAGTAGCATCAACTGTAGCTCATATACTGGATTCACTGTAATATAAAGACAAGTAGCATCAACTGTAGCTCATATACTGGATTCACTGTAATATAAAGACAAGTAGCATCAACTGTAGCTCATATACTGGATTCACTGTAATATAAAGACAAGTAGCATCAACTGTAGCTCATATACTGGATTCACTGTAATATAAAGACGAGTAGCATCAACTGTAGCTCATATACTGGATTCACTGTAATATAAAGACGAGTAGCATCAACTGTAGCTCATATACTGGATTCACTGCAATATAAAGACAAGTAGCATCAACTGTAGCTCATATACTGGATTCACTGTAATATAAAGACAAGTAGCATCAACTGTAGCTCATATACTGGATTCACTGTAATATAAAGACAAGTAGCATCAACTGTAGCTCATATACTAGATTCACTGTAATATAAAGACAAGTAGCATCAACTGTAGCTCATATTCTGGATTCACTGTAATATAAAGACGAGTAGCATCAACTGTAGCTCATATACTGGATTCACTGTAATATAAAGACGAGTAGCATCAACTGTAGCTCATATACTGGATTCACTGTAATATAAAGACAAGTAGCATCAACTGTAGCTCATATACTGGATTCACTTTAATATAAAGACGAGTAGCATCAACTGTAGCTCATATACTGGATTCACTTTAATATAAAGACGAGTAGCATCAACTGTAGCTCATATACTGGATTCACTGTAATACAAAGACAAGTAGCATCAACTGTAGCTCATATACTGGATTCACTGTAATATAAAGACGAGTAGCATCAACTGTAGCTCATATACTAGATTCACTGTAATATAAAGACGAGTAGCATCAACTGTAGCTCATATACTGGATTCACTGTAATATAAAGACGAGTAGCATCAACTGTAGCTCATATACTGGATTCACTGTAATATAAAGACGAGTAGCATCAACTGTAGCTCATATACTGGATTCACTGTAATATAAAGACAAGCAGCATCAACTGTAGCTCATATACTGGATTCACTGTAATATAAAGACGAGTAGCATCAACTGTAGCTCATATACTGGATTCACTGTAATATAGAGACAAGTAGCATCAACTGTAGCTCATATACTGGATTCACTGTAATATAAAGACGAGTAGCATCAACTGTAGCTCATATACTGGATTCACTGTAATATAAAGACAAGTAGCATCAACTGTAGCTCATATACTGGATTCACTGTAATATAAAGACAAGTAGCATCAACTGTAGCTCATATACTGGATTCACTGTAATATAAAGACAAGTAGCATCAACTGTAGCTCATATACTGGATTCACTGTAATATAAAGACGAGTAGCATCAACTGTAGCTCATATACTGGATTCACTGTAATATAAAGACGAGTAGCATCAACTGTAGCTCATATACTGGATTCACTGCAATATAAAGACAAGTAGCATCAACTGTAGCTCATATACTGGATTCACTGTAATATAAAGACAAGTAGCATCAACTGTAGCTCATATACTGGATTCACTGTAATATAAAGACAAGTAGCATCAACTGTAGCTCATATACTAGATTCACTGTAATATAAAGACAAGTAGCATCAACTGTAGCTCATATTCTGGATTCACTGTAATATAAAGACGAGTAGCATCAACTGTAGCTCATATACTGGATTCACTGTAATATAAAGACGAGTAGCATCAACTGTAGCTCATATACTGGATTCACTGTAATATAAAGACAAGTAGCATCAACTGTAGCTCATATACTGGATTCACTTTAATATAAAGACGAGTAGCATCAACTGTAGCTCATATACTGGATTCACTTTAATATAAAGACGAGTAGCATCAACTGTAGCTCATATACTGGATTCACTGTAATAAAGACTAGAAGCATCAACTGTAGCTCATATACTGGATTCACGGTAACAAAGACGAGTAGCATTAACTGTAGCTCATATACTAGATTCACTCACTGTATTATTAACCCATTTAAACCTGATTTTCAAAAACACACCTTCTAAATCCTAAACTAAGTGTAAAAAAAAAGGTAAAACAAAATAATAATAGAGAGAGAGAGAGCGAGAGATATATCTATTGTCTCTCTCGGGTGGAAAGCTCATGTCCTTTTCAGGATTCAAAAGTAGCAGATCTACAAGCTCAAAACGTGTCGCAGCACGTTTCGAGCGTGTGGCTCTGCAACGTGACGCTGTAGTATGATCAAGTTACGGTTCTGTAGGCTAACTGACATGTTTTTGTATTATCTCTATATTCTGATAGTAATCATTATATAATCATCTCTATATTCTGATAGTAATCAATAGAGTGTGTTCAGTAACAGGGGTCTCCTTGTCTTTAGTAAAGAGAAAACATTTTCAGGTGGGTTACCAATTTCATCCAATCATGAGAGAGAAAACCCCACAAAGGTCATTCATCAGCTTCATTTGTGTTCCAGTTGCAATTTTGGCTTGGCTCACTTCCAATTCCACTGTCTTATTGTATCCTGTACGAGTTCTCTCACCTGAAACTGTACTTTTCAGTTCACTAAAGAGCTGGACAGACCACTGTTATTGAACAGGGAGAGAGAGAGACCCCTGTTATTGAACAGGGAGAGAGAGACCCCTATTATTGAACAGGGAGAGAGAGAGACCCCTATTATTGAACAGGGAGAGGGGGACCCCTGTTATTGAGCAGGGAGAGAGACCCCTGTTATTGAACAGGAAGACCCCAGTTATTGAACACTATAGCAATGAGTAGCTGGCAATGTAAAACACATGTTTTCTTATCATGGCCAATAAAGCCACTTTGAATTGAATAACTACCATCAGACTAACGGAGCAATTTATTTGAACAAAAATCTGTTACAACGGCACCTTTAAAAAAAACAACTTTAAACGTACCCAGAGAACATGCGGTAGGATCAAGTTTAAACGTACCCAGAGAACATGCGGTAGGATCAAGTTTAAACCTACCCAGAGAACATGCGGTAGGATCAAGTTTAAACCTACCCAGAGAACATGCGGTAGGATCAAGTTTAAACGTACCCAGAGAACATGCGGTAGGATCAAGTTTAAACGTACCCAGAGAACATGCGGTAGGATCAAGTTTAAACGTACCCAGAGAACATGCGGTAGGCCTCCTGCTCGATCTCCTTCAGCCACACCATGTGGACGGTGTCGATCTCGGACACAAAGTCGCCCAGTCTCTGCATCATCATCCTGGAGATGGTCTGAGTGGCTTCCAGGAAGGCCATGATGGATGCAGCCTAAACACAATTATGGAACATTAACCCATTAAAACGGACCTTGACGTGAAAACGTTTGAGCACCACTGATATTTTTTCATATATTTTTTCAGGGCAAGTTTAAAAAACTACAGCAGTGTAGAAACAGCAGTTAATGTCATAATATCACAGATCAAGCACTAAGCACACTGGATATACAGCCTTGGATCACAAAGACGGTCAACAGTCATATAATAGAATACATGACAGTCCTGTATCAAGGCTGGATAGAAACTGGCCATTTTTCAAATAAAAAGAATTTGTGAGTAATGCAAAGTATACATCATCACGGTACATCATAATCACACCTAAATGTGATCATTTAGGCGTGTCCATGTGCTTTGACAATACTGTCATCATATATAAATCAACACACCCATTAGTGTATAATTTAATATAATAATAAATATAACACGTCATTATCAATATTATATTTTAAATACAACACATCATCATCATAATGTGACAGAACTATGAAGTCTTTAGTTTTACCCAGTGGTGGAAAAAGTACTCAAATTCTTTACTTAAGTAAAAGTACCAATACTGCTGCAATATAAAAATACTCTGTTAAAAGTAAAAGTCCAGAATTCAAAATTTACTTGAGTAAAAGTACAAAAGTATTGGCATCAAAATGTACTTAAAGTACCAAAAGTAAAATTACTAAATATTTGAAAATAGCAGATCTACAAGCTCACAACGCGTCACGATGCGACGCGTTGTGAGCTTGTATATCGGCTATTTTCAAATAGCCTCTGTATAAAATAGGGCTAAAGAGGTTAATGTATGTTTTATAATGTAATACTTTATATCTGCAAAGTAACTAAAGTTTTCAAATAATTTTAGTGGAGTAAAAGTACAATATTTGCCTCTGAGATGTAGTGGAGTAGAAGTAAAAGTACTGAAAATTGGAAATGCTCCAGTAAAGTAAAAAATACCTCAAAAGTGTACTTAAGTACAGTACTTGAGTAAATGTACGTAGTTACTTTACACCACTGGTTCTACCTCCAACTTGAACCACAACCAGCCAACCACACAGTATAATAATAATAATAATAATAATAATACACATTTGAACCTTTATCACTTTGTTTCATTTACCTACACACGTTTCTCCATCGACAGTTACAACCAGTCATGACATGCTTAGGGGGCGTTTTAGCAGATCTACAAGATCACAGCACTTCATGGTATCACAACACCTCCAAGGCCTTAAAAACAAGGCTCCAAACATCCCAAAACAAACTTGTAAGGCTACTCCTTGGCCTCAACTACAAAACCCATCTAACCCCTGATCATTTTGATAGGATTGGATGGCTTAGGGTTGCGGACAGAGTACAGCAACTTGCTATGGGCCTGGTCTTCAAGATATATCACAACATTGGGATCCCCCTGTATTTGTCAAAATACTTCCAAAATGTTAATGATGTCCATGATCACAATACCAGAGGCAGCTCCACAAACCTTGTCCAACCCTTTTTTGGCTCAACAAAGGGAAGTAACTCGTTCTCATGCTATTCATCAAAAATGTGGAACGCCCTACCAAAAGGAGTAAAGGAGTGTAAAACCCTACTCTCTTTCAAAACAGCCCTAAAGATACACCTTCAGGAGGCTGCAATTGGAAAATGGCCCCTGTCTAAGTCCTAAACTAACGTACCCCCCTACCCCCCCCCCCCCTCTCTCCTTCTCCTTTTGTACATATTTCTCACTCTTCATACCAGTAACCTGTCAACTGATTGTATGACATTCTATAGTAGTTGTGTATATCTGTCTGTCTCTTATATGTCATCATGATTTGTGTGCATGGGGAACTCATTTGAAACAAGCTCAGTGCTTTTATGAGTCTTCCAGTTTAGTAGACCTTGTATTGTGAATTTGTACTTCCATGTACTGTTGTTCTCATGTCTTACTAAATAAAGTACATCAATCAATCAATCAGCATGTAGCAATGCGTCGCGTTGTGAGCTTGTAGATCCGTTTTTCCTCTCTAGTCTTAGATCAAGACAATAAGATGTATTTTGTTAGCCTTTTTTTTAGCCTGTCTTGGCTACCACCCTCTTAGTTTGCCCTGAAATATCACCAGTAAAGCCCGTATTTCTCCAAACATGTACAAATGCAAACTATAAGGTGCTTACCCCATTTGTCCCAAATGTTAACTAGGTGTCCGGAGTATTTGCTCATTGTATTAGTCTATATTATTCAATAAAGAACTGTTTTAGTCTCGTCTGTGGCCGAACGCCATTTCTCCCCTCGTTTACTTCATGTTTACATTGAGTGTAATTCCAGCTTTCGCCTGATGCGCCCCTCAGTACCACCCATTGGGAACTTCTGACAGAATCGGCCACAGACGGGATTAAAACACGTATTTTTGAAAAATATAGACTAATACATTACACAAACACGCCGTACACATTAGCATTTGGGGCAAGCACCTTATATTTAGCATTTGTACATGTTTGGAGAAATACGGGCTTTACTGGTGACATTCCAGGGCAAACATTCCAGGGAGGTGGGGGGGGGGGGTCGCTAAGACTAATGTAAAACAAATCGATAAAATAAATCTACGATAGTCTTGATCTAAGGCTAGTTTAGCGTTAAGGTGAATAAAACATGACGTTACCTGGTGTGAAACGTTGAAGTTGGTGATAAAAAAAATGTATGAAAAGTCTGTTTAAACCTCCGTCTGTTCCTCTCTCTGGCTCTGACACAAACAAACTGAGTAACTGACCCGCCGAATACGTTCAACTCCCTGTAAAAAACATACAGCCAATCACAAGGCTCTGTGGGGTGACGTCACCCATCCCCCATTGGCTGATATGGATGACCGATGGGCGGAAGTATCCTCCCTGTGGACCAATGGGAAAGCGCAAGGTACCAAAATGGGGAGGGCTCAAGCTTTAAAAACAACCAATGAGGGACCTGTCACGTGAGCCAGATACCAGAAATCAAATAGTATTTGGGAAATGTTTTAAAGTAAAGTAAAGTCTACATGATTAGAACATGCTTATAAAACATTCAACAATTAAGGTCTAATATTTCTACAATTGCTAGAAATGACTACAAAACCTGTATATCCAGTCATTTAGAGGCATAAACAAGAAGTTGAAGGTTAAAATTCTGATAATAATGTACCGTGCATGTTCACGTCATGTATACTTTACATTACTATTATTATTATTATTATAATGATAAGTATTACTATTAATATTATTAATATTATTATTATTGTTGTTGTACCATGAATGTTCACATCATGTATACTTTACATTGCTTAAGACAGTGTTCTCAAACTTTTTCGTGCCAAGGACCTCCAAATAGACACTTATTAGCCCGCGGACCCCCATTTGAAAAGATAAGCCAGGGACCCCCATAATAGAAGATTGTTACGGCTCTCTAGCAGTGATTCTCAACCATTTTAATTTCAAGGACCCCCAATTTGACATGCATTAGGCTACGGACCCCCATTTAATGGCATGTATGTCTCTGGGACCCCAATTTATATTGTAAAATCAATGTTAAATTAACTTTGAGAGTGTACAAATGGAACCAGATGGACCCGTTAGGGTCCATTTGGTTCCATTTGTACACTCTCAGAGTAACAGACCCACAAGGGTACATTTGGTCCCTGTCCATCATTTAGCTGGGGACCCCCTGGAACCCCCTCAAATACCCCTGGGGGTTCTCGGACCCCACTTTGAGAACCAATGGCTTAAGACCATTTTTCAACTGTTTCATTTTTAAATATTTTGGACAAAATAGCCAATTTTACATGGATGTCCCTAGTAGTGCCCAGATGTCCCTAGTAGTGCCCACCTAGACATGCCATCAAAAACTATATTGACATTGACCAGCAGATGTCGCCCTGCACTGTGCAGCACCTTATCAGACAGCAGTTATGTCTTATGTGTTCAGTCAAACAGGGACAGTGTGTGACAGAGAGCTGGACATTTACATTTACAATGAAGTCCATTGTAAATGATGATCTGAATAAACGGAGGCAGATAATTCTTGTTCTTTTCTACTGTAGTGATCTACATGTTGGCTGTGACACAACACATAACCAACCACTTAAACCCTACATTCAGGGTTGCCAGATCTGCTTATTATAATTGCCCCGCAAGATTTTATTTGAAAATAGCCGATCTACAAGCTCACAACGCGTCGTGATGCGACACGTTGTGAGCTTGTAGATCGGCTATTTTCAAATAGCTGATGTATATGTTAAAGTACTCATGTGGCCCATAGTCGCTTCTTTTGGGCTGGTTTTCCTAGACCTGGTTGCTTGTTTCTCTCACAGAATCTGGCAACATTGCCTACATTCTTCATTGGCCAAGCTCATATTGACCAAATCTTCCAGTTTTTCGCCCAGGCACTTCCCCAACTTTGATTGGCTCCCACAAAGTATCAGAGGAGTTGGGTTGGAACTAATTGAGAGGTGTGAATAGACACCTTTATGAACACACTGGTGAAGAAAGCTATTAGTAAGCATTTATTTTACAGATGGAAAGAAAAGTTGGCATAATATTAATATTAGTAAAGATGTGTGAATTTGATGATATTGTAATAGCAGCACTGATTTGCACACCAGCATGCCACAGGTACATGCGGTCACTTTAAGAATAGCTTCATTATGATCCTTGACCCTCAAAAAATAGGTCTAGACACCTTATTTGTTCAGTTAAGTGCAATATTGGCTGAGAGATACAGTGATGATAGATTTTTCAAAAATGGCAGCACCAATTTGCATACAAATGGTAGGCCTAGATGGGACATTTTGACAACTTCTTAACATCATCTTCACCATCATTTTCAGCATTTCTTTCCAATCCAATCAGGAAACACTGATAGAAGTATATTTGATAATTGATACATGATGCTGATGCATGAAACCCCCTTCTTCCCACCGTACTATAATATGTAGGCTACCAAGGATAAAAACGAAAAACGGCGGCGGTGCATGACATCTCCTTTCAATGGGAATTTTGTGGTCTCCTGATAGATGATTTTGTCAGGCCAATTTGGAAAGAAACCAGTGCATTCCACATTTTGGTGGCAGAGCAGTAGAATGACAATGTTCCCATGTTTGTTCTAAATAGGCTCTTTGCACAGCAGCCATATTGGAAAGAAATTGGGCCTCTTATTACCTCCTTCACAGGTGTTACCAATGATTCTAATGAAGGCTCTGTTCCATTCTGCTCAAAGTCTGCTCAGAGTCAATGTGTTGACTCACTGGAAACACTCTGCTACACCAGTGGGTCTCAAAGTGTGGTCCAGGGACCCTCATGGTTCCTTGAGGGGGTTCCAAATGTCCCCTTACAGGTGTGTAACTCTGAGAGTGTACAAATGGAACCAAATGGACCCATAAGGGTCCATTTGTACACTCTCAGAGTTATGGGAGTCCTTGAAATTAAAAGGTTTGAGAACCACTGTGCTACACTAAATGGAACAGAGCCTTCATTAGAATCATTAATGGTAACACCTGTGAAGGAAGTAAGGAAGAGGCCCAATTTCTTTCCAATATGGCTGCTGTGCATAGATCATATTTGAGTGGTACCAGATCATGGTGGCTCCCTCTAGTGGTGTGGCTGTGGGTGTTACCCACTTTGGAGTGGTAGTTAGACTACTCCAAAGGGAGTGACACCCATTCATTCACACACACCAGCGTCAGAGGAAACCATGCAAGGCACCAACCTGCTCATCAGGAGTAGTTTAGTGGTTCAGTGTCTTGCTCAAGGACACTTCGGCACTCACCCAGGGGGAGCCGGGGATCGAACCGAGAACCGTCCAATTCCCAAGCGCAAGCGGGTATAAAATAGGGCTTAATTGGTTAATGGATGTGTTGTAATAATAAAAATCACACCCTGTGTGAAGGTAGCGGCGCCTTTGAATACATTATGTCATCGATATGTGTTTATAATTTGTTTATAGCCATGTGTCATGTGAAGTTAAATTGAGGATCTAACTTTAAATAACTTACCTAGAAGGAGACTTTAGCCAAATAAAAATATATACAAAAAAAAACATGAGGAAATAAAAAATAAACCTTGACATCATAGTGATGTCATGAATAGTCCCCTTGCCTGACAAATCACAACCTTGACGGGCCTGACCAATCAGAACCTTGACGGGCCTGACCAATCAGAACCTTAACGGACTCTTGGATTCTCGATCGTCTCTATCAAACCATTCTGTCATAACGGATGACTGGGTCCCGAACTCAGACTTTCTATACATTCACCCTTCATCTGTTCTTGTATCTTTCTCTTTCTATTCGTCATATTAACTTTAAATAACTTACCTAGACGGTGAATAGTGACCAATCACAACTTTGGCGCACCTGACCAATCAGAACGTTGACGCATCTGACCAATCAGAACGTTGACGCACCTGACCAATCAGAACGTTGGCGCACCTGACCAATCAGAACGTTGACGCAAAAGCCAGGCATAGAGGGCTAATAGCCGCTCTATACCTAAAGGTATAGAGCGGCTAGCGCCGCTAAAAATCTACAGTAACTTGTGATCAACGTTTTCAAATAAATAGTTACAGTGGGAAGAAAGAACAGTATTGAAAAATGGAAACATTAAAGTAAAAGTACCTAGGAAAATATTGTACTTGAGTAAATGTACTTTGATAATTTCTCCCAATGTTAGAAAAGGCCTGATTAGTGATAAACAACAATGTGTTGAAACAGAAGCAGAGCCACAGAAAATATGTATTGTAATGTTTTATTAATTGAGTGGAAACTATTCCAATATTGATTGATTTATTTGGTTGACATCTTTATTGTCAAAATAAAGCATAATTATGCATGAACACGTGTCAAATGTATGAGTGTTATTTACACATTCTTTTGTTGCGTTTGAATATGTCTTTTATGTCTTCGTGAAGGCATAACTTCCCCTTGGGACATTTACATTTGCCCAGTCCACACCTCATCCAGTCCCTACACTGAGGAAGAAACAGAGACACAAATGTTGCTATAATATATACTCATGATTACAATATAATGCAATGTGTGTGTGTGTGTGTGCGTGATACTTGTGAGCAGTGGTGGAAAAAGTACTCTGTTTCAAGTAAAAGTCCAGAATTCAAAATTTACTTGCGTAAAAGTACAAAAGTATTGGTATCAAAATGTAGGCCACTTAAAGTAGCCTACCAACAGTGGCGCCGGCGCCTGTATAATTAAAGGACACTGACACCGAAATAACCGAATTATCCCCCCCAAAAATCAACAACCCACCCAAAATAACCCGAACATTTTCACCCGTTCATGTGTCTCTGAAAAGTACAGTAAATAAGGCTGAAGTGGATAATGCAATATTAATCAAAATCTACAAAGTAACCAACTAAAGTTTTCAAATAGGTGTGGAGTAAAAGTATGATATTTGTTGTTTTATACTAAAAAATATATATATTTTGTTTTTTTTTGGCTTAGTAAAATGTTCAGGTTGTGTGTTTGTTTAGGAGGCATTTAGAAGTTAAAGGACAACTTCACCCATTTTAAACCTATGTTCGTATAATTGGTCCTCACTAATGCTCATTATAATACGGCACCATGTTTGTCTCCTCACTCTGTGTCTCAGAGGAGGTCTGTGGACAGTTCAGAACCTGCCTACCAGTGACATCATCGATGGGGAATCCAAGCTAATAGAAACTGCAGGCTTTCTCTGTCTGTAAAGATAGCATGCTATAATGGAAGCCGTTGTTCTTGTGTTTATAAAAAAAATAATAAAAAAAATAAATCTTGAAAAAGACTAAATAAATGTGTGTGTGTGTGTGTGTGCGTGTGCGCGCGTGCGTGTGTGTGTGCGTGCGTAAGTGCGTGTGTGTGTGTATTTGTAAAAGAAATCCTGATAATTAGAATGGACTAACTGTTCGTAATGAATCGGCGACAAATTCAAGAACATTCCTCCCTCCCCATGGTCCCCCTCTCTTGCCATGTGGTCTTGTCCTTCCATCTCTTCTTCAGCCTATAATAAAAGGAATGTTAAGTTATCAGACAGTTTACCACATGTGAGCTTGTTGATCTGCTGTTTTCAGCTATTGTTGGTGATTTGGTGTAGAGGGACAACAAGGAGGAGACCCCGGTCAGTGACGTATACAGGCTTTAAATGGTTAAGGTGCTGTGAGCGATTATTTTTGTTTGTTAAAATAAGTGTTAAATAATCATTGCTATAGAGTGTTTGTTCAGTAACAGTGTTAAATAGCTCTATATTGTGATAGTAATCATTGCTATAGAGTGTTTGTTCAGTAACAGTGTTAAATAGCTCTATATTGTGATAGTAATCATTGCTATAGAGTGTTTGTTCAGTAACAGTGTTAAATAGCTCTATATTGTGATAGTAATCATTGCTATAGAGTGTTTGTTCAGTAACAGTGTTAAATAGCTCTATATTGTGATAGTAATCATTGCTATAGAGTGTTTGTTCAGTAACAGTGTTAAATAGCTCTATATTGTGATAGTAATCATTGCTATAGAGTGTTTGTTCAGTAACAGTGTTAAATAGCTCTATATTGTGATAGTAATCATTGCTATAGGGAATGGGCGTAGGGAGGAGCCTAAGTCCCTGGAGCCCAGAAGCCCCTAGTTCCGGTGGCCATCTTGGGTGGGCTCCATAACAACCGCTGTATCGACAACATTGACAGTTACTCACGCGTGTCCTGTCCTGTGTCTGACTCCTGAACGCATACACTGCAACGGATTTATTGGTAAAGGACAGAAGATGGACTGCGCAGTGATAGAGAGATACCATACAGAGAGATGCTGAACGTGGAAACAAAGGCACGCTACCTGGAAAAAAGTCATTACATCTGTGACTGTGCCCTTGATCAGATGTAATGACAGTGCCCAGTCATCTTGAGTACTGAGTATTTATATATTTATACTATTAATAAAGCAAAGTATTATTATGAATTTTATATTGCTCATTGATCATTGAGAAAGTGCACAACGGACCTGTTGCGATTAGTGTTGCCATATTTTGCGAGAGAAATAAGCAACCAGGTCTATGAAAACAAGCCCAAAAGAAGTGGCTTAGTGACATCGGCTACTTGAAAATAGCCTATGTACAAGCTCACGTGAGCTTGTACATAGGCTATAAAAAAAAACCTCTTACAATAAAATAAAGAAAATTTGGAATATTTTTAAAAATATTCTAACACAAATGTTCCCTGGCCACCGGCTTCGAATGCTATCAATGCATTGAATGGGAGATTATCACGTTTTATCAGACCATTGAATGGGCGAGTAGGTGACGAGTAGGCGATACACGGACCTACCCGCGATTTGTCAGACCATTCATTGGCCGTAATCAGGAGCTACTGACCTACTTTGGAGGCGGAGCAGTCCCCACAACAATATTTAGGATTCTGTGCCTATCGGTACATAACTCCAACGGCGCTGTGTAGGCTCAGGCGAGCGTCGCACCGCTCAGGACGGCAACTCGGTCGCTTTAGCTCCCTCGGTGGTCCTTTGCGGGGCTCCAGCTCGCCTGAGACTGCGCGCCTCCGTCATGGTCCGAAACCAAAACCAAAACCAAAACCGAAACGGAACTATTTAAGTCATCTCCGTTGGTAGGTCAGTATGTCTTGATAACACCCAATGAATGGTCTGATAAATCGCGGGTAGGTAAGTAGGTCGCCTACTTCGCCCATTCAATGGTGTAATAAAAGGTGATAATGTCCCATTCAATGCATTGATAGCATCCGAATCAGGTGCCCTGGCACAAAACATTTTCATGAAAAGATTTGAGAACCACTGGTTTAAATTTATTTTTATTTTTAAAGCCTAAATAAGCAAGTACCTAAATAAGCCTAAATAAGCAAGTACACTTTATAAATAAGCCACACAAAAAACGCAAACCGCAACTACCAATTTTACAAGCAACTTTACAGAAAAAGAAGCCCAAAGTCGCTTATAATAAGCCGACATGGCAACGCTGATGCTCGCCTCGCCTCGCCTCCAACAGATGTTTATATTTTAGATTGTGTGCTGTCATGCTCGTTTGAACTTATATGTGTTTGGGAATGTTGTTGAAGGTTATGTTATTTTGTCAGCTGACACCCAAGCCATACTACATTTATTTGATATCTCCGACGTCTGAACACTTGCTGACAGACAGACAAGAGTCCCTGGCTGTTTACTCAGCCACCGTGACCGTGAGCCACCCACGTTAGACAACGTTTCTCAGACTGGACACATAGAGAAACACAATTTAGCTGTTAGCTCAATCTCATTGTATTTAAGATACCCAAGCCAAGCCATACAACGTTTCTTTGATATCTCCGACATCTGATCTCCATAGTGCAACAATCATAGGACTAGTACAGTGTTGTGGCAGCGCGTCAATTTACCCACCGAAAATGGCGGCTAAAGTGGGCCGGGTTACCACTGTGAAGTCACGGTGCCGTCACTACGCCCGGTCCCTATAGAGTGTTTGTTCAGTAACAGTGTTAAATAGCTCTATATTGTGATAGTAATCATTGCTATAGAGTGTTTGTTCATCAGTAACAGTGTTAAATAGCTCTATATTGTGATAGTAATCATTACTATAGAGTGTTGTTCAGTAACAGTGTTAAATAGCTCTATATTGTGATAGTAATCATGGCTATAGAGTGTTTGTTCAGTAACGGGTCTCCTCGTCTTTCCAGCTCTTTAGCAAACAGAAAAGACATTTTCAGTGGGGATATCAATTTCATCCAATCAAGAGAACTCAGGATATAGCCTAAACAATTGAAACTGGAATTCATGAAAAGAAAAGAAAAAAAAACAAGAACATAAAAAACAGACATATTTGAACTGGAACACTAATACATTTTAAACAGGTACATTATCTATGGGGTTCTCTCCCCTGATTGGAAGAAATTGATGTCCCCCCTGAACCTAATATTCTAGGTTTAGTAAAGAGAGCCCGGTTACTGAACATCAGAACATGGAGCTTACTTTAACCATAAAATATCACTTTCAGCACCTTTAAAATGTACACTTTCAGGAGGTCAACAGGTGACGATCAGCTCTTACCCCGCAGACCACAGTGAGTATTGTTATTATTATTATTATTATTATTATTATTATTATTAATAATAATATTAATATTTGTATTAATAATGTCATCACAATGTCTTACCTTGCAGACAGCAAGCAGAGACACACACAGAAGCAGAAGGGTGAAAACTCTGATCTTCTCCATGCTGATGTAGAAAGGCTGCTGGATGAATCCTCCAAGTCTCACTGGTGTAGAGATCTGCTGTTTGTCAGCGTTGATGAAGAGCTCCTCAGTGCTTTGTGTAAAACCAGCTCAGTGTCTCCTCTCTTATACAGCATTTCATCACACAGCGTCATTATCATACATCAACTTACATTTTAATATTACTGACTTTTTTCTGAACACTTGTATTGTCTGCATAAAGACACGTCCATTGTTCTCCTCCCTGCCCTGATGTAGCCAGTGGTTCTCAATTTTTGTTATGTCATGGACCCCCAAAATTATATGTATTTCGCCACGGACCCCCACCTGAAGATCTGTTGTGCCAGAGACCCCCAAAAGCAAAGATTTGTGTTCAAAATGTTCGCCTTTAAAAATAGATTTAAAGATTTGCACATATTTTCAAGATTTTTAAAGAGGTGGTGCCATAGTTTTGCACTTTTTCTGTTTTTCATGTGTCTATGAGGTTGATAGAACTTCATTAAGGCCCCTGGTGGTGTTTTTATAGTGTTTTATGTCTTCTCTGACTATTTTGAGTTTCTACCTGGAGGCTGAAACCTTGAGGGTCAAACGTGCCAATAGAAAAACAGCGCTTTAGTGACATAGTAAATACATACCCTCCCCCCCATTATCATAACACAACAGGTGTGGGCATGAGGAGGAGGAGGGACTAGGACAGGTGGGTGGTGCTAAGGTGGTGGAGGAGGTGCTAAGGTGAGAACCAGGTATACTTAATGAACTGGAGGCATGTCCACATAAAAACATAATTTTAACAATTTCTGTACACTTTTTTGAAAAAAATCTTCCTCATAGTATAACCATATATCTGATGGTCATGTTTTAGGGGGGGGGGGGAATCACTGAAAGTCACGGCAACCCGTCTTTAAAAAATAGCAGATCTACAAGCTACAAGTATTTCATTGTCTGTTCTGTTCTTCTGGTGTATTTGACTGAAAAAAAAAACAACTCAATGTTGACTTGACTTGAGCAGCAACAGAGGGACTAACCTGTACATTAAACTGGTATCAAACAGCAGTTATTTCTTATCAGTTCAGTCAAACAGGGACTTCATTTACATTTACAATGGAGTCCATTGTGTCACAGTGAAGCTACAGATCATTACAGCTCTTCTACATTCAGTGGGGGAGGGGTCCCCGGGAGGACAGTGGGGTGGGGGGGTCCCCAGATGACAGTGAAGTGACAATTCAAAGCATAGCCGCGGGAAGACCTTTTAGGTTGCGGCTGCAAATTTTTTTCGCTGATTCAAAGACCTTTTTAATACCCCAAAAAAATATAGAAGAAGGAAGAAGAAAAACTAACTGGTCAAACATTGGCCAAATTGTCAAATGTCTCTGTCGTTAGAAGGTTTTATCTAAAACAAACAGTGAGCCTATCTGAACACGTGTATCGTCTGCATAAAGACACGTCCATTGTTCTCCTCCCTGCCCTGATGTAGCCCAGTGGTTCCCAAACTTTTTCATGTCAAGGACCCCCAAAATGATATGTATTTGGCTGCAGACCCCCATCTGAAAATCTGCTGTTTCAGGGATCCCCAGAAGCAAAGATTTATAATAAAAAATGTTCGCCTTTAAAAAAAAAGACCCCTGGGGGTCCCTGGACCCCACTTTGAGAACCAAAAGGAGAGAAACGGTGGAGAGGAGAGGAGAGGAGAGGAGAGAGAGGAGAGGAGCATGTTGGCTGTGACACAACACTTAACCACTTAAACGCTACATACTTCATTGGCGGGGGTCCCCCGGGTCTCTATATAACAATAATTATACGCCCCTTACTTGATCTTACTACAGCGTCGCACAAAAGCACCAAAAGTAGCAGATCTACAAGCTCGAGTAAAAGTACAAAAGTATTGGTATAAAAAAAGTACCAAAAGTAAAAGTACTAAATATTTTTAAAAAGCAGATCTACAAGCTCAAAACGCGTCGCATCGCAACGCGTTGTGAGCTTGTAGATTGTAGTATTGTAGTATAAAATAGGGCTAAAGTGTTTAATGTATGTTTTATAAATAATGTGATATATTTATATCAGCAAAGTAACTAGTAACTAAAGTTTTCAAATAATTGTAGTGGAGTAAAAGTACAATATTTGCCTTTGAGATGTAATTCATCTAGAAGAATGAAGAAGTATTTCATTAACTATTCTGTTCATGTGTATTTGACACAAGAAAAAACCTTACTTGAGCAGCAACAGTCCTGTACAGTACATTAAACTGGTATCAAACAGCAGTTATTTCTTATCAGTTCAGTCAAACAGCTGGCCATCATTTACATGTCAAATGAAGTCCATTGTGTCACAATGAAGCTACAGATCATTACAGCTCTTCTATCTAGCAAGATATCATATTATATGACCAGTCTTCTAGTATATATCATATTATATAACCAGTCCAGCAGCGCACTGTTGGATGAGACATCACACACAGCCTCTGTATTCTACACACACCCAGCGTGATCTAGAGAGTGACGACACTAGCATGTAGACTCCCAAGTGATTACGGGGGGTGGACGTAATCACTTCCATAGAGTGGAGGGCATGGGTCTTCAACAGGGGGTCCGGGACGCCAAGGGGGTCCTCAGAGTTACTACCGGGGGGCTGCCAAATCTTTGTGTGATAGGAACTTTTTTTTTTTTACATTAACCACAGTTAATGTTGTTGATGATGTTGGGGGGTCCCTGCTTCATATATCTCTCTCAGCTAAGGTGTCCCTCATCTTGTCTTACTACTATAATCACTCCACTTGCCTCCAAACTTGCCACAGACTATTGATCAGAGCTCTGGCTATTATTTAGGCTTCTCTTACCCCACCTTGATCACTGATCAGACTCTCGGCTTGACTGATTCCCTGATACGCCAATCAGACCCTCAGCCTGACTTGGCAGGGCTTCGCATGACGTTTATGCCAGACTTCGCATGACATTTGTGCAGAGAAGGCTTCCCTGATAGGCCAATCAGACCCTCAGCTTGACTTATTGATTAGCAGGGCCTTGCATAACGTTTATGCCGGACGTCCCATGACGTGTGTGCAGAGCTATTGTACAGTTAATATAAAACTACATTTCTTACTACATTTTAGCCTCAGCACCAAAAAAAGGGGCAGGAGAGGAGAGGAGGAGAGGAGAGAAACTCAAACTACTGTAGATAGGGGGGGGGGGGGGCAGTTATCAGTCCAGTCAAACAGGGACAGTGTGTGACAGAGAGTGACAGCTGGACTTCATTTGCATTTACATTGAAGTCCATTGTGTCACAGTGAAGCTACAGATCATTACAGCTCTTCTACATTATGACTTACAGCGATCTAAAACTAAGGGAAACGTTGACTATGTACAGACTCAGTGGACACAGTCTTGCGGTGGAGAAAGGCCGCCACAGGCAGATTTGGCTCCCAAGAGAAGACAGACTGTGACCCACTGCACACAACATGAGGTAGAAACTGAGCTACACTTCCTAACCATCTTACCAAGACATCAGAGACACAGATTACAATCACCCAAGGAGAGTTTGAAAACATGACTAATGACAAAAAGAACTCCCATATCATTGTGTGTATCACTGCACTGTTTACACCTAATGACCTCTGTATTCACATTTAGTTATATTTACTTTGTTTTGTTCCACTTTTGCTTTGTCAATGTAAACATACGTTTTCTCATGATAATAAAGCCCCTTTTAGGTTGAATTCATGCATATACACACACACACACACACACACACACACACACACACACACACACACACACACACACACACACACACACACACACACACACACACACACACACACACACACACACACACACACACACACACACACACACACACACACACAGGCTCCGCTCCGGCACTCACACACACACAGGCTCCGGCACTCACCCAGGGGGAGACGGTCGGGGATCAAAACGAGAACCGTCAGAATCCTCCTGAACCAGTGCCGCACCTTATCACATGGTTCTCAACCTTGTTAGGCCGCGAGAACTGGGGACCCCTAAAATAACCATATTTGAACTGGGGCAACCCCCAAAATAATCATATTTGAACTGGGGACCCCCCCACTTTGACAAGCACTTGGAATTGTAGGAGTTGAGGCATTCAATTTTCGGTTCCACAGATACATATTGTGAAAATAGCAGATCTACAAGCTCACAACGCCTCGCTAAAAGCTAGACTTTGTGAGCTTGTAGATCTGCTATGTTAAATTGTTTTGCCTCTTTCTTATATCATTTGACAATTTGGCAAATTGGCCAGTTTTTATAGTATAGTATAGTTTGTTGATTACTTTTGATGCAGTAACAGTCTTTTTCTTTTCTTTCTTTTTGCGGTATTAAAAAAGGTCTTAAAAGTCCTTAAATTGTCACTTCACTGTCATCTGGGGACTGACCCCCCCACCAATTCACGTCACGTGGGGACCCCCCCCCCCCCCCCCCCCCACTGCCTTATCAGACAACAGTTATGTCTTATGTGTGTTCAGTCAAACAGGGACAGCGTGTGACAGAGAGCTGGAGAGCATCATTTGCATGTCAAATGAAGTCTGTCGTGTTACAATGAAGCTACCGATCATTACAGCTCTTCTAGTAGTAGATATCCTATCGTCTCTGTTAGAGTTATTTTGACCCATATGTTTCCAATCAGTTTTGGTCAAAGCTTTGTGATTTAATGTCAAATAGTGTGTTAACTGTCCTGATTAACTGTATCTCTGTATGATGACCTGTATCTGTATGACCGGGATATGTAATTATTTGTCACTAATCCCCGGTGTCAGCTGTCATCCAATCACAGATAAAACCAGGCACATGTCCTACCATATCGAAGGAATACTTGTTTATGGAACCAAGAATTGTACACAAGGACACCATAAGATGAACAACAACTTGTTATTGAGACAGCCAGACGCCTGTCCATCCTACGACTCCATTCTACGTCTGAGGGTCTTAAAGCCAATCAAAAGGATGCACCTATGTCTGATGTCATTGAAGTCCAACTGTGTATAAATACCATTGTATGTTATTACAATAT
This sequence comes from Gymnoscopelus microlampas, assembly GCF_963454915.1. Taxonomy (NCBI): domain Eukaryota; kingdom Metazoa; phylum Chordata; class Actinopteri; order Myctophiformes; family Myctophidae; genus Gymnoscopelus; species Gymnoscopelus microlampas. The sequence continues at coordinate 5,692,451 of NC_139943.1, read as the reverse complement.
CAGTGTGATTATTATTCTGGTCTGTAACTTGTACTGTCTTCGTGTACACACTCGGGCAATACAGATCTTGGACTTACATCCGTCTTTGTCTGAGTCTCATTTCTTTGGTGTCGGCTGGTCAACACTTGGGGTCTTAGAACGAAAACCATCTCTTCATCTTTCGTGGGCTCGTGCCCTATTCATAGGGTTCAAATTCAACTCTATTAATGGTCCTTCGATAAACGGTTAAACATCCACCCGAAATTATATATATTTTTATATAATTTTCTCTCGACCGGTGCGTTTAGAATCAGCTTACAAATCTTATTTATTTTTGAATTCCTTCTGGGTGACGACTCAGCGTGAATTTAGAAACAGTTTTTTTCTCCTTCCCATTTTTTGACCCCTGCATCTTCCTTGTTCCGGGCCAGTCGACACTGAGAGGGCTCTGGTTGCTCATCTTCGCGCGGTGAGACTCCCTTATCAGCTGCCCCGGACTCCGGCAATTTGGGTATGTGAAAGTTCTGTATTGCTCACACGGAAGCCTATAGTATAGTACTTGTTATATCTTGTTTTGTCTTGTAGTTTATGTGTGCTGTGCCTCACAGTTGTCTCGTTGTCAGAATGTACTGATATTTGACCTAAGATTAACCCCTGGCACCCCTTTACACACTGTCCGTCCGTCCGTCCGTCCGTCCGTCCGTGTATACAGTTGTATTTCTATGTTAGTACCACCCATCGGCCAGAGTCCGCGAGTACAAAACATTAATAGGCAGCTGCATACTGGAACACAATTTCCAACCCATACGGCATCGCCAGGTTGCCTTCCTTGTAATTCAGAAGCTTCTGCATCGGTCGTTGTGAATATTCCCAGTTGTTCATATATATATATATATATATATAGTTGTGCTATGTTTCGCCCTGCATGATTATGTATGTGTGTATATGGATTTATGGTGTGTACCTCTGAAATGCCACGTTAACACGTCATTTGGTTTTCGGTACATGTATAAATCATTATGACTGAGCAGCTGGATATTCTCGGCGAGTCTGTTTGAAGTTTGTGTTTCACTTACTTTGTCAGTACATTTTTTTTGTTTGTTTGTCTTGTACATTTTGTTTTAGTTTGTTTGTCTTGAATTATGAGTTACATCCATGCCATTACGATTGTTCTGTGCATATAAAAGCTGTATCTCTCTTTCTCTCTCCCTCTCCTTACCCCCCCCCCCCCAACCCTCCAAACGGCGGGTCCTTATCAGCTCGACCTTGTAGTAGACTGTGCAGCTAGCAAACTTATCTTTCACATTCCTAAAGTCAGCAGGGAACACACATAGGTCTAGGATTAGGGTTTCCCTCATTTTTGAACAGGTTAACTGTTGGCTCGCTCTGCTGTCCAAACAGTGCCATTATAATTGAGTTTCATTTCCACCCCCACCTATCCTCTCTGCTGCACTTCTACTATCTTTGGGTACCAGGGTTGGTTTACACATTCTGTCGAATTGTGTCAAACACGGAGAGACAGTATAGTATTTTACATTTTATTTTTAATTTTTATTTTATTTATATTCTTATTTTCCCTTTACCATCATGGGGAATCGCCCGTCCCCGGCTAAAGAGCCCCTAATGGGGAATTCTGCACACACTCCGAAGTACAAAAGCCTTTGTAAACGGACAGAGACAACAACTAAGACCTTTGAAACCAATCTCATAGCAGCCTTGACTTCAGACATGACCGATCCAGACATGAAAGTCATAGTCACCAAATGCCCGACCGTCGCTCCATTTCTGCCGATATGGAGAGCTGAGTTTGAATATGATGATTCTTTGCAATCTCAGGATTTGAATAAACTATCCATAGCCTTACACGACCATGTCGCCATGGTCTCTCAGCGCAAGGGCCCTAAGGCAGCACAAAAGGAGATAACCCGACTGGGAATATTTTCTTTAAAACAGTTTAGGCGTACTGCCTCAGACAGGGAGGAAGCAATCAGTAGGCAAAAGAAGCAGCTGGCTTTTTATTCATCGACCTCCTCAGGGGGGTCGAAAAATCCTCCCCTGTCTCCCACTCACACTGTTACAGGATCACGGGACAAATTTCCCCACTGTGACGACGTACCGCCACCATGCTCTGGACGGCCTCCATCTACACAGCCTCGCACCCAGGGTGGTAGACCACGCACTGCCGCAAGCATTCAAACATCAGCATCCATTGATATAAGTGATATAAGTGATGAGGAGGTCGAGGTGACTCACGAACCTGATAATTCTTTTTCTCCATCCCCACAGAATAGAGACCTGCCTGGACCTGCTGTCGGTGTGCCACCAGGACGTTCTACGCCCCAACCCGACGTGGCAGAATCAGAACAGGGCCCCAGTACGAAACCAAAATCTTTACCGCTACGTCGGGACCTATTACCCAGGGAGGTTAAAAAGGTGACTGCAAAAACACACCATACATCAGTCCCCACAGCACAACATGTAGTAGATCAGACACAGACACTGATTGCTCCCTTGGTAGCCTACCCACAGGGGGATGGCCAGTTGGCTTATGGGTACAGGAAATGGTACCCAGAAGACATTAAAAACACTGCAGAAACATTACCAGATATCCAAGCCGATCCATCCGGCTGGAAAGCCGCCCTCAGAGCAGAGATAATAGAACTTCGCCTTAACACCAGGGAAGCCAGGGACCTTATTTTAAGGTGTTGCCCGAAAACCATGACGCACCAAATTACAGAAGGGGCCAATCTCTTTGCTCCAAGTGGCGGTCCATTCCAATGTTTCCGCACTGAGCCACCCACAGAGGATGGAGGGAGGCCCACCTCAGTAAGACAGGAACACCACATTACAGCTATAGACATAATGATAACAAACGCATTAGCTCTCATGCGTGCTAATATTGACTTATCAATTCTTACCACCATCAAACAGAATGAGGGAGAACCAGTCGCTGAATTCGTATACAAATTCCAAACTCAGTTTGATCGCCACTCAGGCTTAACCCGGGCCCAGCCAGGCTACCAGAAATTGTTTAACCACCTCTTAATGGAGGCTCTGCGCCCCCACTTAAAACAGGCCATCACTATGAATGATCCATTATGGAAAACCAAAACCACAGAGGAAATCACTACTCTAGCCCAGTATTACAGCAGTTGCATAGCCGAACCGAAGCCTAGGGCTAAACTACAGGCAGTGATTACGGAGGAGGGACACATCACCCTAAAAACACCACAGAATCACCAAAACCACTACGGGGGATCCGGGGCAAACCGACAGCAGAACCAACCAGGACCAGGGAACCAAGGTAATATATCACACCAACAGAACACACCGCAAAAACGAGACTACTCTCGGATTACCTGCTGGTCGTGCGGAAAACTAGGACATACTACCACTAGATGTACCACTTATAACCCAGATCTTCCCTTTAAACCCCAAGGTTGGGATCTGAGAAGGCAGGGACGCCCGTCACAGGCTCCTAACAAAGTATCCAACGCGCCTAACGCATGACTAGCAGTGAGCCCAGGTATCTCACCCATGCCCGACAACCTGGCTGTATTAGATGAAGTTGACTCCGATCTAGAGGACCTTGATTTTCCTCCTCCTCCTACTCCTCTTCCCACCACTAGGGGGGACTTGATTGATTTCCACGCACCAGCTACCTCAGAAGTGTTTGACATTGAGTCTATCTTACATAACCATGCAGATTACACTCGCAGACCCCTAATTAATCTCTGGGTTAATAATGTCCAAACTACCTTCCTCTGTGACTCAGGTGCGTGCAGATCTGTTTTGAACTCTACAGCCGGGACGTTTCCCATGTCTCAGAGCACCATGGACATCAAAACGGCCTCCGGTCTGGCTGAAACTAAGTACCTCACACAGCCGCTTGTATTGTATGACTCTGAGACCACACTAAAAACCTCTCTCCAGTTTATAGTACACCCCTCTTGTCCATGTAACCTTTTGGGGCGTGATGGTCTAACTGCTCTTGCTATTGATTTGGTGTGTTCCCCAGGTGGCATGACTCCTTTTCGGAGGTCCACTAACGGCGCACCTGGTGTCCTGGTGATGGACAGTGACGGGGTCATGTCCAAACATTACTACTCTCTGGACCTGCAGAGTTCGCGGCCCCCGTTCACCCCTGGAGAGTTGGTAAAAACCCTTGACCAGTATCTCCCTCGTGAAGGTAGGAGGATTTATCACTCTCCTTCTGACCTGCATGTCACTCTGTGGTACCTTTACCATGACAATGTCGGGAACTTCACATACGAGGAAGATCTATTCCACTCATTGTCAACATCACAGACTGTCGCACTGTTGCACCTGTACTGGTCACCACATTGGAACGCCGCATTCGCTACTGTGCGACTGACGGCCACCCAGAAACGGTTCCACCTCATGGACCAGGTCCCACACATATCTATTGCTAGGGCGCCCCACTCCAAATGGCAGGACATCGGCGAGCTAGCTACTCGCGCTGTCAAAACCGGTAGGTTCACACCACACCCCACCAATCATGGAGTGGAGCAGGACCCGGGACTGCAGATGTATCGCATCCCTTTGACCGGCTGGTCGGGGGTGCCAACCCTAGTGCAGAGACACCTAGACAGCTGATCCACTCAGGCTCAGTCCCCAGAGGCAGACCTCATCCTAACTATTGAGCCAGACACCAGTACTTATCCCGAGCTATTGTCATTGCCCTCTTCACTATGGTCTCACGGCCCCGCGGATGTAGGCCTCATGACGGACATACTTCCTGTCCAAATACAGCCCATGCCCAACTTGTTATCATATCCAGTAGTCAGACAGTACAGAATGAAGCCAGAGGCCGAGCTTGGCATTAGGCCTGTTATCGAAGAGTTGCTGCAGTCTGGGGTTATTACTCCCTGTCCTGAGGCCTTTTGCAATAGCCCTGTTTTACCTGTTAGGAAAGCCTCGGGCGCCTATCGCCTGACCCTTGACCTTAGAAGAGTGAATATCTCTGTACAAAGGCGTGCTGTTTGTGTACCAGACCCCTCTACCTTGCTTAATGATCTTAAGCCGGCTGCCAATACATTTTCTGTGCTCGACTTAGCTAATGCCTTCTGGTCTGTACCCCTGCACCCCGATTCTCGGGGTTGGTTTGGGTTCACACATGCCGGTCACAAATATGCCTTTGATCGTGTTCCCCAGGGATTTTCATGATCTCCGACCATTTTTTCACAAGCCATTACATCATGCCTTCAGAAATTTTCTCCACCTTGTAGATCTCAAATTTTGGCTTATGTCGATGATATTTTAGTAGCATCAGATAGCATAGGCAGTTGTAAAACTGACACTCTGGCCCTGTTATGTCATCTTGCAGAGACTGGTAACAGAGTCAATGGGAAAAAATTACAGCTGTGGCAGCCCAGTGTTATCTATTTGGGACACACTATCTCTGCTGAAGGAAGGTCACTGAATACAGACAGGCAGGCTGCTATCCTCCAAACGCCTAAGCCCATCACTAAAAGACATTTAATGTCATTCTTAGGCTTAGCTAATTTCTGTAGGCAGTTTATCCCTCACTATGCCCTTAAGACTAGCCACTTGCTGAAGCTCATCTATGGCAGCCCTATGTCTCCACTAGACACACTCAATTGGACCCCTGAGGCAGAGCTCCAATTCACTGATCTAAAAACCGACCTAGCCTCCACTCCCTGTCTAGCACTCCCTGACTATAGCAAGGTGTTCATCCAAACTGTCGACTGCCGTGTGTGTGATAATGCAACATATATGTCATCTGTTGTCTTACAGAAATTGGGTTCTTCTCCCCGGCCTGTGGCCTATTACTCCACCCGTCTTGACGTAGTGGCCGCCGCCATGCCCGTCTGTGTCAGACACGTCGTGGCTGCTGCATTGGCGGTTCAGAGCTCTTCATCTCTGGTCCTATTTCACGACACCACTCTGCTCGTCACTCATGCGGTATCGTTACTATTGTTAGAGCAGAAACTTAGTTTTATGTCACCTGCACGACACCTGTCTTGCATGGCTATCTTACTCAGTTCACCTCACATTACCATAGAACGCTGCACTTCACTTAACCCTGCCACTTTATTACCACTTCCATGTGAGGGCAGTCCGCATGTTTGTGATTGTTTGACTGAAGTAGCACAGAATACTCTCCCTAGGCCAGACTTGAAAAGTGAACCGATTTCTGATTGTGAACTCACATATTTTGTTGATGGTTCGTGTTCCCTTGACTCTCTAGGCCATAGGTGCTCCGCATACTCTGTGGTCTCTGCGTGCCACATCATAGAGGCTGAGCGCCTGCCCCCCAGCTATTCATCTCAGATGGCAGAGCTGGTTGCTTTGACGCGGGCTTGCATCCTGGCCAAGGGCCGCAGTGCCACTATCTGGACAGATAGCCAATATGCATTCAACACACTGCATGTTTTTGCCGCCCAATGGAAGCTGCGGAATTTCACCACCTCAAGTGGGGGAAAAGTAGCACATTACGCTCTCATTTCATCTCTCTTAGACGCAGTCATGCTCCCATCAGCTCTAGCGGTATGTAAATGTGCTGCACACACCACCTTGAAGGACCCGGTCTCTCTGGGCAATGCTTTCGCTGATCTGGCCGCAAAAGCCGCCGCTAAACCTTCACCTGCTCTAACTTTGTCTCTTATCACCCCTCCTGATGTTGATTCTCTAGATAGAGACGTGCTCCTGCGGGCCCAGCAGAATGCACCCATGAAGGAACAGCTGCGCTGGGTCCGTCTGGGGTGCGCGTTTGACAAAGAGGGATATCGACGAGGCTCCTCTCCTCCTTGTCTTCCTTACCTTCCTAGATCCTTGTTTCACCCCGTGGCCCTTGTGACACACGGACCAGGTCATGTTTCAACAGAAGGTATGAGTAGTGTCATTAAACGTCATTTTCGGGCACCAGGCATCACACCCTTCCTTAAAACATTTTGCAAAGAATGTTTAATCTGTAGACAACACAACCCTCAGGGGGGAGTAAAGATCTCCCCGGGGAGATTCCCCTCTCCTACGAGGCCATTTCAGACTCTTGAATTAGATTTTGTGGGCCCTCTGCCGAAAGTTCAGAATTTTCTGTATCTCCTTAACTTCATTGATCCTTACAGTCGCTGGGTGGAAAGTGTCCCCTGTGTCAAGAACGACGCCCACACGGTGGCCCGGGTTCTAATCGATCGCATCCTACCTACTTTTGGGACTCCAGAGGTTCTGTATTCTGATCGTGGTCTCCATTTCTTGAACAGCACCATTAAACACTTGTGCACCACAATGCAGATCACCCAAAAACCACACTGTGCATATAACCCAGAAGGAAATGGCTTGATTGAAAACGCTAACCGAACGATCAAAGCTAGAATTACCAAGATCTCAGCATCTACAGGCATACCATGGCCTCAGTGTGTACCTTTAGCTAGGTTGATAATGCACGTGACACCCACTAGCAACGGTCTTTCACCATATGAGATTATTTTCGGCAGGCCTTACATAGTCCCCTCACTTAAACCTTTCACATTACCCCAGAAAGATCAGACTTTTCCTGATCCGATGAACTACATCGCTTATGAAATGAAAAGATTTCTGTCCTCAAAACCTGTTGCTCCTACCCTCAGACAACCTGCTGCTGTGTCTGCTGATCCGCCCCACAATATCTCCCCGGGAGACTGGGTCCTCCTTAAACCAACCGTGAGGACGAAGGGAGGCCACCAGCGGTGGGGGCTTCCACTGTGGGAGGGACCGTTCCAAGTGACTCTCACCGACTCCCACGTCATCAAAGTATTCGGGAGAGGAGGCTGGATCCCGATTCGACACGTGAAACGATCTCCCCCGCCTTTCAAAGACACTACACTCACTTCATAGAATTACATTATCTGACAAAACATGATCATTAATTCAATTTGATTATTTGACATTCATTAGTTCAGTTTCTGGTGGGCTGGTCTTAAGTTAAATCTGTTTAATGTTTCTTTCTCGTTAGCGGATAGTTTAGTTTTTATTTTATTTTGGTAGCTGAGGGGATTCTATTTATGACGACGGGGAAATCTTTTCTGGCATAAACGGAATCCCACCTTTTGTTTCTTTGATCAAACCCACCATTTTGAATTCATGTTAAAATTCCACCCTATAATCAATTAAGAAAAAAAAAAAAAAAAAAAAAAGAAAAAAAGGGGGAGCGTTTCGAAACTAGTGTCACTCATGGCTTACACACGCACATGGACCGTCATTTCTGTTCTTTTTCTTTTCTATTGTTTCTCCCCTTTTTCTATTGCTCTTGTTCTCCCTTGTCAGGCGGATCAGAAGAACATTCTGTGGTGCGAAGATGGCAAGGTGCTTCTCCCACTCGCTGACCTGGCTCGCTCCTCTGAGGATCTGGACCCGACATCTCCTGTCACCATAAACCCAGTAGACAACACTGTTTTTTCTGATGAAAATATAAACCTATCCACCTTATTTGGGTACACTCCTGCACACACCCGCACACACCGTGCTTTAGAACTTTGTGAGGATAACATTGCCTGTGCTCATTCAGTGTTACATCACCAAGCTCTATCGCCAGGTCATGATTGCTGGGTGTGCCGTCACATGAGACATCGTTTTACAGTAACACCCCTGTCCTCTAACTTATTAACGCACCTACATTATGAACGGGCCCTAGGTCCCAATTCCAATTGTTCACTGCCTCATGCCATGCTCATGTTATTGCAAATATCACTCACCCACTCCACCAATAACTTCTCTCTGTTTCCTCCGCATAACATCTCCTGTATGGACACTGGTGAAACTGTGACCCGCAATGAAACGTTCCTAGTTCCAGTTAAGAAAGCCGAAATTTGTGTCTGCAGTATCTACGGACACCATGTCGGGTACAGTCAGTGTGACATTAACATTATTATTAGAAATGGAACTTCTCCAAACTGTATGGTTACTTGGCAAAACACCACTATACACACATTTAACTGCCCTTTTAATCAGTTGACATCATCGCCCGGCCTGTTTTGGGTCTGTGGAAAACATGCCTTTGCCAATCTTCCCATCACAGGATGGTCAGGCTGCTGTTATCCAGCCATAGTGCAGCCCGCCATAAAGATGTATGAGGTCGACACAGAGGAGGGTCCTACAGTACACCACACCCACAGGTTAAAGAGATCTGCAGAGAATAAGTACTTAGGGTACATTTTGGCAGACCCGTTCACATCACAGGGACAGACAGTCGCGTGGGGAATGTTTCCATTTGGTGGTGTTGTAGCTGCTTTACAAAAGATCAATCAACTTGGTGTCGAGATTCTCACTCTGAACAGTGAAACTACTAACAGTCTAGCAGCCCTTAACTCAGAACAGCATCAAATTAGAGAGGCTGTACTTCAGAATAGAATTGTACTAGACATTGTTGAGGCAAGGCAAGGTGGCGTGTGTAGAGTGCTCAATAAGACAGATTGTTGCTTCTTTATTCAGGATAATTATGAGAATGTCTCTTCTGCCATAGACAGGATGCGTGATGCGGTACGTGAGCCCCTTCCTGCTGATGACTTTGCCGCCTATCTCAGGAACTTAGGCTGGGGCTGGATCAGCTGGGTGGGGGCGCTCGTACTACCAGTTTTGATACCTCTGGTATTGGGTCTATTGGTCCTGCAATGCTGTGTCATTCCCCTTGTCAAACGGTTTGTACACCATCTATTCTCCACTGAACGAGACATCTTCCTGGCGGAGCCTACCTCCGACCCAGACTGGCATGAACTCTACCCGTTGGGGCCTTCTGCCAGTGTCTAACTTACACCTTCCCTTCTTACTGTCATGAAAAAAAAAAAAAAAAAAAAAAAAAAAAAAAAAAAAAAACTATTCACATATTTGTCATACAATATTGTACTGACAAGAGAAGGGATTGTATAAAGGTTAATATTTATCCTAGCCCACAATAACTCTGATCTCCATTTCATCCTTTTACAGATTAAACAATTGTCCTGGTTAATGAGTGACAAAAGCTTCTCCTCTCGCCTGCTCAGGAGGAAAAAAGTGGGTCCTATATGTCTGTGTGAGTAAAAAGGGCACATCACGTGAGTTTTTCCCATTATAAAGTGTTTTTGTAAAAAAATTGTATGGACACATTTCTCAGATATGTGTCAGACAAAAAATACCTTTTTAGGTTACTGCTTCTGGAGAGCCGCTGGTAAGGTTGTCCAATCGTTAATTAACATATAACATATAACCCACAGTATTGCTTCAAGGCGAAGTAAGGCTAAAATATGACGGGGCCTTTACACACTTGAAGGCGGAACATGAAACAACACTTCTTGGGAACGAGACTATGTTGGGACTGTAAGTTCCTGGTGGTACATAAATTGTGGGGTTTTTAGGTAAACAACCCCCAGACGGCTGGAGTAAAAATTCGGATTCTGCCATCCTGCAAAGGGGTGGCCTGCAAAACAAAGAAAGGTTTGACCGATCTGTTGATGCTGTTCATAATTATAAATACCTGCCTGGGAACTTGTGAAGTGATGTATTCTTTTTCTCATTCAACATCCTAGAGCCCACTTACTATTAAAATTATTATGAAGTAATGAAAAAAAATCAATCAATCAAGAAGATTTCTATGTACTAACATATGTATTCCTCCTTCTTACATCCTCCTAACGCTTATTATTATTTACTCATTAGGAGACCAAGTCTGCCTATTTTGACTTGCCTTTGTTGTTAATTTTTGAAAAATGTCACAAGAGCAGAGATTTGATGACGCTGCTAGGTAAACCTGAAAAGAAGCCTTGTTAGTTGACTACACCCTTGTTGCCTTTTGACATTCGACAAAACCTTTACCACATGGGGGATTGTTAGAGTTATTTTGACCCATATGTTTCCAATCAGTTTTGGTCAAAGCTTTGTGATTTAATGTCAAATAGTGTGTTAACTGTCCTGATTAACTGTATCTCTGTATGATGACCTGTATCTGTATGACCGGGATATGTAATTATTTGTCACTAATCCCCGGTGTCAGCTGTCATCCAATCACAGATAAAACCAGGCACATGTCCTACCATATCGAAGGAATACTTGTTTATGGAACCAAGAATTGTACACAAGGACACCATAAGATGAACAACAACTTGTTATTGAGACAGCCAGACGCCTGTCCATCCTACGACTCCATTCTACGTCTGAGGGTCTTAAAGCCAATCAAAAGGATGCACCTATGTCTGATGTCATTGAAGTCCAACTGTGTATAAATACCATTGTATGTTATTACAATATCAGTGTGATTATTATTCTGGTCTGTAACTTGTACTGTCTTCGTGTACACACTCGGGCAATACAGATCTTGGACTTACATCCGTCTTTGTCTGAGTCTCATTTCTTTGGTGTCGGCTGGTCAACACTTGGGGTCTTAGAACGAAAACCATCTCTTCATCTTTCGTGGGCTCGTGCCCTATTCATAGGGTTCAAATTCAACTCTATTAGTCTCTGTCGGGTGGAAACCTCATATGTCCAAAACTGTTGCTTTTCAGGATTTTTCTAATTCAAAGTTAGCAATAGTAGCAGATCTACAAGCGTTTCGAGCTTGTAGATCTGCTACTTTTGATGCTTTTGTGTGACGCTGTATAGTATGATCAAGTAAGGGTGTTAATTTATGAAAAAACACAAAAAGTATGAATAGCCTATGGAGATAAGAGGTTTCTGTCCTGAGAGCAACGATATTTATGACCAGCAGGCAGCTCACTGTTAGATGAGGGAGAGACTGTATTCTACACACCCTGACTCAGCTATTTGTTTTAACACATTAAAACCGGGAAAGTACCTGTGTCATTTTAGATTTGAACCTCTCTCTCTCTCTCTCTCTCTCTCTCTCTCTCTCTCTCTCTCTCTCTCTCTCTCTCTCTCTCTCTCTCTCTCTCTCTCTCTCTCTCTCTCTCTCTCTCTCTCTCTCTCTCTCTCTCTCTCTCTCTCTCTCTCTCTCTCTCTCTCTCTCTCTCTCTCTCTCTCGATATAGATAGTGGTGGAAAAAGTACTCAAATGATTTACTTATGTAAAAGTATCAATACTGCAATGCAGAAATACTGTTACAAGTAAAAGTCCGGTAATCAAAATTTAATTTAGTAAAAGCACACGCGTTGTGAACTTGTAGATCTGCTATTTTCTAATAGCCAAAGTTTAAGGGCTGAAGTGGTAAATGTATGTTTTGTAATAATAATGAAAATCTACAAAGTAACTAGTAACTAAAGTTTTCAAATAATTGTAGTGGAGTAGAAGTAAGTATTGCAAATTGGAAATTCTCCAGTGAACAAAAAAATACTTCAAAATTATACTTAAGTAAATGTACTTAGTAACTTTACACCACTGGCTACATCAGGGCAGGGAGGAGAACAATGGACGTGTCTTTATGCAGACGATACACGTGTTCAGATAGGCTCACTGTTTGTCTTAGATAAAACCTTCTAACGGCAGAGACATGTGTCTCGTAAAAAGTCAGTAATATTAAAATGTAAATGCAAATGTATGATAATGACGCTGTGTGATGAAATGCTGTATAAGAGAAGAGACACTGAGCTGGTTTTACACAAAGCACTGAGGAGCTCTTCATCACCGCTGACAAACAGCAGATCTCTACACTAGTGAGACTTGGAGGATTCATCCAGCAGCCTTTCTACATCAGCATGGAGAAGATCAGAGTTTTCACCCTTCTGCTTCTGTGTGTGTCTCTGCTCACTGTCTGCAAGGTAAGACATGATGATGGTAATCAGTGGTGTAAAGTAACTAAGTGCATTTACTCAAGTACTGTACTTTTGTAAAAAAAAAAAAAATCTTTACTGGAGTATTTCCAATTTTCAGTACTTTTACTTCTACTCCACTACATCTCAGAAGCAAATATTGTACTTTTACTCCCCTACAATTTTTTAGTTTTTGCCTTTAATTAGAGAGGGATGGGGAAAGTAGGCTGACATGAAATGCATTAAAGCTGGCATCGCAGCCTAGGGTGCCTGGACCGTCACGCTAGGGCCCAGGCCCCCCTACATGTACTTGAAAACTTTACTTACTAGTTACTTTGTAGATTTTGATTATTATTGCAAAACACACGTAAACCACTTCAGCCCTACATATATTTCATCCTTTTGAAAATAGCCAATCTACAAGTCTACCTTTTATACATGTGAGAACTTGTGAAATTCTATATAATGAGTACTTTCTACTATTGGTACTATTGGTTTCTACTATTGGTACTTTAAGTACATTTTGAAACCAATACTTTTGTATCAATAGTTTTGAATTCCGGACTTTTACTTGTAACAGAGTATTTCTACATTGCAGTATTGATACTTTTGCTTGAGTAAATGTGAGTACTTTTTCCACCACTGATAATATTAATTATAATAATAATAACGCTCACTGTGGTCTGTGAGGTAAGAGCTGATCGTCACCTGTTGACCTCCTGAAACTGTACAATTTAAAGGTGCTGAAAGTGATATTTCATGGTTAAAGTTAAAGCTCCATATTCTGATGTTCAGTAACAGGGGTCTCTCCAGCTCTTTACTAAACCTAAAATATAGTTTCAGGTGGGACATCGATTTCTTCCAATCATAGGAGATACATTTACCTGTTCAAAATGTTTTGTGTTCCAGTTCAAACTGTTTATGCTCTATCCTGTATGAGTTATCTCTCCTGATTGGATAAAATTGGTATCCTCACTGAAAATGTATTTTCTGTTTACTAAAGAGCTGGAGAGATGGGTCGAATATCGCAATATAGAGCTATTTAACACTGTTACTGAACAAACACTCTATAGCAATGATTACTATCACAATATAGAGCTATTTCACACTGTTACTGAACAAACACTCTATAGCAATGATTACTATCACAATATAGAGCTATTTAACACTGTTACTGAACAAACACTCTATAGTAATGATTACTATCACAATATAGAGCTATTTAACACTGTTACTAAACAAACACTCTATAGTAATGATTACTATCACAATATAGAGCTATTTAACACTGTTACTGAACAAACACTCTATAGCAATGATTACTATCACAATATAGAGCTATTTAACACTGTTACTGAACAAACACTCTATAGTAATGATTACTATCACAATATAGAGCTATTTAATACTGTTACTGAACAAAAACTCTATAGTAATGATTATTTAACACTTATTTTAACAAACAAAAATAATCACTCACAGCACCTTTACCCATTTAAAGCCTGTATACGTCACTGACCGGGGTCTCCTCCTTTTTGTCCCTCTACACCAAATCACTAAAAATATCTGAAGACAGCAGATCAACAAGCTCACATAACATTATGTGGTAAACTGTCTGATAACTTAACATTCCTTTTATTATAGGCTGAAGAAGAGATGGAAGGACAAGACCACATGGCTTCTGTTAAGAAGAGAGCTCTTCCAGACGTAAGTCCTTCCAAATCAGCAGGACACAACCTCCCCCCCCCCACCCCAGGTGGAGCCGGGGATCGAACCGAGAGAACCGTCCAATGTTTCGAGCGAACCCCGCTCTACCTGCCTTATCAGACAGCAGTTATTTCTTACATGTTTCAGTCAAACAGGGACAATGTGTGACACAGTGACAGCTGGACCTCATTTGCATATTCAAATGAACTCCATTGTGTCACAGTGTACACTGTACGGAGCGAGATCATTACAGTTCTTCTACTGTAGTTAGTTATGTACACCAGTGGTTCTCAACCATCACAATATACTTTTACTCGACTATAATTATTAGAAAACTTTAGTTACTTTGTAGATTTTGATTATTATTACAAAACCACTTCAACCCTATATACATTTCGGCCATTTGAAAATAGCAGATCTACAAGCTCACAATGAGTCGCAGTGTGAGCTTGTAGATCTGCTATTTTCAAACGATTTTTATACATTTGAAAACTTGTGAAATGGGACATTCTGCATAATGAGTATACTCTTTTGGTACTTTAAGTACATTTTGTTTTTTACATTTTCTTATTCTGGACTTTTATTGTAACAGAGTATTTCTACATTGCAGTATTGATACTGATTTTACTTAAGTAAAACACGTGAATATCCTTTCCCACCACTGTATATGATATTGTAGTCATGCACATACGGTAGATTATAGCATAATTCTGTCGTATCTCTGTGTCTTTCTCAGTGTGGTCAGACCGCTCCCTGTGGCAAGCGCAAAAAATGCAAATGTCCTGAGGATCGTCCAGACTGTGCCAAAAACAAAGATGCCTGGTTTCAATCCGTCTGCCAAGTACTTCCATATGTACGTATGTGTACACGTACACACACGCACACACGCACACCACATACTGTGTATATTGCATAATATTGTAATCATGAGTTAGCCTGGGATCCAGCCTGATTCACTACGTTCAGCTGATTTTTTCTCTCTATTTTCTCTCTCTGCTTATCAGTCTGGCCAGCCTCCTATTTGACTCCCATTTCAATCATAGACTGTAAAAAGATTTCAATAGAGGCTCTGCCCGTGACATCATCGTACCCAGAAGTTATGCGGGAACACCTCCTGAGTGGCAAAAAAATACTTTCTGGCCTTGACAGCCCATACATCCAAACAGAAAAGTCCTACCTGATTGTATTAAACAATGTTAAACTCACCAACATGGCAGCTTTACAGAAAGCTTGAATTATCCTCTTTCTATCTGCAAAGTTTCACAAAAATCCACATAGACATGTTATGAGCTACTTTATGTCAATAATTTACGTGCAGGTGGTTATTCTTCCACCGGGACACAGATAGAAAGATGATAATTCAAGCTTTCCGTAAAGCTGCCATGTTGGTGAGTTTAACGTTGTTTAATACAATCAGATAGGACTTTTCTGTTTGGATGTATGAGACAGGAAGTCGTTTTTTGCCACTCAGTAGGCGTTCCCGCATAAGGCAAGTCAGGAAGTGACTCGAGATTTACATTGGACAACAAAATAAATCCGCCGAACGTAGCGGAGCAGTCTGGATCCCAGGCTAATCATGAGTGTGTGTTAAAGCAACATTTGTGTCTCCGTTTCATCCTCAGTGTGGGGCCACGCAGCCATGTGACCAGGAGACATGTAAATGCGAGGAGGGGAAGGACTGTGGGATAGACCCTCATGCAAAGTACAGGTTGTTTGCTAAGCATTTTTGCCAATAAGGTCTGCGTGTGATAATAGAGAACTGAAGTCCTGACCAGTGTTGATTTCATTGACTAAAACTATGACGAAAAATGTTCGTGGACTACCTTTTTTCACTGAAACTAAGCTATGATGACTAAAACTAAGACTAGATATACTGACAATTTCGTCAACAAATAAAAACTAGACTAAAATGTTCAGTGAGGGACTAGTGGAGAAGAGATCCAGTAGAACTAAAAGACAAGTCATTTTTTATGTTGGTTGCGCTCGGGTGTTGCGTTCTGAAAATAGCCGATCGATCTACAAGCTCACAACGCGTCGCAGCCAAGTGTAAAATCAGCCATTACGACGCCATCAAGGCACCGCCACAAAATACATTTTAGTCGACTAAATCAACTGTAGATTTAGTCGACTATAATCTGATGATGTTTAGTCGACTAAAACTAGACTAAAACTAAAACATTTCAGATGACTAAAATATGAGTAAAATTAAATAGAATTTTAATTCAAAAGACTATGACTAAAACTAAAATCTAAATTTGCTGTCAAAATCAACACTGGTCCTGACGTCACTCTGTCATAACCGCCACTAGAGGGCGCTATTATCCCGCTGGGTCACAGAAGTAAAATGCAAAATGCGAGGCGTCGTGAACTTGTAGTTCGACTATTTTCAAAATGTTTGCCTCTCTCTTCTTAGGTAATATTTGACAATTTGGCCAATGTTTGACAATTTCTTATAGTATAGTTTGTTGGTTACTTTGGCGTAGTAAAGGACCTATTATTTTTTTAATTTTATTTTAGAGGTATTAAAAAGTCCTTAAATTGTAACTTTATAAATGTGCAGATCCTCTATATACATGAATACTGTATGTTGGTTTGTCTCTAAAATAATTTGGGACCCCCCCCTGGCCCAGTTTGGGAACCAACTGTCGTATGGTATTTTCAATGGAGAAAAATAGCGTCCTCTAGTGGCTGTGATGTCACACTTCGGGTCTCTATGACACACAAAGGAAGCACCATATATGGAAACAAGCTCTCAGGCTTATAGTCAGTGTTTGATCGTTTTGTTTATCGTTGTTGTCGGGCAGAAACCTCTCTATCTACACATTCTAACTGCTTGAGTTTTTGTTAGTGGTGGAAAAAGTACTCAGATATTTGACTTAAGTAAAAGTATCAATTCTGCAATCAAAATGTACTTAAAGTACCAAAAGTAAAAGTACTAAAATGTTTGAAAATAGCAGATCTACAAGCTCACAACGCATCGCGAAGCTTTAGCCTCATGTATAAAATGAGGTAGTGGTTAATGTATGTTTTATAATGTAATAATTTATATCTGTAAAGTAACTAGTAACTAAAGTTTTCAAATAATTGTAGTGGAGTAAAAGTACAATATTTGCCTATGAGATGTAGTGGAGTAGAAGTAAAAGTATAGACAATTGGAAATACTCCAGTAAAGTAAAAGTACCTAAAATAAATTGTACTTAAGTACAGTACTTGAGTAAATGTACTTAGTTACTTTACACCACTGCAGTTTTGGATATATGAGGTTTCCACCCGACAGAGAGGACACACATTAAGCATGTTTGCCAATAAAGATGTCAAACAAATGAATCAATCAACATTGGAATAGTTTCCTCTTGAATAATAAAACATCATCAATATTGTTTGTGGCTCTGCTTCTTTTTTCTGTTTTTTTTTTTTTTTTCAAGTCATGTATCAACACATTGTTATTTATCACTGATCATCAGTGTTGGAACAAGTACTCACAAGTTTTATTTAAGTAAAAGTATCAATACATGTTTTACTTTGAGTAAAAGTATCAATGTAGAAATGCTCTGTTACAAGTACAGTAGAAGTGCGGTATTCCAAATTTTCTTCAGTAAAAATACAAAGATATTGGCATTGAAATATACTTAAAGTACCAAAAGTAGAAGTACTAATTAATGTATGTCTTGCAATAATAATCAAAATATGCAAAGTAACTAGGAACTAAAGTTTTCAAATAATTGAGTACAAATACAATATTTGGATACAAGTATTGAGAATTACTACAGTAAAGTACAAATAACTCAACATTGTACTTAAAGGGATATTTCACTTTAAAAAAAACTTGATCGTCTACTCATTTTATCGTGTACTCATGCTTTTGTGAGCCCCCCAGACCGTTTTTTAAGTTGCTTGATTCATTACTTGGATATTTGATATTCATTTTATCAGACACTTCCTATTCAAACCCATTATAACTTTAAACTCCATTTTAACATGTTAGATTAATCAAAAACACCGGTCCTCGGTTCTGGTGACTCACCCTGCCCTCCTAATACGCAAGGGGGCCGTGTTTTTTCGATGACTTTTTTCATTTATTTTATTGAATTTTTTTACTGTATTTATTTATTTTTATTTAAAAAAATATATATAAAAAATAAATGAAAAAGGTTATCGAAAAAACACGGCCCCCTCGCGTATTAGGAGGGCAGGGTGAGTCACCAGAACCAAGGTCGGGTGTTTTTGATTAATCTAACATGCTAAAAATGGAGTTTGAAGTTATGGGTTTGTGTAGGAAGGGGGCGTGTCTGATAAAATGAACATCAAATATCTAAATAATGAATCAAGAAACTTAAAAACGGTCTGGGGGGCTCACAAAAGCATGAGTAGACAATACAATGACCCAAAGTTTTTTTGAAAGTGAAATATCCCTTTAAGTACAGTACTTGAGTACATGTACTTAGTTACTTTCCACTACTAATCAGGCCTTTTTTTTTAACATCTGGAGAAACTATTGAAGTGCATTTACTCAAGTACTGTACTTTAGCAGAACGTTTAGGTACTTTTACTTTAATATTTTGACTTTTTCGATGTTGTCCTTTTGAGGTTACTTTTGTCACAATGATGAATGATCGTGGCATATAATTTTCATATCGTTCCATCCCTGGGCCTGGTGTAAAAAAAAGAAAAGAAAAAAAGAGTACAAAGCCATCTCAGGTCCAGTTTACTTCAGACTCATGGATTAAAGCAAAAATTGAATCTCACGGCTGAAAAATGTGTATGTAATAATAATAAGTCCTATTATGCCATTTGTGAAACAGTGTGAAAGGAGATTTAGGAGACATGTAGAATCGGCTTCAGGTCTCAATTGCTTAAGCCACTGAGGAGAACCAAGGAGAACAGACAGACTGACATTTCTAAAATGATATGTAGGATATGTTAGTAATGTTGTGGCTTCCGTTCTACATACTGCCAACCAGGTGAAGAAATCACTGATTGAGGCTTTAACGAGACTTTCATGAGACATATATTGTATATATACCGAGACCATCAGGGTTTTATGGAAAATGCGTCTAAAAATAATTGCTAGTTTGAACACTTGAAATACTGTCAAATAATCTTAACATATTGTGTGCCAAAAACGGTCCGGACCGTTTTTGAGAAGCTATGCGCTATGTGCCATAAACGGTCCCAATAAAAAAAACAAAAAACTTTTTCCCACGTGGGGGCGCTCTAAAGAAACTTTGGGATCATCCAAGGAGTCTCTGAGAAAGGAGAGGCCGGATGTGGATCCATGTAAAAAATGCTTCCGCTCGTCCGCTCCAATGCTAACTCCTTGACTAAAAGCTTAATATCTCCTATTTCTTTTTAACGTGGTGGAAGTGAGCCGTTTTCGATCAGCGTTCACTCTGCAATGGAGGATCGCGTTAGAAATATTATTGTTCCAGGCGTTAGTCGGGACCCTCCGCCGTCTCGCTTTGTTTACATGCACATCCGCGTCGGGGCTTCTACGGCACGAAACGTATCAGCGTAAGTGGATGGAAGATATGCTGGCACTGGATGTACCCTATTTTAATAAACCTCTGGCACACGATGTGTTAAAAACAAAAAACGAAAATAGACAATCTACAAGCTCTCAATGCGTCTGCGACACATTGAGAGCTCGTAGATATTTGTGCTGCTCAACAGGTTTCCATAGAAGACATGCTGGCTTCTACGACTGAAATCAAGAGTCATGGAGACTGAGAACGTTCCATTCCATTTTTATTGCTCCATTTTGTATTCATTCATCGCTCAATCTCTCACATGAAAGACAAATGAGAAGCACAATTATTATATCCTCTCTGTCGGGTGGAAACCTTGTATGTTCCAAACCGTTGCTTTTCAGGGGAGAAAAAAAGAAAAGAAAAAAGAAGCTGTGTTCCAATGGATCCATAATGTAGTTATTATTTAGTCACAGGTTCTGGTTAATATTTCATTGGTTTACAGATACTGTACCAGTGGTGGAAAAAGTACTAAAATGTTTTACTTAAGAAAAAAGAATCAATACTGCAATATAGAAATACTCTGCTACAAGTAAAAATCCGGAATTCAAAATGTGTTTGAGAGTAAGTACAAAAGTATTGGCATAAAAATGTACTTAAAGTACCAAAAGTAAAAATATAAATTATGAAGAATGTCCAATTTCAAGTTTTTCAAAATCATTTGAAAATAGCATGTGCAAAATCTCTACAAGCTCAGATGTAGATCTGCTATTTTGAAAAGGACGAAATGTATATAGGGCTGAAGTGGTTAATGTATGTTTTGTAATAATAATCAAAATCTTCAAAGTAACTAGTAACAAAAGTTTTCAAATAAATGTAGTGGAGTAAAAGTACAATATTTGCATCTGAGATGTTGACACAAAGGAGACTCTTTGTGTCTCCTACCAGAACCGCTGCCGGTCATCAAATTATTGGCTTAGGAATGCAACAAAAATAAAAGAAATATCCACCAAATCAAGTCTCTATGGGGTGACTAATCGATAGAGGAAAAAAAAGTAATTTTGGGGGTGAATTATCCCTTTAAATGAATTATCCCAGTACTTAAATATAGGGTAAGTGATTTTCTTTGGTTAAAATAAGTGTATAGCTCTATATTCTGATAGTACTCATTGCTATAGAGTGTTTGTTCAGTAAAAGGAGTCTCCTTGTCTCTCCAGCTCTTCATAAAACAGAAAATGCATTTTCGTTTCAGTTTCAGTTTAATTTCCAATTTTATCCAATCAGGATAGAGAACTCAATCAGGATATAGATTAAACAAGTGAAATTGGAAGTGATGACACTAAGAAATGAGCAGACAAAATTGGAACTGGATCACTATAAAAACTAGACGCGTCACAATTCAGGGCAATTGCAGAGTGTGGTTGCGCCGACGCGAGTCGCGGGTCGCTGCCGCCGGGACTTGAGGAATACGCTGGGAGGAATACCGTCGGAGGCTGCGCCAATTACATTGTCACGTAACTCCTGAGATCACTTGCGTTTAATTTTGAGAGGATTGATCCCCCCAACATAAGGTTTTTGCATCAAACGGTTACATTTTGAGCATTTGTGGCGCCCCCTATGGATCAAAGTGGAAATGCTTTTGGGGATTTGTTGAGTAAACCACCCTTGACATGTGATTCAAATTTGCGATTGACTGGACGTTTCGTTCGTGATTTGTGGCCTTTTCTGTAAAACGGGCCCCTTCCGCTAAATTTGGAAGCCATTTACGGACGAACGGTAATGACTATCAAAATTCCGCTTGGAGATGTTTATCGCATGTGTCCAAAGATCATGTGTACCAATTTTTGTGAAATATGGACAAAATATATGGGAGGAGGAGCTAAAAGTGTGTTTTGAAGAAAATTCAAAATGGCAGAAAATCTATCCTGACGCAAATGGGCGTGGCCTATATGGGCCAAAGATTAACCATTTCTAAAATAAATAAAATATTTAAGGTGTTTTATTTTGTTTTAGTTAAAGAGGGCAAGTATAATGTATTAAGGCATATATGGCTTATTAGCCAGAGATCCTTTAAAAAAAAAACTAAAACAATACAGCGACGTACCATGTTTTGAGTATAGTAGGGTATGAACTGAATAAGATTATGAAAGAAATGAATAAGAGATGAGATTAATTCATTAAGTAATGAATTTAATTGATAAGAGATGATCAGTTTGCTGCTTCCGGTCGTCAGAGCGGCCAACAAGAAAAGGTAGAATCCAGAGGGCAGAGAGTCCCTGCCTCTCGAGGAAAGGTTACCGGCTGCCCTGAAAAACACATCAATGACACACAATTAATAACAAGCTATTTGTACTTATTAGGTGCAGTAAGTGACATTTTTTTGTTGAAATGTGTGTGAAATAGCTCTATATTGTGATAGTAATCATTGCTATATACAGGGGTGCACATAACTTTTTAGGTCTAGTACTCAGAAGAGCACCTGGAGATGTGACTCGTTGTGTCAACGGGAGGGGGGGGGGGTTTAGCACGGAGCCCACCGGGACTGCTTTGTCAACGGGGGGGGGGGGGGGGGGGGGGGGGGGGGGGGCGACGATGACGATATTCGGCGTTTCTTTTCACGCACGCCGTTTGGTCAAGCCCCCAAGGTTGGTGCCCTGTGCTGCACTGCTTTTATCCGCCAGATTGGGACGTTCACGGCATATTTTGCTCCATTACGGTGCGTTCATCATTGGTGACGAGTGCCTCTAACAGCTGCTGCGTGCAGCGAGCTGCGAGTCGCAGCCTGTCTGTGTGTCAGGATGCGAGGCTCACACAATCACAGCATGCGTCCCCTCGCCCTGCGTCTAATGGCTGTACATGGGGCCGACGCGTGCTTTAGCGTGACTGTGTGAGTGTGGCTTCAGGAAGTAAATTCCTTGCCTCGATCTCCAGGCTTTTATTTTTTAGTTTTGCTAAAAAATAAAAGCTTGGAAATTCCTGTCCCAGCTGTTGGTACGCAAAAGCGCCTCGCGTCGTCTGATGTGGTGCGCATTATTTATTTTGGGTGCGCATGCGCACCTGCGCACCAGTTATGTGCAGCCCTGGCTATATAGCAGGGGTCTTCAACGTTTTCAGGCCAGGGACCCCCAAACTGATGGGGAGATGGAGCAGGGACCCCCTACCTTGTGTAAATTCAACAGCTGAAGGAACCCTGTATTCTGCCTGAGTCACCTAGAGAGTTTGAGTATATTTTCTTATAATAGCAGGTTGCTTTAAGTAGCTGTACTTTGTTCTAAAGTGTCAGTGTTGTGTAGTTTGTATAGTTGTAGTGTTGTGTAGTTGTATAGTTGCTTTAGCTTCTAACTAGTTGTTATTTAGCTTGCTCTATTGCTCAGCTGACAGCCTATTAAAGGCACTTTGAACTGAAGACTTGTATAATTAGGGGAGGTGCATTCACAGTGTCAAGGTGTTATAAGCCAGTGTGGGGCCAGTGTGACTTCAGTGTGTAAATTCAACAGCTGAAGGAACCCTGTATTCTGCCTGAGTCACCTAGAGAGTTTGAGTATATTTTCTTATAATAGCAGGTTGCTTTAAGTAGCTGTACTTTGTTCTAAAGTGTCAGTGTTGTGTAGTTTGTATAGTTGTAGTGTTGTGTAGTTGTATAGTTGCTTTAGCTTCTAACTAGTTGTTATTTAGCTTGCTCTATTGCTCAGCTGACAGCCTATTAAAGGCACTTTGAACTGAAGACTTGTATAATTAGGGGAGGTGCATTCACACTGTCAAGGTGTTATAAGCCAGTGTGGGGCCAGTGTGACTTCAGTGTGTAAATTCAACAGCTGAAGGAACCCTGTATTCTGCCTGAGTCACCTAGAGAGTTTGAGTATATTTTCTTATAATAGCAGGTTGCTTTAAGTAGCTGTACTTTGTTCTAAAGTGTCAGTGTTGTGTAGTTTGTATAGTTGTAGTGTTGTGTAGTTGTATAGTTGCTTTAGCTTCTAACTAGTTGTTATTTAGCTTGCTCTATTGCTCAGCTGACAGCCTATTAAAGGCACTTTGAACTGAAGACTTCGATAATTAGGGGAGGGGCATTCACTCCTGGCAGGTGATTAGCAATCAGTTGAAGTGGCTTTAAATACTAGCTTTGAAAGCGGCAGCTTTCAAGTGGCCAGTCGAACTAAGGCTAGACGAACAAAGGCAGCAGCAGGCAAAGGCAGCAGCAGGCGACTTTGTCAAAGCGCGACTTAGTCAAAGAACGATAGGCAGTATCATTGACTAGTGACATAGATAGTAGTGTGATAGATATAGCAGTGTATAGTGTGTATAGGTTTAGTGGTCTACAATGTGTTTTCTTCCTATTCCTGTCCTCTCCTCTTCCTGGTGGTCGCACAAACACTGGGTTACACCCAGATGTCGCGATACCACTAATCTAATATATCCTACTCTGTCAACTCACGTCGAGCAAGTGGTAACGGGAGGGCTTTGGAATTGCCACTCGGCTGTGGTGGAAGGCAAAGCTGCTTTCATCTCAGCCTACGCATCCTTGCTCTCCCTCAACTTCCTTGCTCTGACTGAGACCTGGATCCCACCAGAAAACACTGCTACGCCCGCGGCTCTGTCAGATGTGTACTCTTTCTCTCACACTCCCAGAGCCGTGCGGATAGGTGGTGGTGCTGGTCTACTAATTTCCAGAAAATGGAAATACTCTCCTGTCTCACTGTCACAATTCTCTCCTACCTCCTTCGAATTTCATGTGGTCACTGTCTCTCATCCAGTCAAGCTCACCATTGCAGTTGTTTATCGCCCACCGGGCCCTGCTGGTGGCTTCCTGGAAGAGCTGGACACTCTAGTCTCTCACTTCCCTGTCGATGGCTCTGGATTCATCCTTCTGGGTGACTTCAACCTCCCGACTGAGAAGCAGCGAGACCCACTCCTTTCGTTTCTCGCCGCCTTCGACCTAGTTCTCTCCCCATCTCCCCCTACCCACGAGGCTGGCAACCAACTGGACCTGATCTTCACCAGATGCTGCTCTACAGCTAACCTGTCCGTCACTCCTCTTTCCAGTGAAAAGGTTAGAAAAGGTAAGAAATTATCTGATCACTACTTCATGTCCTACTCTCTCTCTCTCTCCTCTCCCCCCTCACAGCCCCTCCCTACCCACATGATTTCCTCACGTCGCAACCTTCGCACACTATCCTCCACTGATCTCTCCTCCTCTGTTCTCTCTGCTCTCCCTGCCCCTGAATCCTTTGCTCTTCTATCCCCTGACACCGCCACTGATCTTCTTTTCTCTACCCTATCCTCTTCTCTAGACCATCTCTGTCCCCTCACCACCAGGCCTGCACGCCAAACTCCACCTGCCCCCTGGTTGTCGGACTCAGTGCGTACTGAGAGACGGAGCCTGAGAGCGGCTGAGCGCAAATGGAGAAATGGCAACCTCCCGGAGGACCTTCTTACCTTCCAAACTCTCCTTTCTACCTTTTCCTCCTCTCTATCAGCTGCTAAAGCTGCTTTCTTCTGCACTAAAATTCAGGCTTCTGCTTCCAACCCTAAAAAACTATTTGAAACTTTCTCCTCTCTCCTGCAACCACCTCCCCCTCCTCCCTCCTCCTCCCTCCTCCCTGACGACTTACGCCAACTTCTTTGACAAGAAGGTGAACGATATCCGATCCTCCTTCACTCCTCCCCCGGCTGATGCCCTGCGCACTACCCACACCTGTCTGCCTTCCACCCCTCCCTCCCTATCTTCATCTACTCCTCCTCCCTCTCCCCCACCCTCTCAATCCCACTTCTCTCCCCTCTCCTCTAACGAGGTCCTTCTCCTTATTACCTCTAGTCGCCCCACCTCATGCTCCCTGGACCCGGTCCCATCCCCTCTGCTGCAGTCCTCTGCACCTGAACTCCTTCCCTTCTTAACCCACCTTATTAACACCTCTCTGACGTCTGGCTACTTTCCCTCTGCTTTCAAGACTGCCAGAGTCACCCCCCTCCTGAAGAAACCGACACTTGACCCCTCTGAGATCAAGAACTACAGACCGGTTTCCCTTCTATCCTTCCTATCTAAAACTCTCGAACGTGCTGTCTTTAAACAACTGTCTTCCTACCTCCACCAGAACAACCTCCTGGACTCCAACCAGTCGGGGTTCAAAGTGGGTCACTCGACAGAGACTGCCCTCCTGGCAGTGACGGAGTCGCTCCATGCCGCTAGAGCGAACTCTCTCTCCTCCGTCCTGATACTCCTGGACCTGTCTGCAGCGTTCGACACAGTGAACCACCAGATCCTCCTCTCCACCCTCGAGGGGATGGGTGTCTCAGGCTCTGCACTCTCCCTGTTTGCATCCTACCTGACGGGTCGCTCCTACCAGGTGATGCTGAGAGGGTCTGTGTCAGAACCACACAGGCTCACTACTGGGGTTCCCCAAGGCTCGGTTCTGGGTCCTCTTCTTTTCTCTCTCTACACTACATCTCTTGGTGCTGTCATCCACTCCCATGGCTTTTCCTACCACTGCTATGCCGATGACACCCAGCTGATCCTCTCATTCCCCCCCTCTGACACACAAGTGGAGGCACGCATTGCTGCTTGTCTGGCTGACATCTCGGAGTGGATGTCGACGAACCACCTGAAGCTCAACCTGGACAAGACCGAGCTGATGTTCATCCCGGGGAAGGGCTGTCCTCACCGAGACATGGCCATCACCATTGAGAATGCTGTGGTGACGTCAACTCGGACTGCGAAGAATCTGGGTGTGACCCTGGACGATCAACTGTCGTTCTCGGCTAACATCGCATCAGTGACACGGTCCTGCAGATTCCTCCTCTACAACATCAGGAGGATTCGCCCCTTCCTCACGGAGAAAACAGCCCAGGTGCTCATCCAGGCTCTTGTCATCTCCCGCCTGGACTACTGCAACTCCCTCCTTGCTGGTGCTCCGGCATCAGCCATCAGACCTCTGGAGCTTGTTCAGAAAGCTGCGGCTCGTCTGGTGTTCAACCGCCCCAAGTTCTCCCACACAACTATCCTTCTCCGTTCTCTGCACTGGCTCCCCGTAGCAGCTCGCATTCAGTTTAAAACCCTGGTGCTAGCCTATAGAGCAGTGAAAGGAACAGCTCCTTCTTACCTCCGGGTTTTGGTCAATGCCCACACCCCTGCCCGACCACTCCGGTCTGCCACCTCGGGGCGACTGACTCCCTCGCCACTCAACGGTCCTTCTGGTCGATCGACACGGTCACGACTTTTTTCTGTTCTGGCCCCACAGTGGTGGAATGAACTTCCCACTGATGTCAGGACAGCAGAGTCACTGCCCATCTTTCGCCGCAGGCTGAAAACCCACCTCTTCAGGAAACACTATCCTTCCTCTTTGCCTGGCCTACTTGTTGTTAACTAGTTGTACGAACTCTTGTTTTATTTTTGTATTGTTTTATTGGATCTTGTTTAGTCGATACACTTATTTGTTTTAGCTCGTGCTCATTTGATTTTGCCATTTTTTGTCTCATCTGTTTAAGAAAGTAGGTAGCTGATATATTGCACTTTTACCTTAGCGCTAGGTATACTCTTGGTTGCTTGTTTTTGCAGGAAATGTACTTAAAACTTCTGGTGATTAGTAGTTTTCGTTCCCTACCTATGTTGAATACACTTATTGTAAGTCGCTTTGGATAAAAGCGTCTGCTAAATGACCGTAATGTAATGTAATGTAATGTAGGTTGGGGAGGCTACAACATATATTGTATAATTAAAAAATATAAAATAAATAAAAATAAAGTTGTGTTTCATATTTAAACATGCCATGTTAGTGTGCATTCAGACAGATAAATATATTATATTACACTCTCACTGTAATATTATTACAGTGAGAGTGGCCGTACTGGCCACTCTCACTGTAACTAAACTACTGTCTGTAGTTTAGTTACCTGTTATGAGAGGGATTCTGGTGTCTGTAGTTTAGTTACCTGCTATGAGAGGGATTCTGGTGTCTGTAGTTTAGTGACCTGCTATGAGAGGGATTCTGGTGTCTGTAGTTTAGTTACCTGCCATGAGAGGGATTCTGGTGTCTGTAGTTTAGTGACCTGCTATGAGAGGGATTCTGGTGTCTGTAGTTTAGTGACCTGTTATGAGAGGGATTCTGGTGTCTGTAGTTTAGTGACCTGTTATGAGAGGGATTCTGGTGTCTGTAGTTTAGTTACCTGCTATGAGAGGGATTCTGGTGTCTGTAGTTTAGTGACCTGTTATGAGAGGGATTCTGGTGTCTGTAGTTTAGTTACCTGCTATGAGAGGGATTCTGGTGTCTGTAGTTTAGTTACCTGCTATGAGAGGGATTCTGGTGTCTGTAGTTTAGTTACCTGCCATGAGAGGGATTCTGGTGTCTGTAGTTTAGTTACCTGCTATGAGAGGGATTCTGGTGTCTGTAGTTTAGTGACCTGTTATGAGAGGGATTCTGGTGTCTGTAGTTTAGTTACCTGCTATGAGAGGGATTCTGGTGCCTGTAGTTTTCAGGACAACCTCCAGGGGGCAGTGTTTGGCCGTCGGTTCCCTGAGGATGATGCAGACCTCGTCTCTCCTTAGCAACCAGTCCATCTTGTTGCCCAGGTAACTGACGCCGCGGATGAGGAGCTCGGACAGGTCGTTAGGGAGGACGGGAGAGAACGCCAGGCAATGCTTCTGGACCCTGGAAGACAACCGTTACAAAGTGCTTTAGACAATTGTACTTAACCCATTGAGACCTGAAGCCGATTCTACATGTCTCCTAAATCCCAACACTTTTCTGAAAAACGTATGTTTCTATATCAGTGGTGCTCAATCTTTTTCATGTCAATGACCCCCAAAATTATATGTATTTGGCCGCGGACCCCCATGAAAATATTTTGTTCCAGGGACCCCCCAGAAGCAAAGATTTGAGTTAACAATGTTCGCTTTGAAAATATATATGTTCAAAGATTTGCAAACATTTTCATGATTTTTCAAAAATAGCAGATCTACAAGCTCGTAGCGCGGTACTCGGTGCCGCGCTATGAGCTTGTATATCTGCTATTTTTGAATAGCCCAAAGGGTAAAATAATGCTTTTTTAGCTCAAATCTAAAAATGACAAAGTTCCAGGTCTTAATGGGTTAAAAGCTGCACTATACACAGGGGTGCACATAACTGGTGCGCAGGTGCGCATGCGCACCCAAAATAAAAAATGCGCACCACATCAGGCGACGCGAGGCGCTTTTGCGCACCAACAGCTGGGACAGGAATTTCCAAGCTTTTATTTTTTAGCAAAACTAAAAAATAAAAGCGTGGAGATCGAGGCTAGGAATTTACTTCCTGAAGCCACTCACACAATCACTCTAAAGCACCCGTCGGCCCCATGTACAGCCATTAGGCACAGGGGTAGAGATATGACTAGCGTCGCCTCGCATCGCCTCGCATTGCCTCGCTGCGTGCACGCAGCCAGCAGCGGCTGTTAGAGGCACTCGTCACCGATGATGAACGCACCGTAATGGTGCAAAATATGCCGTGAACGTCCCAATCTGGCGGATAAAATCAGCGCAGCAGCACAGGGCACCAACCTTGAGGGCTTTATCTAACAGCGTGAGAAAAAAAAACGGCGAAAATCGGCGGAATTTAGAAGCAGAGCGTCCTTTTTTTCTCGCCCCAACCCCCCCCCCCCCGTTGACAAAACTGTCCGGTGGGCACCGTGCTGAAACCCCCGCCCCCCCCCCCCCCCCCGTTGACAAAACGGGACGGGCGCCATGCGCACCAAGTCACATGTCCAGGTGCTCTTCTGCGTACCAGACCTAAGAAGTTATGTGCACCCCTGACTATACAACGTTTCTCTTCTACCCGGATTTGAACCCGGTGTCCTGCGCAAGTGATGACATTTATACCATTGAGCTATTAGAGCCTGCCTGCTTGCTCAGGTGGGGGGGGGGATTTCATCTTGACCATGAGGTCAAAATTCGAGTCAGATCCTATGTCTAGGAGAGACGTAGTCTCGCCAGGGCCGCTGGATTGAAGGGGGTCAACAGTACATAAGAACTGACCTGAAGCCTGTAAAACCAGACTATAAGGGGGTCAACAGTACATAAGAACTGACCTGAAGCCTGTAAAACCAGACTATAAGGGGGTCAACAGTACATAAGAACTGACCTGAAGCCTGTGAAGCCAAAGAGCACGGCCTGCAGAAAGCCTCCCATGCCGGTCAAAAAGTTCACCGCTCCAGTACCGTCTGCAGATTCACTCCATACCTGTGTGTGTGTGTGTGGAGAGATTATTTTCACTCCATACCTGTGTGTGTGTGTGTGTGTGTGTGTGTGTGTGTGTGTGTGTGTGTGTGTGTGCGCGCGCGCGTGCATGAAAAATGTTGACAATTTCGTCAACAAATAAAAACCAGACTAAAATGTTAGTGAGGGACTAGTGGAGAGGAGATCCAGTAGAACTAAAAGACAAGTCACTTTATGTTTGGTTGCGCTCGGGTGTTGCGCTCAGAAAATAGCAGATCTACAAGCTCACAAGCTTGTAGATCGGCTATTTTCAGCATGCAACCAAGTGTAAAATCAGCCATTACGACGCCAACAAGGCACCGCCAAAATACATTTTAATCGACTAAATCAACTGTAGATTTAGTCGACTACATTTTAGTATTACTAAAATATGACTAAAACTAGAACAAACTGTCAAAATGAACACTGGGTTTGAGAACCACTGTCGTACCTGGAATGGTTCTTGGATGTTATCGAAGCACTTCTGCAGCAGACCTAGAGCCTTCTCAGCCTCGCCCAGCTCCAACCAGCCAACAGCAAACATCGACTGCAGAGACAGACGCCACACACACAAGATCCGTGGTGGACAGTAACGGAGTAAATGTACTTGAGCATTGTACTCAAGTACAGATTCTGAGGATCTGTACTTTACTGGAGTATTAGACTTTTTTGATACTTATAGTTATTACATTTCCAAGACAAATATTTTACTTTTACTCGAGTACATTTCTAGGAAGGCTGTAAAGTACTGAGTATTTTCAGGTTGGCAGTTTTTTTTCCTTTTCTTCCCTAAAATGCAATTGGCCACACTTCTGCTCTCACACCAGCCGTGTTTCTCTCGGTCTGTGTCTCATTGGAGGACTGTGTGCACAATTCAGAAACCTGCCTACCAGTGACATCATCGATGGTGATTCCAAGCTAATAGAAACTACAGTACAGCCCTTCTCTCTTCCTGGGAAGTTAGCATTGACCTTACCCATGTTTTAATGGATCTTACCCATGCCGTACTGTAGCTTTGACTGGATCTTACCCATGTGGTGGAAAAAAACACTAAAATTGTTTACTTAAGTAAAAGTATCAATACCGCAATGTAGAAATACTGTTACAAGTAAAACTCCGGAGATCAGATTTAACTTGTAAAAGTACAAAAGTATTGGTATCAAAATGTACTTAAAGTATCAAAAGTAGAAAATACTCATTGTGCAGAATGTCCCATTTCACAAGTTTTCAAATATTTTTCTTTTGAAAATAGGCAAAACGTATATAGGGCTGAAGTGGTTAATGTATGTTTTGTAATAATAATCAAAATCTACAAAGTAACTAGTAACTAAGTAAGTTTGCATATACTTTGAGTAGAAGTAAAAGTACAGAAAATGGGATATAGGCTACTCCAGTAAAGTAAAAAACACCTAAAAAAAAAAAGTACAGTACTTGAGTACATACTTAGTTATTTTACACCGCTGGTCATAAGTGTGTGACTGGATCTCACCCATGTCATGGCCGGTCCATTAGGGTCTGTGACGGCCTCATAGATCTCCAGGTCATTCCTTCTGATCTCAGAGGTCATGGGTAAGCCCAGAGGATAGGCCAGCATCACCGTGTCAGCCTGCTTCACCGGGTGACCTGGAGAGAGACACACATACTGTAAGTCCACTGGGTTTCAGCGTACACAAACAGTAGTTAACTACGGTACTTGAGTATATTTAGTACTTAGTTCCCCGCCACTAGCGCTGTGTTTCATAAACAACTTTGCCTTCATAAAATATCTGAGATCAATTAGGGTTTTCTGAAAGATTGAATATATGTATTCTAATGCTAGTTCTATTGCTAGTTCTATTGCTAGTTCTATTGCTAGTTTGACCACTTCAAAATTCTCTTTCATCTTAAACTCTAATAACCAAAAATAGGTAACTCAAAAATGATCTACAAGCTTCCAATGCGTTGTAAGCATGTAGACGGCCTATTTTCAGTGCGTGACACGCTTCCATAGAATACATGCTATGCTGACTTCAATTGATTGATGTACTTTATTTAGTAAGACATGAGAACAGTACATGACAGTACATAACAGTACATGGAAGTAAAAATTCGCAATACAAGGTCTACTAAACTGGATAGCTCAGTTAAGCACATAGCTTGTTTAAGATGAGATGGAATCCAAATGACTGATGAAAATCACTGAGTATGCTGCTGCTCCCAGGCCCACCCATAGCTACGTCCTTGGTACAGTATGCTCCCAGGCCCACCCATAGCTACGTCCCTGGTACAGTATGCTCCCAGGCCCACCCATAGCTACGTCCCTGGTACAGTATGCTCCCACGCCCACCCATAGCTACGTCCCTGGTACAGTATACCTCTGTACCAGGCCCACCCATAGCTACGTCCCTGGTACAGTATACCTCTGTACCAGGCCCACTCATAGCTACGTCCCTGGTACAGTATACCTCTGACATATCCATCGTATTCAGGATGGAACTTGTTCTCCTCGTCAAAGGGGATTTTCATCTTGTCCGCCACCTCCTGCCACTCCTTGGGTGCCGGGAACTGAATCAGCTCTGCCAACTCCACCGCAAACTGCAGACTGACGCAGGCAGGCAGGCAGACAGACAGACAGACAGACAGACAGACAGACAGACAGATACAGATACAGACACAGACACAGACAGACAGACAGACAGACAGACAGACAGACAGACAGACAGACAGACACACAAATGTATTATGAATGTATTTAGAGAATATAGACTCTGTCAGGTGGAAACCTCATATGTCCAAAATTGTTACTTTTCAGGATTCAAATAAATAAAATGGAAAAAGTAGTCGATCGACGAGCTCCAAACGCGCCGCACTGGCTTCGGCCTTGTGGATCTGCTACTTTGCTTTTGTGTGACGCTGTCGTATGATGAAGTAAGGCGTTCATTTGCGGAAAAATAAAATAAAATACATCCTGAACAATATGGAGATAAGAGGTTTCTACCCGACAGCAACGTACAGGGCATCCATCATACCTCTGCATGGCAACACCTCCCGTTGACAGCCCCCCCCCCCCCGTTCTTGAGACAGAAAAGTCCATTCTGATAAACTCACCGATAAACTGCACCCCTACGGACGGCTTTGATCCACAAACATCCTGTCGTGTTGTGAGCAGTGTTGATTTTGACAATTTTTTATCTAGTTTTAGTCATAGTCTTTTGAATAAAATTCCATTTAGTTTTAGTCATATTTTAGTCATCTGAAATATTTTAGTTTTACTACTTTTAGTTGACTAAATATCATAAGATTATAGTCGACTAAATCTACAGCTGATTTAGTCGACTAAAATTTATTTTGGCGGTGCCTTGATGGCGTCGTAATGGCTGATTTTACCTTTGGTTACATGCTGAAAATAGACGATCTACAAGCTTGTGTGAGCTTGTAGATCTACCATTTTCAAAGCACAACACCCGAGAGCAACCAAACATAAAACGACTCGTCTTTTAGTTCTACTGGATCTCTTCTCCACTAGATCCCTCACTAACATTTTTGTCTAGTTTGTATTTGTTGACGAAATTGGCAATATATTTAGTCTCAGTTTTAGTCATCGTTGCTCAGTTTTTATTTAGTCTTCGTCAGTGAAAAAAGGTAGTCGACCAACATTTTTCATCATAGCTTTAGTCGACAAAATCAACACTGGTTATGAGCAAAATTATGTCAATAAACTCTGTGAGGTTTAAGAGACAGAACCCGCACACTGAGCTATGGTAAAGACATGGCAAAAGATGTAAAATCAGACTGGACTTTTCTGTTCCATGAATGAGGCTGTCAATTGAGGGAATTGCAAAGGTAGAGTTTATGGATATACCCTCTAAGTTGCGTGCGGCGGCTGGGTTTAATGAATGAATGTTAATGGTGTTAATGTTATGAATACTCCTAGTAGTACCTGAGCTTGGCTACTGTGTTGGTGTACACAGAGTTGTTGACATTGTAGTAATACTCATCAGGTGGCATGACACCTGAATGGATAAATACATAAATAACAACCATCTATGCAGTACGGTTTCTTAAAAAAACGGGGTCCACTTAGGGGTCCAAATTGACCCTTGTGGGTCCTGTAACTCTGAGAGTGTACAAATGGAACCAAGTGGATCTGTATGCTCTCAGAGTGGAAAGAGGAGAAAAGACAGAAAAACAGGGAAACATATCGATAGGAAAAACAAAACATATCTTCATGTAGACACATAGCATAACCCATTAAGACCGGGAACGCATCTGTGTGTCATTTTTAGATTTCTTTGGCTATTCAAGAATAGCAGATATTCAATTATGTTATATTCATAACATAATTGCATAACATAATTGCAGTGGAGTAAAAGTACAATATTTGCCTCTGAGATGTAGTGGAGTAGAAGTAAAAGTATTGGAAATTGGACAAACTCAAGTAAAGTACAAATACCTCAAAATTGTACTTAAGTATAGTACTTAAGTAAATGTGCTTAGTTACTTTCCACCACTGCTTGTACCTGTGTTTAGGCCAGGTGCTGACATCAAGGAAAGAGTCAAGGAGAAGGTAAAAACATCCGCACACTGGTTTAAAGTTCCCAAGACGTATTAATTGCCTGATCAAAACGTTGCGGCATTAATAAAATACGTTTGGAATTCCATCCAGAGCGTTTTTTTCTCCATTTGTTCAATAATGCTGAAACATTACGTCATAAGTCATAAAGACTTAATATCTGTGACATTCTGTAGTACTGATTATCGTTATCGCAAGTGCTTGTCCTCTCGATAAGAACTCTTTTCCTCCTAACGTATTGAAACATCAATGGACGTACAGTATTCTGTGTTGCAGTGTTGATTGACAGAAATGTTTGATTCAGTTTTAGTCAATAGTCTTTTGAATAAAATTCCATTTAGTTTTAGTCATATTTTAGTCATCTGAAATGGTTTAGTTTTAGTCTAGTTTTAGTCAACTAAATATCATAAGATTATAGTCGACTAAAATGTATTTTGCCGGTGCCTTGATGGTGTCGTAATGGCTGATTTTACACTTGGTTGCATGCTGTAAATAATACAAGCAAATAATACAACGTGACGCGTTGTAAGCTGGTAGATCGGCTATTTTCAGAGCACAACACGCGAGCGCAACCAAACATAAAAGGACTTGTCTTTTAGTTCTACTGGATCTCTTCTCCACTAGTCCCTCACTAACATTTTAGTCTAGTTTGTATTTGTTGACGAAATTGTCAATATATTTAGTCTTAGTTTTAGTTGTCGTCAGTTTTCGTCAGTGAAAAAAGGGTCGTCGACGAACATTTTTCGTCGTAGTTTTAGTCAACGAAATCAACACTGCTGTGTTGGTACCTAGGATGTGGTTGTATTGAAACGTACAGTATTCTGTGGTAACGTTGTAGTATGATCTGTTGCTGGAGCTCATGACTGACTAAATAAAACAAGAAATCCTAAAGTGATCAAAGTGAGTGCTGGTGATCTTTTCTAAGAAATGCTGTAGCTAAACATTGATAATACAGTGTTCTGTCGGTACCGAGGATGTGGTAGCGTTGTAGCTAAACATTGATAATACAGTGATACTGTCGGTACCGAGGATGCGGTAGCGTTGTAGCTAAACATTGATAATACAGTAATACTGTCGGTACCGAGGATGTGGTAACGTTGGTCCTCCGGGCTCCAGGTTGCCTTGGAAACCCAGAAGTCTGCCACGCCCCAGATGACCTCGCTGCCCCGTCGATCCGTGAACATGGTCACATCCTGAGTGACCGCACACGCACACGCACACGCACACGCACACACACACACACACACACACACACACAGTTAAGAGTTAAAACACTTCAAAGGGGTGTATGCAAGAGAGACTGTACAAATGGACCCTTACGGGTCCATTTGTACAGTCTCAGAGTTACACACCGGTAGGGGGCCATTTAAGGAACCCCCTCAAGGAACCATGAGGGTCCCTGGACCACACTTTGAGACCCACTGGTGTAGCAGAGTGTTTCCAGTGAGTCAACACCCTGACTCTGTTTGACCAGAATGGAACAGAGCCTTCATTAGTATCATTGTAACAACCAGAATGGAACAGAGCCTTCATTAGTATCATTGTAACAACCAGAATGGAACAGAGCCTTCATTAGTATCATTGTAACAACCAGAATGGAACAGAGCCTTCATTAGTATCATTGTAACAACCAGAATGGAACGGAGCCTTCATTAGTATCATTGTAACAACCAGAATGGAACAGAGCCTTCATTAGTAGTATCATTGGTAACACCTGCGAAGGAAGTAAGGAAGAGGCCCAGTTTCTTCACAATATTTCTGCTGTGCATAGAGCCTATTGCGGAATTGAATCAGATAAATAAATCTGACGTATTATTATTATTAATAATAAACATACTCGTGTCAGGTACAGGTAATGTTGGACGGTATTACTATTATTATTAATAATAATAAACACACTTGTGTCAGGTATAGGTAATGTTGGAAGGTATTGTTATTATTATTATTAATAAACATACTTGTGTCAGGTACAGGTAATGTTGGAAGGTATTGTTATCATTATTAATAAACGTACTCGGGTCAGGTACAGGTAATGTTGGAAGGCCAGTGCCACGTCTCCGTTGATGTGAACTTCCTGTTGCCCATATATGTCCTCAGGACACACCTCTCTTCCTGACACAGCGCTCTCCCATGGAAACTTCAGTCCCTGCACACACACACACACACACACACACACACACACACACACACACACACACACACACACACACACACACACACACACACACACACACACACACACACACACACACACACACACACACACACACACACACACACACACACACACACCTTTTTTTTTATTGATAAGTAATGCTGTGCATAGAGCTATTGAGACTTGAATTCATGAAAAAAAAAGTTTTTGTTGCATTCCTAAGCCAATAATTTGATGACCGGCAGCGGTTCCGGTAGGAGACACAAAGATACTCCTTTGTGTCTCCTACCGGAACCGGAACCGCTGACATAATCAACACTTGTAGCATTGTAGGACTATACAATGACAATGTAGCAATGAACATATGTTATTCGTTTTTGTCAGTGGAAAAAAGATCGTCGACGAACATTCTTTTGTCGTAGTTTCAGTGACTAAATGAACAGTGAGGTGGAGGTGGAGGTGTACCTTGTGTCCTTGCCTCTGGGCGTTGTCTCTGGCTCCATCGATGGTGCTCACCCTGTAGTCCAGCACAGCCTGGGCCAGCTGGGGGTAGAAGAGGGCGATGCCAGGGTACATCCATATGTCCTGGAACACAGTCATTACAGTTAACTAAACAGCTGGGGGTAGAAGAGGGCGATGCCAGGGTACATAGTTATTATAGTTAACTAAACAGCTGGGGGTAGAAGAGGGCGATGCCAGGGTACATAGTTATTATAGTTAACTAAACAGCTGGGGGTAGAAGAGGGCGATGCCAGGGTACATAGTAGGGATGGGACGATAATCATTATCGTGATAAAAAAACGCTCACAATAATCGCATCGCAGAGATTTTGAGTTATCGTGAAATCGTTCTCCATCATACACTAGGATGAATTAGCTTTTGTTGAGCTGCAAATTCAGTACAACTTCCAATAATAGCAGATCTACAAGCTCACACCGTGTTGCGTTGCAGCGCGTTGTAGGCTTGTAAATCTGCTACTTTTGGCGAACGTTCCCCACAGAATAGGGATGCTGTGGGTTCAAGTGGTTAACAAAAGTGGCCCCCTATACATAGTAACATAGTCAGGCCCCTAGCAGGGACCCCCTATACATAGTAATATAGTCAGGCCCCTAGCAGGGACCCCCTATACATAGTAATATAGTCAGGCCCCTAGCAGGGACCCCCTATACATAGTATTATAGTCAGGCCCCTAGCAGGGACCCCCTATACATAGTAATATAGTCAGGCCCCTAGCAGGGACCCCCTATACATAGTAATATAGTCAGGCCCCTAGCAGGGACCCCTATACATAGTAATAAAGTCAAGCCCCTAGCAAGGACCCCCTGAGTCTATACATTTATGGAATTGATGATTGTTATACGATACGATACGATACGATACAACTTTATTGTCAGCTTTCACCGAAATTTGCTTTGTGTCCATGACGTCACCGCTCAAGATACCGGCAGGACATACACAATACATTACACAAAGTACATTACAGGACATACATCACAGAAGCAGACAGAAACAAGAACAGTAGAACAAATCCTTTTGGTTTACCGACTTTGGTTTAAAAGCCGAACAGACTGATGTACAAAAGAGTTCTTTAGCCTGTTTTTCTCATATTTAGGGACTCTAAACCGCCTCCCGGAGGGCAACAGTTGATATTCATCATTTAAAACATGTAAGGGGTCAGAGGAGATGCTCTTTGCCAGTCTAAGCATACTATTGATCTGGGCCTCTTTAAAGGAACGTAACACAGCCTCGACTGGCCTACCAACTATTTTAGCGCAGATCTTAATTTGGCTATACAGTTTGTTCTTATATACCATTGATAGGCTGTTAAACCAGGCCGTGCTACAGTACAACATCACAGTTTGAACAACAGACGTATAGAAAAGAGACAAGATCTGACTACTAGCACCAAACGATCTGAGTCGGCGTAGGGAGTACATACGCTGCTGTATCCTCTTACAAATATAATCAATATGAGATGACCATGATAAGGTGGCATCTATCATCACCCCCAGATATTTGTAAGATGGGACTTGTTCAATAGCTGAACCATGGATTGTCACCGGTGGTGTCTTATCACCGGGAGCAGGGCCAAATATAATTTCCTCAGTTTTCTTAGTGTTGATAATCAGATTATTTTTGTCACACCACTCCACAAGCCGGTCAACGCTACACTGGTACTGTTTCGGGTCATCACTGTCAGTCATCAGAGCTATTAGCGTAGAGTCATCTGAATATTATTGCTTAAATATGTAACTTTATAAATGTATGGGACATAATAGAGTTGTTAAAAAGTTACATAGTGCTGCTTTAACTAAAACCTTTTATACATTTAAAAGATGTTAGAAATATTTTTCGATGAAACACAAAATATGTGGGTTGCCAATTTTTAGCAAAATAGGAAACCTGTGTTGTGACCATTAAGTTGTTCACTTGTTTATCCTGCATCCTGTATGAGTTCTCTCTCCTGATTGGATAAAAGTTGTCAGACAGACAGACAGACAGACAGACAGACCTGGTCCCAGAACACGTGTCCCCAGTAGTCCTGTCCGTCCCCGCCGTTGGACAGACCCCCAGGACTGACCCCTCCGAACGCCCCCGAGGCCTGGTGCAGCGAGGGGAACGCACTCAGCAGGTAGAACATACAGCCAATCAGAGCTCTGTTGAAGGTAGCCGAGCCCTTCACCTCCACCTAGACAGACAGACAGACAGACAGACAGACAGACAGACAATCAGCGCTCAGTTGAAGCTGCTGGAGCCAGACGGAGTGACAGCTCCACCTAGTGGAGAGGCGAGGAGAAACATCCAAGCCTGACATAATATGGTGATTGTTCTCCAGAGGTTACTGCTCTGTCATCTGGCTGATCGGCTACTTGGAACTCCAAAATGCCGCCGAACTGGCCTATTTACTGGCCGATATTAATAAATTTCACAGAAATTGTGTGCAGTTAAAAAGCTTTCATATCTGTGCAAATAGGTCAAAATATGTCAATCTATTTTAGGTATACAGTAATCAGTGTTGATTTCGTCGACTAAAACTAAGACGAAAAATGTTCGTCAACTACCTTTTTTTACTGACAAATAAATAAATAAATAAAAACTAAATAAAAACTAAGCTATGATGACTAAAACTGAGACTAAATATATTGACAATTTCATCAACACCCACTCCATGAATTTCACCCCCGAAAGCCTTTTATAAACATATTTTCTATTGAAACGGTGGCGGGCTGCCCTTCCCACGAAAATGACGTCATCTGGCCGGAAAACGGAAATCCACCGGTTTCCTTTTTGGCCAGGAACTACCGCGCTAATAACAAAAAGGAATCTCACGCTGTTTTTAAGACATTATAGGATTTGAAGATGGAAAAACAACAGCAAAAGAAAACACAGCACACGGTAACTAATGCTCCACTGGGCTGGCTAAGAGAAACGATGCGTAGATAGTATAAAACAATTAAAAGAACGCTTTTTGAAACGCTTCCGTCTTCCAGTGAAAACAAATGGAATTCTGGGTAATGCAGGAATAAGCAAAAGACCTGCAGTGACGGCAATGACCAGCATAGGTTGCTAAAAGTCATTATTTGTGGACCTTCCTTGTATTACTTTAAAGTACATGTACTTAGTTACTTTCAACCACCGCCACTCACCTGGCTGTCCAGCCACATCTCGCTCCAGGCCTGCTGGTGGGAGGGCCGCAGGCTCCCGACGGCCATCAGCTCCAGACCCTCGTCGTAGCTGCTCTGCGTGGCCTCGGCGCTGTCGCCCACCGCCAGGATGAAGCCCCAGCGGGACTGGCTCTGGTCGGGGAGCAACGCCACGCTGTCCGGCACCGGCGTCCAGATGAGATGGACCGAGCTGAGCGAGCCCCCCGCCACCTCGGGGGCCTTGGTCTGTCCGTGGAGGTGTCTATGTGTGGGAGCAAGGTGATTTTGACAGCAAATTTAGATTTAGTTTTAGTCATATTTTAGTCATCTGAAATGTTTTGGTTTGTCGTCTGGTTTTAGTCGACTAAATATCATAAGATTAGAGTCGACTAAATCTAAAATGTATTTTGCCGGTGCCTTGATGGAGTCGTAATGGCAGATTTTACACTCGGTTGCATGCTGAAAATATGCGATCTGCACGCTCACAACGCGTCACAGCGCGACGCGTTGATCTGCTTATAGATCTGCTATTTTCAGAGCGCAACACCCGAGCGCAACCAAACATAAAATGACTTGTCTTCTAGTTCTACTGGATCTCTTCTCCACTAGACCCTCACTAACATTTTAGACTAGTTATTATTTGCTGTTGACGAAATTGTCAATATATTTAGTCTTAGTTTTAGTGATCATAGCTTTAGTTTTTATTTACTTTTCATCAGTGAAAAAAGGTAGTTGATGAACATTTTTCGTCAGTTTTGGTCGACGAAATCAACACTGGTGAACAAACAGTACAAGACTTGTATTGCATGTCACTTGACGACCATGCGGTCACTTATGCAAAAGGTTAAAACGTAATTTAGATACGGTAGCATGTTTTGTAGACAGATGCCAGGTGCATTTTGTTGACCTGGCATCTTATTTGTTTGTATAGTTTCAATGTACAGATAATACACGTTTTAATAGTATATTGTTTAGACTGATGCAATAGGTTCTTGGTATGATCCTAGACTACTGAGGCTACAGTACACTGTCTCTCTGCATGTGATGTATAACCTTGTGTTTGCCTTGCTTACTGTAAATCGCTCTGGAAAAAGAGCATCTGCTAAATGCCTTCTGGCTCCCAGACTGTGGAACAAACTCCCCATTGCAGTTAGAACTGCAGACTCAGTCCCAATCTTCCGCCGTAATCTGAAGACTCACCTCTTCAGACTCCATCTCAGCCTGTAGCACTAGACCTAGCCTTGACGACCTTGCAGGCTTATGCAAAGGCTTAAATGTAACTTAGATAGCATGTTATGTAGACAGATGCTAAGTCAGTTGTAGACCTGGCATCATATAGTGTGTATAGTTTCAATGTAGAGATTATAGATTTTTTGATATACTGTTTAGACCAGTGGTTTTCAACCAGTGGTCCGGGGACCACCAGTGGTCCTTGAGGGAGTACAAGGGGGTCCCCAGCAAAATGAGTTAATAGCGTCACAATCATTTTTAACCACTTAGCTTTGGCTATTCAAAAATAGCAGATATACAAGCTCATTGCGCGGCACTCGGTGCCGCGCAATGAG
Organism: Gymnoscopelus microlampas; assembly: GCF_963454915.1. NCBI lineage: Eukaryota > Metazoa > Chordata > Actinopteri > Myctophiformes > Myctophidae > Gymnoscopelus > Gymnoscopelus microlampas. Next base: position 5,650,476 of record NC_139943.1, on the reverse strand, counting down.
CTTGTAGGTCTGCTATTTTTGAAAAACCTTGAAAAAGTGTGCATATCTTTGAATATTTATATTTTTTAAAGCGAAAATTAACTCATATCTTTGCTTATGGGGGTCCCTGGCACAAAACATTTTCAATTGGGGGTCCGCGGCCAAATGTATATCAATGTAGGGGTCCTTGGCAGGAAAAAGGTTGAAAACCACTGGTTTAGACTGATGATAGGTTCTTTGTTTGATCCTAGATTACCATTTCTATGCATTTGATGTATTACCTCTATTTCCCTTGCTTACTGTGAATCGCTCTGGGTTAATGCCTACATTTTAAATTGTAACAAACGTGTTAATAAAGTATTCAATCAATCAATCAATGTAAACAACAACACCACAGAATTGTACCTGTGTTATGGGATGTAACAATACAAATCTTGAATCTTGGATCTTGACAAATCAAACTAAATTGAGAACGAACAGAAACATTCAGCATCTGTAGTTGTAAACAATGCATTATGCAAACATTGTATTAGACAATGCATTATGCAAACATTATATTAAACAATGCATTACGCAAACATTATATTAAACAATGCATTATGCAAACATTATATTGAACCAGACATTATTCAGTGATGTGTTTAGAGCATAATATGGTCACTGTTGGGCAGAAACCTTGTCTACGTGATGACATATGTAATGCATGTTTATGTTCCTTCATACATGTATTTCCTATTTTTTTTATTTTGAACTTTGACGTATGACGCTGCCACACAGAATGAGCGAAAATAGCTGATCTGCTATCAGAAGTCCTGACGTCACTCGTCCATCCCCTGGTTCGTAAAGTAATTTCTCTAGGGAGAATAACATTGGGTCATTCTCCATAGAGAGGTCTCATACAAGAATTGTGGTCCTTTATTATTAAAGGACCACAATTAGCTTTTTCTCAACGTCTGTTGATGCTTCATATCCATAAGAGTAAAACCGCAGGGGTCATTTGTTTATTTTTGGAACACAGTTCTTATTTGATGCGATATTAAACACGTCTATGGGAATTCAGAATGGGGGGAAAAAACACGACCCAGGTAGGATGTGTACATGACATCAGACTTCGGTGCTCTATTTGATCTATTTTAGCCAGCTTGAAAGTGGTTAAGTGGCTATAGTGGCTGATGGAGACCCCCCCGATTAATGGATCAGCCAGCAGGCTATGACTGGGAGATAGAAACCTGTATGACGCGCTGATGATGATGTGAATATGCCAATTATCTATTTCAGTGCACAAATACAATAAAAACCCTTTTAGCTCCTACAGTGTGGGTTTAAATATTGAACAAATGAAAAGTGTCAACAAAAACTTGTGACGAAATAATAACTAAAGGTTTTGGACGTACAAGGTTTCCCCCCCGACAGTGAACGTTCACGATAAAGTTCATAATAACGTTCACAATAACGTTCACAGTAACGTTCACAGTAACGTTCACAGTTACGTCGTTCACAGTAACGTTCACAGTAACGTCAACCTTTACCTTCCGCCTTTGTAATCCGGAGCCTTGTGGAAGTGGATGTCTCTGCTGTGAGGGTTGAAGGAGCTGACCAGGTTGACGGTCACGGCGTCCTCTGGTGGCGAGGCGGCGTGGCGCACCAGCAACACCTCCATCACCAGCAGGTGGGAGTAGTGCCGGTGAGCGTAGAAGGACTGCGTGGCCGTGAGGCTGGCCGTGCGGAGAGTGTGAGTGAAGATACCTGTGTGTGTGTGTGTGTGTGTGTGTGGGAACAAGGAGAGAGTGAGTGAACATACCTGTGTGTGTGTGTGTGTGTGTGTGTGTGTGTGTGTGTGTGTGTGTGTGTGTGTGTGTGTGTGTGTGTGTGTGTGGGAATAAGGAGAGAGTGAGTGAAGATACCTGTGTGTGGGAACAAGTGTGATCGGTGTAGATATGTGTACAGATGTAGATCGGCTACTTGAACTGTTTTAAAATACAAGAACGCTCGCCCCAAAACACACTCGCCCCGGGTCAAATCCGGCGACCTCGGAACCGTCGCCACCAGGTATTCCTAAACGTAACCTCAGTAAAACTATGCCTAAACCTAACCTTATTCCTATACGTAACCTCAGTAAAACTAGGCCTAAACCTCACCTTATTCCTAAACGTAACCTCAGTAAAACTAGGCCTAAACCTCACCTTATTCCTAAACGTAACCTCAGTAAAACTAGGCCTAAACCTCACCTTATTCCTAAACGTTCCTTTATGGAACATGCTTCTGAACATACCTGCTAGTTTAACCACTTAAAATGCTCTAATCTTAAAATAATAACAGAAAATAGCCAATCTACAGGCTCTCAATGCGAGCTTGTAGATTTGTCCATTTTCGCTGCGCAACATGCCGACTTCTATGGAATCCAAAGAACTGAAATCAGTCGTGGCGACTGAACTTTAATCCATGCAAGAGGTGTGATAACTACCTGTGCGAGTGTCCAGGCTGTAGGCGTGTTCGGCCTCTCCCTCCGTCTCGAGGGCCACGGCGAGGGGGCAGGGCACGTCCGCTCGGTGGCAGTGCCCGCCCTGGCCGTTGTAGAGCCCCCCCGTGTGCATGATGGGGTGGTACACCCTCCAGCCCAGCAGGCCGTTGGCCAGCGGGGGCAAGAAGCGCGGGTCGGGGGGCAGCGAGTCAGAGGTGAAGACGTAGGGGTCTTCTTCTGCCTGGGTCTCCATGGGGGGTGGAGGAGGTGGGAGACGGTGTCCACTTAGTGAGAGATGATGACAGGTGTGTAAAGATGAGATATCTGCAAACACAGGAGGTGAATGTGTTTGGAGGTTCCGTCCCCGCACGGCTATTGTTTAATAGCACTGCGTACCACCTTTGAAATGTCACATGTCACAATGCAGGAGGCAACAGGATGTTGCAATATTGGAAACGAGCGCTTCCAAACTCCAACACTTTAGAAAAATCACACCCTGTGTGAAGAGAGTGGTGCCTTTGATGAGCCCCGTATTGACCCCCGTATTGATGTTGTCATCAATGTTTGTTTATTGGACAGACATACATACATACATGCGGACACACGGACAAAGCCAGTTATAGGAGTGGTTGGCACCACTCAAAAATACCTGCACGGAGAGTATTGACAGAAAGTAGCTCATAACATGTCTATGGTGGATTCTTATTAAACAAAAACTTGACAGATACAAAGAGGATAATCCAAGCTTTCCGTACAGCTGCAATGTTGGTGAGTTTAACGTTACTTAATACAATCAGATAGGACTTTTCTGTTTGGATGTATGGGCTGTCAATGGTTGGTACTGCAACTCTAGATGCCATATATTAAAAGGAGTAGTTCACCCAATAAATGTCTTACTTTCTATCAATTACACACCCAATGAAGCATTGAATTCATGGAGATTTGTTTTGTCTTTGTCGCATTCCTAAGCCAACAATTTGATACCGCCTGTCTCTCCGGTAGGACTCTTCGTAATGTTTTGGGTGAACTACTCCTATAAAAATAGCATATACAAGTTGCTTTCTGGCTGCGTGAGTTATAGACCCCTTAACAGACGACGTCACACTGATAAGAACCAGTATGCGCGCAACCAGTATGAAACCCCTTCTGTCAGGTCTCGCCTCACTAGCCAACACACAAGAGGGGGTTGGGGTGTGCTGAAACCAGCGCACCCCAAAACAACAGGTTGAGAATTGATTGCGTGAAACAATCACCTGTGCGTCCAGTCTCAATGTTAGTAAACAAATAATTGGTATATATCTCCTGATTGGATGAAATTGATGTCTGTTTATTATAAGAGGTGGAGAAGATGGGGAGACCCAGAAGATGGGGAGACCCAGAAGATGGGGAGACCCAGCTGTTACTGAACAAACACTTATCTGTCAAGGCTATAGCAATCCTTACTATATCACAATACAGACCTTTAAACGTTTTAAAAAACGACACAAAATTCACAATAGCAACTTTTACTTTGAATAACATTACTGTAAATATGTACTGTGTTTACTGTACATATATATTATTATTTTTTATTTCTAACTGTTTATATGATGTTTTGCATAGTATTGAATATGTGTCTGTCATTAAATGTTTCGATGAATTGAGTACAAACTAAAGAACCCAATGGAAACAAGCCATAGGCTTGCTTTCTTAGATTTAAAATCCGCTTAGCTGACCTGGTATTGAAATGTACTTTCCTGTGCTATTTGTAATAAAGTATTCAATCAATAAATCTAAAATAAAGCCATGTTAAGAGTTTCTGGGGTCATTTGTACACCGTGTACTTTGATCATCTCTGTTGTCACAAGACATTCAGCACATGATCATCATGCAGACTTTGAAGATACCAAGATTATAAAATAATGATAATAAAAAAAAGAGGATCCGCTCAAACTCACCCAGTGGTGTAAAGTAACTAAGTACATTTACTCAAGTACTCTACAGGTGCAATTTTGAGGTATTTTCACTTTACTGGAGTATTTCCAACTTTCAGTACTTCTCCACTACAGTACATCTCAGAGGCAAATATTGTACTTTTACTCCACTACAAGTATTTGAAAACTTTAGTTACTAGTTGCTTTGTAGATTTTGATTATTTTTACACAACATACATTAACCACTTCAGCCCTATATACATTCCAGCCATTTGACAACAGCAGATACACAAGCTCACAATGCATCGCAGTGCTTTGCATTGTGAGCTTGTAGATCTGCTATTTTCAAAAGATTTTAATGCATTTTTTTTTTTTACATTTGAAAACTTTGTGAGATGGGACATTCTGCATAGCGTATTGAGTACTTTCTACTTTTGGCACTTTAACTACATTTAGATACCAATACTTTTACTCAAGTACATTTTGAATTCCGGACTTTTACTTGTAACAGAGTATTTATGCATCATTTATGCAGTATTGATACTTTTAATCAAGTAAACAAATTGAGCACTTTTTTTCCATGCACTCACCACGACACAGAGATCTGCAGAACGAGGAGAAAATATCTCATCTCTGAAACAAAAAACAAACAAACAGTCAAACAACAAACACATAAAACCATGAGATTAATGATGCAGATGAGCTTTGTTTTAAAACTTCTTCTTTTTTTTTACCGTAATTGCGGCGCAGCTCAAATCTCTTATAGCGACCCTTAATAAAAAGTCCTTTGACCACAAAACCACAGAAAAGTGCAGGAATCCAAATATTAAGATCAAATGAGATACTAAATGTTGTTGTGAATTAAACACATCAGACCTACAGCCCATTGCTATCCGATCTGCTGTGGTTTAGATCTCAAATCAAAAGCAAAAATACACTTTTTTAAAAAGTTTAAAAGTCTCGAAACTCCGATCTGAAGCCTCTCTCTCTCTCTCTCCCTTCCTTCTTCGCTCGTTGTGCTTGATCTGAAACGGGTCGCTTCTTTCCAAAAAGAAAAAGAAACAGATCTATAAGCTATTGACGCGTCGCAATGCGACGCGTCGATAGCTTGTAGATCTGTTTCTTTTTTTTTGGCTCCGCTCTCTAGCCTGAGAGAAGAAGAGGCGTTACCGAACATCCTATAGTCTGAGATCAGGTTACTTTGCGTTTGCATGCTCATCCGGTCTGGATCTGTACCGGATACGGAAACGTTTCTTTAATGTGTGTGTACGTGTCAATGACCGGATACAGTAGGCGGGCTCTAGACCGGATCACACTGGTCGATTATCAATAGAAACCAGGCTTCCCACAGGTGCTGCGGAAAGCCTGGTCAAAGATTGTTAACCAAGAGGAAAATAGCAAGAGTCGCATTCTCCAGTGTACTTCCTGTTTCTGCGTGACGTAGGTGGACGCCTTTTTAGGAGACAGGAAGCAGGTTGGAGTCTATTGATTCCAATGGGAGAGTGAACGTGAACACAGCTTCTGAACCATTCTTTAGCTCCATGGTTACTGAACTAAATATTGGACCCGATCATCACAAGACACACAATATGTACAAGATTTTCATACTAAAATGGCTTTTTTTTAGAGACACAAATTAGGAGAAAATCTACTTTGTTATCGACCTTTCTCTATCCCAGCAGCACACTCCCGCGAGATTTGGGAAGATATCTGAAGAGTCCATCTGCAGTCTGACACACGAGACATAGAGGGCTCTGTCTGTCCCTTATAGTACATTTTATTATTATATTAGATTTTAACTCTATGCTCTGTACGCATAAGATATGTTCTAGAAACGAATAAACTGAGATTCCATATGTGAATATAGTACGTGAAATATGGACATATTAAAAATTAAATAAAATGTGTGTTCCAATGCTCTATAATGTTCCATTATTACGCTAACTGTCTTGGTTGATGGTGTATGATTTGGGAATCATCATGCTAAACACACTAGTGGTAAAATATATACCTTATACATAAAAGGCCCTGTTACAATATTGAGCAGAAACAGGAGCACATCTAGCATAAGACTGAATAATACATGTGTGTTTGTGGGGGTCGTTATGGCTGTCTTAAAAAGCATCTTTGCCAATAACAGTGCACTTTCAAACATGTAAAGCATTTATTTCCTTTAATGAAGAAAATACACAAATGCACATCCACATGACGTTGTCAGCCAGGGAGAGGGGATTGATTGATTGATTGATTGATTGATGTACTTTATTTAGTAAGACATGAGAACATCAGTACATGGAAGTACAAATTCACAATACGAGGTCTACTAAACTGGGAGACTCATTAAGCACTAAGCTTGTTTAAGATGAGATCCCCATGCAAACAAATCATGATGACATAAGAGACAGACAGATATACACACTACTATACAGAATGTCATACAATCAGCTTACAGGTTACTGGTATGAAGAGTGAGTGGGAGGGGGGAGGGTGGTGGGATGGTCGGGGGAGAAGAAAACCACGCCTACTTAGGAGACCATTGGATTTGTGTACTACTTTGCCTCTAGTGGCTCCAATGGAGAATGTGTATCTTGCTAAATGAACAATCTTTGGCCTGGTGAAGCGAGGTTACCAAACACCTCGCCTGGGGACGTGTACCAGTTTCGGGGTTTCTGATCCGGTCTGCAGCGGAAATGACTTTACGTCATCAGGCAGGCCGGAACCACTAACCGGAACGCGTAATATTGTTGTACAGCGACATTCGACCAAACCCCGCCCTGCCGCCCTGCGATTGGCTGAATACAAAAACAAGGACTCCGCCCCCAGAGGGAACGGTGGGGGCATTTACAGTCTACAGACCAAAACCCTATTCAATCTGGTCTGCCTCACAGCAGACCAGATGGAATACACGTTGAGATCCAACAAAAGACATTGTTGGAGCTCAACGTGATCACTGGTTGAGTTCTTAAAGAAATCACAGGGACAGTTCCTAGTCATCCCGTTTCAAGTAGTGCTTATATTCCCAACAGTTCATACTTTCACTTATATTCTCTGTGTATAAATGGCGTTTGCCAGCGTTCTCCATTCTGAAGAGCAGTTCCTGTGTTCTGTCTGTCTGGATGTTCACTGATCCAATCAGTACTCCATGTGGACACACCTACAGCAGAATCTGTATCACACATTACTGGGACACTAGGGATGTGTGTCAGTGTCCAATATGTAACAGAACCTTCGAAGAGACCAGAAGTATCTGTCAATATTTTTTATTTATGAGATGGTTCAACATTTCAGGAGTCAGAAATTGAAAGACAAATATGACAGAAAGACAGAGGCTAAGATCCAGCAGATGATCCAGGACAGACATGTGAAGATTCAGGAGGTCAAACACTCAGTAGAGCTCAGCAAGAAGAATGTAGACACAGAGATAGAGGACAGTGTGCAGGTCTTCACTGCTCTGATCAGCTGTATTCAGAAGCAGCTCTCACACACTGAAGACTACCTCCACCTCCTCCAGAACTCCACATCCATCAACACCCTCCACCCATCAAGGACTGGATGAAGGTCAATGTCCATCTGTCTTCATGTGTGGGGACTGAGGACAGCTGTGGCTCAGCTGGAGAAGACACTCAGTCAAGAGATGGAGAAGAAAGTGGGAGTGTTTGTGGATTATGAGGAGGGTCTGGTCTCCTTTTATGATGTGGAGGCCAGAGTTCATCTGTACTCTTTCACTGGCTGCACCTTCACTGAGAAACTCTGTCCATTCTTCAGTCCATGTTTAAACCACAATAATTGCGCAGCGTGCCAGTCACGTAGTTCTACGCAAAGTGGTCTTTTTTTTTTTTTTTTCTCGCAGGTTCACATTTCATTGTAGGACACCCGGATATGGAAATATCCGTATCCGGAGATTTTCGTTCCCACATGCCGCCGCTCTAAATCTCTAATCCGCCATTATCTCTGAGTTTTTTTTCTCCTCGCTGAACGAACGCTGTTTAACATAAACCGCGACAACTGCAAAATGGAATGTCGCCGATTGAAACGGTCTTCTCTTAAGGTCTTTATCGAGGTCTGTGGCGACGTGAAAAAAACAAAAAAACAACAATAAATCGCTGGCACTGGTGAGTACATTATGATATTAAACTCTGGCATGGAATGTGTTAATAATAATAATAATAATAATAATAATACATCACACTTATATAGCGCTTTTTTTTCCAAAGTCGCTTTACAAAACAAATACAAATAAATAAACAACTTTTAGTATTTTAGTGAGGCTTTGTACACAGCGGGGGTGGGGGCGGCTTTGATGTGAGGTGGGAGTGGGTTCTAAAGGGAGGGGGCTGCAACTGAAAAAAAGCCCTGCTGTCACCCCAGGTGCGTTTGTTAGTTTTTTGGGGTAAGTCCAGGAGGTTGGCATCACCAGACCTGACGGGCGTTGGAAAAGACCCGTGACCGTCTGGATCCGTGTTTTTTTTTTTACCATAATCGCTCGGACCCTGTCGGATCTGTATGTATTGTCTCGGACCTCTGGTCTGTTTATCAGTAGGCCTATGTATAAATACCCGAGTGGATCGGAGAAGACCCGTGCTCTGTGCTGATCGGTAGAGAAAAGTGCTATGAACTATGAAGTGCTACGGTGATCACACTGACCTGGGATCAGTTTACTGCGGCGCAATCGGCGCAACATACAGGGCAACAAAGTTGAGCTGTGCGTGTTGCCAGTGAGACTCAGAGCACATGAAACTATACCTCCATGGAACCAAAATGCACGTGTGGTTTGTGCAGTCATGGATTCCGTATTCATCAAGGTGAAAACATGCAATTAATGTCTCTTATTGTAGGCTGCTACGTAGATGCTGTGTTTCATTATGGAGTATAACTGACATCTAGCCTGAAAGGAATTTTAGGTATGTCGGGTCCATAAAATAACTCTGTTATAACTCGGAACAAATCGGATCTCGGAACAAACCTCCGGGTCCGTCATTTAAGAAAGATTGTCGGGTCCACTCGGATCTCCGAACCAATTTTATACAATTTAGGCATTCATCAGACGCTCTTAATCCAGAGCGATTTACAGTAAGCAAGGTAAACACAAGGTAATGCATAGTAATAGTAATCTAGGATCATAGTAATCTGTACATTGAAACTATTCACACTATAGGATGCCAGGTCTACAAATTAACCTGGCATTGGTCTACATAACATGCTGTCTAAGGTCCCATTCACACCCAAAGTTCGCTTAAAAGGTCCGGATCAGGGACCAAATGTTTACATTGCTGCATTTTGCATTTGGTCTGGTTAGCGTTCACACCTTATTTTTAACTCTATGGTTCACACAGGACTTTGTTAAGCGAACCAAATGACACGTGGTTATACAAGCCGCTAATCTATTGACGGAAAATGACTTCACTGCCAAGCTACAATATAGCAACAGAAGCATGTTATGATCATTTTAATTTTGTAATTTTTGTATTTAATCAAAGCACATTTTTATCATGGCCGCTTATTAAAAAATGCACTAATATTTTGTAGGGCCTAATACAATTGTATGAACTATACATATTAATTATTGATAGGCCTACATCTACACAAGTAGTCTTTTGTTATATTTTCCATATTGTTCTTCAGTGAACACACAATGCAGAATGCACTGTATTTAGGTTTTCTAGAGTATCTGGTCCTCTATAAAGTCCGACTGCATTCACACCCGCAGCGGACGGACCGTGGTTCGCTTGGAAACAGATCGAGTTCAGCATTTTCATTTGATTCGCACCAGGGTTTGCATGCGCGTTCACACCACTCCAAACGAACTGGACCAAAGGAGTAAGCGGACCATGGTCTGAAAAAAAACCCTGTATCTTATAGACGTTTCTCCTCTTGTTCTTAACTGTCCATCTGATGTCTTAGAACAGTTGTTCTGATCCATTTAACCTTTCCAGGCCGCGACCCCAAAATAATCATATTTTAACTGGGGACCGCCCAAAATAATCGTATTTGAACTGGGAACCCCCCAAAATAATCATATTTGAACTGGGGACCGCCCAAAATAATCAAATTTGAACTGGGGACCCCCACCCTGACAAGCACTTGGAATGCAGGAGTTGAGGCATCACTTAGTTTGACTCGGTTTCCACAGATAAATATTGTGAGGTGTGTGCTTGCATGCGTGCGTGCAAGATTGTTTGTGTGTTAGTCTTTTCAAACAAACTACATAGTGGTGTATTAGAAACAGTTATTATTCTCGAGTATCCATTGAGTACTAATGCTCTTATATAGAAACAGTTATTATGCAGGGAGTATCTTTTGAGTACTAATACTCTTATATGTATAGAAACAGTTATTAAACAGGGAGTAACCATTGAGTACTAATACTCCATGTATGACAAAAATAAACCTGTATTTCTGCCTGGAAGCCACAGTACAACCAGTCATCTACAAGAAATGAACTTTGATTCATTGTCTTATGATAATAACATACAGTATAGGTGTGTGTGCATGTGTGTGCGTCATTCCTGTTATCAGAAGAAAATGAATCAAAGTCCATTTTCGTGTTCAGCCTTTTTCTCAGGCTGATATTCACTTGTCAGTCAGAGACTTCGACTGCGACACGAAAAACAAACCGAGAGGCAAATATAGATCAATCAATAAATAGATCAATTAATAGACGGACGGATCATTTGAACAACCTGGCCGACTGATATCTGCTACAATCTCCACTGAGGTAAGAACAGGCAGATTATAAAAAAGAGCTAAAACTATTACTGTTATGAATACTGCAACTACTAGTACTACTACTATAACTACTATAACTATAACTACTAATTCTACTATTGATACTCATAACGTTATTGTTGTTGTTTTGTTCCTCCTTTGTTTCCTCTGGTGTAACAGCCTAAGAAAACATTCCAGATCAGGTGTGTGACCGGCAGACAAAATGGCTTCCCGTTTGACTGGTCAGGAAGAGGAGCTGAACTGCCCCGTGTGTCATGACATCTTTAAACATCCCGTTGTGCTGTCCTGTGGCCACAGCTTCTGCAAAGACTGTCTGCAGGAATGGTGGACGGAAAGACCAACAAAAGAATGTCCTGTTTGTCAGAGAAGATCCTCCAAGGACAATCCTCTTACAAACTTTGTGCTAAAGAACCTGTGTGAGAAACTCTTGGAGGAGAAAGGCCGGAGCTCCTCGTCGGTGAGCTCTGAGGTCCTCTGCACTGCACACGGTGAGAAGCTTAAGCTCTTCTGTTTAAACGACCAACAGCCGGTGTGTCTCGTGTGTCTCGATTCAAAAAAACACACTGGACACAAGTTCTTAACCGTGGACGAAGCATCTGGACGTTGCAAAAAGAAGGTCCGGAAATCACTGAAGCCTTTAAAGAAAAAACTGAAAGTGTTTGATGAAGTTAAAACAGATTACGACATAACAAAAAATCACATCAAGGTTCAAGCCAGGAACACAGAGACGCAGATTAAGGAACAGTTTCAGAATCTTCGTCGGTTCCTACAGGAGGAAGAGAAGGCCAGGATCGCCACTCTGCAGGAGGAAGAGGCTCAGAAGAGTCAGGAGATGAAGGAGAGGATTGAGGGTCTGAGCAGAGAAATGGAAACCCTCTCCAATGCAATCCAAGCTGCTGAGGACCAGCTGAGAGCCGACGACCACGTCTCATTCCTGCAGAACTACAAGACCACGATGGAGGGAGTCCAGCTCACCCTGCTGGACCCACCGCCGGTCTCAGGAGCGCTGATAGACGAGGCCAAACACCTGAAGAACCTGACCTTCAGAGTCTGGGACAAGATGAAGGACATTGTCTCCTACACTCCTGTCATCCTGGACCCCAACACTGCTCATCCTGGACTCATACTGTCTGATGATCTGACCAGTGTGAGACGTGTAGAAGAAGGAGAGGAACAGCTGCTTCCTGACAACCCAGAGAGGTTTAACTTCGGGCCTTGTTCAGGCTATGTCCTGGGTTCTGAGGGCTTTAACTCGGGGTCTCACAGCTGGGATGTTGATGTTGGAGACCTTTTACACTGGGAAGTACGTGTAGGTGTGTGTGTGGAGTCTCACCAGAGGAAGGGGCTTCATGGACGCATAGGGAGTGGATGGTATATACACTTAATGGATGATGAATACAGAACATTCTCCTCATACCCTGATGGTGAGGAGACTACTGTTCTCTCAGAGAACAAAAAACTCCAGAAGATCAGAGTCCAGCTGGACTGGGACAGAGGACAGCTATCCTTCTCTGATCCTGATACTAACACACACCTACACACCTTCACACACACTTTCACTGACACACTGTTTCCATTCATTTATAATGCTGATTATGATGGTCCGCCTCTGAAGATCTTACCAGGGAAGATCTGTGTCACTGTGGAAAACCACAGTTAGAACGTCTAGCGTCCAATAACAGCCTATATTGAATATATTGATCTTATATCGATTATGGGATCTCCATGGTAATCAGAAGGGATTGGTTTATGGCAGGTTATTCATTATTATTTTGAATTACATGTGATTATTTAATTAATATTATCATTCAGTTTTAAATTGCTTTGGTATTATGGACAGACAGACAGACAGACAGACAGACAGACAGACAGACAGACAGACAGACAGATCATGCTTTACAAACACAGTTGTGGTGGACAGATAGTTAAACAGATAAAATGATTCCTGATAACATATTTTTATTTTGTAGAGTATAAACAATCCGTTTGTAATTATATTGGTATAATGGTGACATGTTTGATATGATTATAACTGATAACATGTTTTATATTGTAGTGTTTGTCATTTATGGATCAGGTTTGAATTATATAGTTTCTATGTGACAGTGATGATGTCTGTTGATGTATTTGATCTGATTAAAGATGATGAGAGTAAAGTGAGTCAGACGTGTGTTTGTAACAGTCAGCATTCAGAAGATCATACACTAGATAGAAGGTTTATAAAACATGTACTTGAGTACTGTACTTCAGTACATTTTTGGAGCATTTTTTTTGCAAGCTCATGACTTTCACATTTCAAATAGAAATATTGTTTTATTTTTGAGACTATTGGGACCCAAACTTAACAAAAACAGATTATGAATTAACCACTTGCCCTGTTTCAAATTTAGTGAAAATAGCAGATCTACAAGCTCAAGCCTTTTTCAGGCCAAGGACCCCTTAGCTGAGAGATATGAAGCAGGGACCCCCCACTACATACTGTATAAAGGTGTTGCAGTTTAAACATACATACGGTACATTTTATTCATTAAATAAAGTTACGTAGTGCCACTTTAACCACTTGAGCCGTCAGTATGGTAAACTTGACCTTTGGCTCTGTACTTGGTCCACTCTTTTTTCCCCTCCAAACTTCTTAGCCTAACGTAGCCAAACTACAAGCTCACACAACACGTTGAGCGTTTGTAGATCTGCTATATTTTCTGTGAATGTCCCCCCCACCAGAATACAGATGCTAGGGTTCAAGTAGTTAATGCACTGTATCTTTAGCTAAATCTATGTCTGGTAGAAACCTCATATGTCCAAAACTAATACTTTTCAGGATTCAAATACAACAATATCAAAAATAGCAGATCTGCAAGCTCAAAACGGGCCGCGCCGTGTTTCCAGCTTGTGGATCTGCTACTGTATTTGTGATGCTTTTGTGTGACGCTGTAGTGTGATCAAGTAGGGCGTTAATTTACCAAAAAAAACACAAACAGTTAAAATATGGAGATAAGAGGTTTCTGCCTGATATAGATAAGGATAAGGATAATTCCTTTTAACAGGTCGTTCATGAAAGTCCTTGCGGTCTTGTTTCCAATGAGAACCTGTGAGCAATTAGGGGTTAAGAGTCTTGCTCAGGGACACATTTCATTTCATCGACACATATGCTGGCCTGGAATCGAACTTGGGGCAACCAGGGCCTCTGGCTCCCTAGGCGGGCTCACTAACCACTCAGCTATGGCCGCCCCTCAAATAAAGGAAAAATGTTCTGCTTTTCAAAACGCTTGTATAAACTCTCAATCCTTTTTTTCTGATGAGATCTGTCCATATAGATTGAATTGTGACTGTAGTTTTCTGAGTGTTTCCACTGCATTGGGAAGTGGTACAGTCTGCTGGCACTGAGTGAACCTGTCAATCACTGAGTGAACCTGTCAATCACTGAGTCAACTTGTCAATCACTGAGTGAACCTGTCAATCACTGCTGTGAACTTCTTAACAACACTTATTGGCACATATTTGTTCTTGTTAAAACCAACCTTTGATTAACCCTGCAAGGCCCAGTGTGATCGCACGATCACATGTATGTTTTATAAAGAAATGAGTTTAAATAATTTATCTTTTCTGTTTTTTTTTTTTTTTTTTCACCTCTAAATCCTCATTGGGTCCTATTGTTTAGTCTTACAATGCCATTGGCCAGGATATTTGCATATAAATACCCCCCACAGAGCCAGGAATCATCACAACTTGAAAATAATCTGGGCCTTGCAGGGTTAAAGCTATGACAGTCATTTGTCAGCAACATAGAAATGTGTAAAATACAATGTAAATGTATCAATGAAGAAAATGATCTGTACAGTATTTTAATTAATAGTTTAAACGACTTGGGCAGTACCTCCGTGGCCCACTTGGTGGTGCTCTGAGGCCCACCAGTTGAGAATGGCTGGTCTAATCCCCAAACAGCCACAGTCTCTGGCTGTCGCCTCCTTACAGTGAAATGGCTTTTTTATTCCTAAAAATGAAAATAGTGGATCTACGGTACAAGCTCATATTGTGATCAGCTATGGGACCCCCCAAAATAATAATATTTGAACTGGGGGACCCCCCAAAATAATCATATTTGAACTGGGAGACCCCCCAAAATAATCATTATTTGAACTGGGGAATCCCCAAAATAATTGGAATTATAGGAGTTGAGGCTTTGCATTCGCCTTTCGTGTATGAATGTTCATTTTGTAGTTATATTGGTATAGTGGTGACATGTTTGCTATGATTATTCTGATAACATGTTTTTTTTTGTCATATGGTTCAGGTTTGAATCATATTGGTATGATACGTGACAGTGATGATGTGTTGATGTGTTTTTAATTAAAGGAGGAGTTCACACAAAAAATGACTTATTTTCTATCACTTGCACACCACATGAAGCCTTCAATTCAGGGATTTATTTTTGTTTTTGTGGCATTCCTAAGCCAATAATTTGATGACCGGGTGTATTTCCGGTAGGCGACACAAAGAATCTACTTTGTGTCTCCAACCAGATACATTAGCCGGTAGGAGACGGGAATCTAATTATTAGCTTAGGAATGCCACAAAAATAAAAATAAATCCATGGATTCAAGGCTTCATGGGGTGTGCAATTGATAGAAAATAAGTCCTTTTTTTGGGTGAACTCCTCCTTTAAATGTGTTTTTTTGTTAATGCCAAAATCAGGAGAAGGGGAGGTACATGTAAATTCTCATGTTATTTTTTTATGCTATATTGATGCAATGAATACATAGGGCCACAATGGACTTCTTTTGTGTTATCCTTTTAGCCTTAATTTCTGACTGTACCCGTTTACATTTCTGACTAATAAAGTATTCAATCAATCAATCAATTTAAAATAAGATGATGAGAGGAAAGTGAGTCAGACGTGTGTTTGTAACAGTCAGTATTCAGCTATCATAAACTAGAAGATTTATTAAAAGTCCAGTAGTTGAGTCAAACTATAAATACTGCTGGTCAAATATCAATAGTGAAAGTTACTCTGTCAAAAGTACAGGAGTACTTGATTTAAAAAAAAATACTTAAGTATTCAAATTACAAAGTGCATTTTTTCCTCTTCAACTCATTGCTGTATTGAAATGTAGAAATGTTTTCCAAACAAATCCAAAGATTTTCCAGAAACTTTCAAAAAAAGATATATCATTAACAGTGAAAATATCATTTCAATGGTCCCTTTTAAACGAACCAAACAGTCCTGGTATGAACACGCCCTAAATGACATTTTAGCCATACAGTTTCATTTTTGTGTAAACCTCATTTTATAAAAAAATAAAAAATAAAAAAATAAATATATATATATATATATATATATATATATATATATATATATATATATATATATATAACCCATCTCTTTTATTTTGGGTTATTTTGTTAGTTTTAGTGGAGTATAGTAACACTAACGTTGTCCAACAAACACAACCAGGGCACGAATTTCAGGGAGGCCATGAAGGCCATGGCTGTCGTTGCCCCTCAGTTTGGCCTTGTGCCCCTCAAAAAATGTCATGGTCTGTGGCCACAGTGGCCTTAATGCCCCAGCTGACTGTACCACTTTCTCCTCTATCTCTTTCTTGTCCTGTAGACACCAGTGTCTCTTTCTTGTCCTGTAGACACCAGTGTCTCTTTCTTGTCCTGTAGACACCAGTGTCTCTTTCTTGTCCTGTAGACACCAGTGTCTCTTTCTTGTCAATATGTAGACACCAGTGTCTCTTTCTTGTCCTGTAGACACCAGTGTCTCTTTCTTGTCATGTAGACACCAGTGTCTCTTTCTTGTCATGTAGACACCAGTGTCTCTTTCTTGTCAATATGTAGACACCAGTGTCTCTTTCTTGTCAATATGTAGACACCAGTGTCTCTTTCTTGTCAATATGTAGACACCAGTGTCTCTTTCTTGTCATGTAGACACCAGTGTCTCTTTCTTGTCATGTAGACACCGGTGTCTCTTTCTTGTCATGTAGACACCAGTGTCTCTTTCTTGTCATGTAGACACCAGTGTCTCTTTCTTGTCATGTAGACACCGGTGTCTCTTTCTTGTCATGTAGACACCAGTGTCTCTTTCTTGTCATGTAGACACCAGTGTCTCTTTCTTCTTGTCATGTAGACACCAGTGTCTCTTTCTTGTCATGTAGACACCAGTGTCTCATTCTTGTCATGTAGACACCAGTGTATCTTTCTGTCATGTAGACACCAGTGTCTCTTTCTTGTCATGTAGACACCAGTGTCTCTTTCTTGTCATGTAGACACCAGTGTCTCTTTCTTGTCATGTAGACACCAGTGTCTCTTTCTTGTCATGTAGACACCAGTGTCTCTTTCTTGTCATGTAGACACCAGTGTCTCTTTCTTGTCAATATGTAGACACCAGTGTCTCTTTCTTGTCAATATGTAGACACCAGTGTCTCTTTCTTGTCATGTAGACACCAGTGTCTCTTTCTTGTCATGTAGACACCAGTGTCTCTTTCTTGTCAATATGTAGACACCAGTGTCTCTTTCTTGTCATGTAGACACCAGTGTCTCTTTCTTGTCAATATGTAGACACCAGTGTCTCTTTCTTGTCAATATGTAGACACCAGTGTCTCTTTCTTGTCATGTAGACACCAGTGTCTCTTTCTTGTCATGTAGACACCAGTGTCTCTTTCTTGTCATGTAGACACCAGTGTCTCTTTCTTGTCATGTAGACACCAGTGTCTCTTTCTTGTCATGTAGACACCAGTGTCTCTTTCTTGTCAATATGTAGACACCAGTGTCTCTTTCTTGTCAATATGTAGACACCAGTGTCTCTTTCTTGTCAATATGTAGACACCAGTGTCTCTTTATTGTCATGTAGACACCAGTGTCTCTTTCTTGTCAATATGTAGACACCAGTGTCTCTTTCTTGTCAATATGTAGACACCAGTGTCTCTTTCTTGTCATGTAGACACCAGTGTCTCTTTCTTGTCAATATGTAGACACCAGTGTCTCTTTCTTGTCATGTAGACACCGGTGTCTCTTTCTTGTCATGTAGACACCAGTGTCTCTTTCTTGTCATGTAGACACCAGTGTCTCTTTCTTGTCATGTAGACACCAGTGTCTCTTTCTTGTCATGTAGACACCAGTGTCTCTTTCTTGTCATGTAGACACCAGTGTCTCTTTCTTGTCATGTAGACACCAGTGTCTTTTGTTGAGATTCTGAATTCTTAACTCCCATGAGTCCCCATCTTTAAACCAATCCAGTGACTTTAATGGGTGAAGGGCTGAGCATGGATCAGATTGCAAATACCATAGTTTATTTATTTCACTGCAGATAGTCTACATATTACATTTAAAATCATCCTTAACCCTTAAATTCAATTAATTCTTTCAATGGACTGAAATCTTGTTTTATTTGATGGCCTCCCTGCCCTGGCATTTGGCCTTTGTGCCCTAAAAAATGGAAAAAACACCAAAGGCCAAGTGGCCTTGCCCCTATAAAATGACGAAAGTCCAAGCCTGAACACAACAGAACGTAAACAACAGGTCCTCACAGTGTCATGCACTGTGGTGCCTCTGGCACTGGGTGGCGCCCAGGAGCCAGCCGGTCAGCCTTCATCCTGGCACAGTGCCAACAGCTCAGCTCCACAAAGCCTGGGAAAAGCACTGCTATGCCCATATAAGGCTGCAATCCATCCGCCTCTCTCTCTCTCCCCTCTTCCACTACCACTCTCTCCCTCTTTCTCTCCTCTTCCACCACCGCCAAACTCTTTTTCTCTCTCTCTCTCTCTCTCACTAAGTACATGTACTGAAGTACTGTACTTAAGTACAATTTTTAGTTACTTTGAGATGTAGTGCTGAACTCCACTTACTTTTGCTGATTTTTATCATCATTACAAAACATTACATTAAGTACTTAATGATAAGCTTTACTTTGGGCTATTCTAAAGTAACCAGATCTACAACCTCACGGCCTGTCACATCATCAGGTCGCATTGTGAGCTTGTAGATCTGCTATTTAAAAAAGAAATAAAATACAAAACATTTGAGTACGTTTACTGTTTCTGTAAGTACATATTGATGCCAATACTTTCGTACTGTCAGTCAAGTACAAATTGGAATACAGGACTTTTACTTGTAAGCAGTGGTGTAACATTTCTAAGTACATTTACTCAAGTACTGTGCTTCAGTAAATTATTCTGGTATTAATTTTATTGAAGTATTTCCAATACTTTTATTTCTATTCCATTACAACTCAGAGAAAAATATTGTACTTTTTACTCCACTAGAATGACTTGGAAACTTTAGTTAGTTACTTTGTAGATTTGGATTAGTATGACAAAACATACATTAACCACTTCAGCCCTATATACATTTCAGCCATTTGAAAATAGCCGATCTACAAGCTCACAGCGCGTCGCAATGCGACGCGCTGTGAGCTTGTAGATCGTCTATTTTCAAAATATTTTGTATACATCTTATACCTTTGAAAACGCGTGAAATGGGACATTCTGCATGATGAGCACTTTCTACTTCTGGTACTTCTAAGTACATTTTGATGCCGATACTTTTACTCAAGTACATTTTGAATTCCAGACTGTTACTTTGTAACGGTTACTTTGTAACAGAGTATATTTCTACATCATTGCGGTATTGATACGTCTACTTACCTAAAACTAACCGTGGGTACATTTTCCCACCACTGCTTGTAAGAGAGTATTCTTATATAGTGGTATTGCTATAGAGTTTACTTCTTTCACTACTGCTCTCTCTCTACCCCCCCCCCCCTCTCTCTCTCTCTGGGTTATATTTACAGAGTAGCTTCTTGGCTCAGCGACCTTATTAGGAGCTCAGCCCTGGTTGTCAGGAGACCATCTCCCCCTGCAAGACAGTGGTCCACACACACACACACACACACACACACACACACACACACACACACACACACACACACACACACACACACACACACACACACACACACACACACACACACACACACACACACACTTCCCACTGTAGTGAAACCAAGAGATTTTTTTGCTCAAATCCTGGCTATACTATAGTGTCCCCTATTCTGGGGGGAGCGGGGTGGGCGACCGTTAATAGCGTTGATCTACAAGCTCACAAGCTTTTGTAGATCGGCTATCTTTCCTCAAGAAGAGACTTGGTGTAGAGGGGGAGGAAAGAGGACAGGGACCCATGGACAGGAAATGTGCTCTCTCTCTACCTCTCTCTCCCTCTCTCTCTCTCTAGCAGGGACAGAAACAGACAGAATAATAACTGCTAAGTGCTAATAAGTAAATAAATAAATAGCAGGACAGTCGCTGTACAGTAAACACTTCATTCTGTGGCGGTGATGTCATCGGCATGGCGGTGATGTCATGAACAACATGAACGCTTAGACCAGATGATGATGATGATGATGATGGTGATGATGCAGGACATCTGGTTTAACAGTAATATGAATCTTATCCACTAGCCTAAAGGGGAATTCCCCCTCTTCGGCCGGGGCGGAGATATGAGGGTTTTTGGTCATCAGGCAGAGGCTCTGAGCTAGCCTTGGCGAAGCCCCGGGGCCGATTGATCTACAAGCCCACAACGCCTCGCAGCGCGAGGTGTTTTGGGCTTGTAGATCTGCTATTTTTGGGTAAAGTTCTCCTCAGAAAAGGGATGCTAGGTTTCGAGTGGTTATGGTAAAAAGAAAAATCATATCACATAAAGATTTTTCAAAAGGGCACTTCTGGTCAAGAGGGCAAAGGGCAGGAGTCTATCTGTGCACGTCCCTGGTCTTAGACGTGCATTAGGTCATGATATTTTGTTTTTCCCCTGCCCATATACCTTGCCATACCCAATTGACGCCCCTGAATGAATGAATGAATACTTTATTTCGGTCATTTGGCCATGTACAGAGTTTGACATTTCCAAAAATAAAAATAAAATTCATGGACCGAAAAGGTGTAGGCTGAAGCCGTAGCTTATAATGCCTACCCTTATAATGTTATAAAACAAACAATAACAAAACATCAATCAATACTCAAAACAAAACAAAAACAAAACAAAGACAAAGACAAAATTTGTCTTTTCATCTACAAAAAATAACATGTAATGGTTTATAATATTTTTTTATATGTATCTATTATATTATCTTTAAACATTTTCTTGAATTTATAGATTGAACTGCATTTCTTTAGGTCATTTTCACAACTATTCCATATTTCTCTTGCCATAACAGATGTACATCTCTTTTTAATATTTGTTCTAGCTATAGTAATTCCAAACATAAGTATACCCCTCAGCTCATACTGATTTTCTTTAATTTGGAACAGATTCTGAATGCATCTTGGAAGCAGTTTCTGTTGTGCTTTGAAAGCTAATAAAACCGTTTTCTGTGCTACTATATCATAGAATTTTAAGGTATTATACTTAATAAAGAGTTTATTAGTTGGTTCATAATAACCTGATCTATTTACTATCCTTATAGCTTTCTTCTGTAATATAAAAATAGGGTTGGTATTCGTTTTGTATGCATTTCCCCATATCTCCACACAATAATTAATGTATGGAACTATGAGTGAACAATATATTAAATACAGTGCTTTCTGGCAGAGGATATATTTAGTTTTATATAATATTGCAATAGTTTTTGACATTTTTATTTTTACATTATTTATATGTGATTTCCAACATAGTTTATCATCTATTATTACTCCCAAAAACTTATTTTCATATACTCTTTCTATTTCCATACCACTGATTTTAATTGTAGCTTGATTTTTTATTTTCCTGGTGCCAAATATTATATAGTTTGTTTTAGTTAGATTCAATGATAGCTTGTTAATGTCAAACCACGTCTTTATTTTCTTCAATTCCCCTTCCACTGCATTCAGAAGCTGCTCCAAATTCTTCCCAGAACAATAAAGGTTTGTATCATCAGCAAACAAGACATACCTCAATGTTGGTGACACTCTACAAATCTCATTTATATATAGTATAAATAATTTCGGACCTAGAACCGAACCTTGCGGGACGCCGAAGGTTACTTTTTCTAAACCAGATTTTTCATTATTTATTTGCACATATTGGTATCTATCCTCTAGGTAACTTTTTATCCATGAATTAGCTATCCCTCTTACCCCGTATCTATCAAGTTTATTTAATAATTTGCTGTGGTCTATTGTGTCAAATGCTTTTTTTAAATCAATGAATACTCCCACCGTATATTCGCCATTTTCAATGGCAGTAGATATTCCCTCAACTAGTTCCATTACCGCCATTGTAGTTGATCTATTTGCTCTAAACCCATATTGGTGATTGCTCAAAATGTTATGTTTATCTAGAAACTGATCGAGTTTTTTAACAAATAGTTTTTCAATAATTTTGGAAAATTGTGACAGTAGAGAAATTGGTCTGTAGTTGTTGAATTGATGTCTATCTCCGTTTTTGAAAATGGGAATTACTTTTGCAGTTTTCATTTTGTTTGGAAAGATACCTGTTTGAAAAGATTGATTACAAATGTGGGTCAGTGGTTTTACTATGTGCATTATTATATTTTTAACTAGTGACATATCTATATCTGTCCAGTCAGTAGACTTTTTGTCATTGAACTGATTTACTACTTCAATTATGTCTATTTCATTAATACCACTAATAAAAATTGAATAATAATTACGGTCAACAATATCCTCTATCCCATCCTTATGTGTCGGTTCCACAATCTCATTTGCCAAATTATATCCTACATTTGCAAAATATGTATTAAATTTATCAACAATTTCCTTTGGATTATTAATATTTTCATTATTGTCATTTATAAAATAGTTAGGATAGTCGGCTTTTGCAGTACCCTTTCTGATTATACTGTTTATTACCCTCCATGTCCCTTGAGTATCACTCCTATGGTGTTCCAGTAATTTGCGGTAATACTCCTTCTTCTGAAATCGTATAATATTTACCAATTTATTTTTATAAGTCTTATATCTATTTTCGGTTTCTTTTGTTCTATGTTTTAAAAAGCTTTTGTATAATAGATTTTTCTTTTTACAGGCATTTTCTATCCCCCTTGTTAACCATGGCTTATTGGCGTTCTTGTGTTTTGTGGCTTGTTTCCTTATGGGACAGTTTTTGTCATAGAGCTCAAGTAATATGGTTAGAAAAGCATCATAGGCTTTATTGGGATCTTCATTGGCATAAACCTCCTGCCAGTTCTGGTTTCTGAGGTCCAAGTTGAGGGCTGCAATAGTTTCCTGTGTTTTTAATCTGGAGAAATGATAGGTGTTTATTTTTGGTTCCTTTTTGTTCTTGAAAAAATTGTGGAAAATTGCAAAAACGGGAAGATGATCAGATATGTCATTTATCAACAGTCCTCCTGTTATTTCGCTGTCAATTTCGTTTGTAAATATATTGTCTATTAAGGTTGCAGTGTCTATTGTTATTTTCATTTTCATTCCAAAAAAGGAAATGGCATGCAATATTGTATTTCCAAAAAATCAAAAAATATATTATCCATGCAGGAGAGACGAAAAAAACAAAACCAAGAGGCAGTAGAATAATTTCAAGCAGGAAAAAAGGAGAATTGTCATTCCATAAAAAGAAAGGGCATGCAATATTGTATTTCCAAAAAGTCAAAAAATATAGCATCCATGCAGGAGAAACGAAAAATAAGAATTTAGTATTCCAGTATGATCCTTGCAGGAAAAAAAGCGAATTTTCATTCCAAAAAAGGAAATGGCATGCAATATTGTATTTCCAAAAAATCAAAAAATATATTATCCATGCAGGAGAGACGAAAAAAACAAAACCAAGAGGCAGTAGAATAATTTCAGGCAGGAACAAAAAAAACTCTATTCCATGCAAATCGGTGCAGCTTCCATGCAGAGATAGATAGATAATTGCGGAGGAAATTATAACTATTGGGCAACTGCCAATGCTTGAAAAAAAAACTAGCCTTAGTTTCTGTCCCACAAAAACGAGAACAAAGGAAAAAACAAAAAAAAGAATCATTAGGTGTTGAAAAAATATTCTTTATGATTCATCTTCACCAGGGACTCACTGGTATGCGTCTAGGTCTTTAAGCTCTCTTACCGTCAGTACTTTTGCTTCTTCTGGTGAGTCTCCGTTGAGTCGAATCAGGACTTTGCAGTTCCTGGTCCAGGTGGATTGAATCTTTTTGTTTTTTCTTAAGATGCGGGCCTCTCTGGCGATCTCTGCGTTTCTTTTTGTCAAATGTTCATTAACATAGACGTTGGATCCCTTCAATTTCTTTCCTTGCATCAGAAGTTCCGCTTTTTGTTTGCGATTTCCAAAGCGAACAATGATGGCGGGCTGGGCTTTACGGTCCTTCCTAGGGAGAGTGTGACAGGCGACGATATTCTGGGCATCCAGGTGGATTTCTTTGCTCTCAAAAAACTGTATTACTTGCTCTTCAATTGTTTGTTGGTCCTCCGACGGTAGATCTGCGCCGCTTCCATCTGTAGCCACAGCCCTTGCATAGGTCCGTGGCTTGACACTCAGGCCGCTGATTATCACATCCTCGATTCTTGTGTACTGCTCTAGTTCATCAACTCTCCGTTCAAGTCCATCGATTCTTGCATCTTTCTCTTTTACCAGTGACCTGAGCTGCTTAACTTCTTCCATCAGGGCTGGCAGCATGGTTACCTGTTTAGCAACCGAGCTCAGCTCAGCCGACATGAAGTTCAGAGATTTTTGGATCTCCTCCAGCTCTTTCTCAACTTTATTCTTTGTCATTTTTGCTTCTTCTTTCGTGTCGTTTCTCAATTTCCAAACTTTAGGTTCTCTAGGCTGTGACATTACCTGTCATTCTTTGTCCTTCTTTGTTATTATTTGCGTTCAGAGTGCAGAGCGTGAGCGTTTGAGTTAAAGCTATGCTCTGTAACTTTCATGTCCCAGATTCAAAACCCTGAGGTGAGGGCCAGTATATTTCCACACTCACTCCAGAAACCCAATGCAATGTGGCCCCTCTGGAGTGAGTGTGGAAAAATAGTGGCCCTCTCCATCATCAAAGTTTCCCTTTGCATAACATTGCATATATATATAATACTGTCGGGCATTGGTGGACAGTAACAGAGTAAATGTACTTGAGTATTGTACTTGAGTACAGATTCTGAGGATCTGTACTTTACTTGAGTATTAGATTTTTTTGATACTTATTACTCTTACTTGAGTACATTTCCAAGAAATGTTTTTTACTTTTACTCAAGTACATTTCTAGGAAGGCTGTAAAGTACTGAGTACTTTTAAGCCCACTCCACTTCCACACCAATGATTCGCCATGCAACTCCTTGCAACATAGTTGCAAGGAGTTGTAGGTTGCAAGGAGTTGTAGGTTGCAACTCCTTAAGGAGTTGCATTGGTGCGGTTGACCTTAAAACGGTTTTGTTGCAAGGAGTTGTGACTAATTGCCTTGGTGCCGTTTTGGCCTTTAGGTTGGATGTTTTCTTGTCTTCCCTAAAATGCAATTGGCCTAACTTCTGCTGCTCGAGAAAAAAAGGACGCTTCACCGGTGCGCTTCAATGTTGTAGCGCCTAAATTCCGCCGTTTTTGGGCGGTGTAACCGCCCCTATATGTGAGGTTGGGATATTAACATTTGCTGCACTGTGATTGGCCACCCATTGTACCCCCCTAACCCTGCACTGTGATTGGCCACCCATTGTACACCCCTAACCCCTACACATTAAATGCAAATCTATACTTTTCTTTAAGTGAGCTTCCATCACTGTGATGACCACTAGCTGCACTGTGATTGGCTGACTCTATTCAGCACTGTGATTGGCTAGCGAGACACATGACACATGTGCATAGTCCTATAAATAGGACTATGCACTTAAAAAAACACATTTATGTTTTTTTTTAAGTGAGTCATGGGTCTGTGATGACCACTGTGACCACACCGCCCACTTCACACTGGGTGTGTTTTTTGGGGCGGTGTAGCCGCCCCCTATAAGTGAGTTTTGGACACCGACCAAAAAATGTGTGTACCCCCTAACCCTTCCATTGTTAATGCAAATCGATACTTTTTTCATATCAGCCAATCACATTACAGCTAGTGTCATCACCACTAACTGTAATGTGATTGGCTGACTTTGCAAATTCAGGACTGTGATTGGCTAGCGAAACACATGACACATGTGCAGCCCTATGAATAGCAGTATGGACTTTAAAAAAAGTAATGTATCCTTTTTTTAAAGTGAGTCATGTTGTGATGACCACACACCGCCCACTTCACACTGGGTGTGATTTTTTTCTTCTTCTCGCCGTTTGGTGCCCTCCCCAAGGTTGGTGCCCTGTTCTGCGCTGCTTTTATCTGCCAGATTGGGACGTTCACGGCATATTTTGCACCATCACGGTGCATTCATCATCGGTGACGAGTGCCTGGAGAGTCGCGCGACTGACAGTGTCAGGATTCGAGGCAACAATCCCGTGCACTGCAGCATGGGTGTGTATTGTGTATGGGCGTGCATCACCGTGCATGTGTGAGTGTGGCTTCAGGAAGTAAATTCCTAGCCTCGATCTCCAGGCTTTTATTTTTTTAGTTTTGCTAAAAAATAAAAGCTTGGAAATTCCTGTCCCAGCTGTTGGTACGCAAAAGCGCCTCGCATCATCTGATGTGCCGCGCATTATTTATTTTGGGTGCGCATGCGCACCTGCACACCAGTTAAGTGCACCCCTGTATATAATACACCCTACATAATAACTATATTGGATCCATTGGAACACAGTTTTGGACATACACAGCTTCCACCCGACAGTGACGACATGAACAAGTCATGTTCTACAAAGTGGACACAGTCTCTTGGTTTAGGTGCTGACATTCATTTAATATATTAGAAAACCAACAATTGTGAAAAAGACTAAAGATGAAAACACTTCATTTTGACGTTATTATTATTCAAGACTAATATTATTTTATACACATACAATATACAATAACCACACTCCCTTACAAAAAAGTGAGCAATCTGACAATGGACAGGAACATATGAAAATATCTTTTTTATCATATTAATGGTAATAATTAAAAACAATGCATAGCATAATAAGCTTTTACACAACAGCAACAATTCTATATTGTGCAACAATGACCGTTGACCTTCAGCCCTGGCTGACATGTAAGAGCTCTGATTAACTCCTCCCCCTACAAGTGGGAAGGGCTCTGCTAACTCCTCCCCCTGCAAGTGGGAGAGGCTCTGCTCAACCCCTCCCGCTACAAGTGGGAGGGGCTTTCCAAACAGAGGACAGGACATTAGCTCTTGCAGTGAAGTTTAAAGTGCTTCTGGATCTGCGGTCATTAATGCCTCATTAAGGCCTCGTCGTACGGCGGTGTTTCGCGCTATTTTCGGCGCAAGACAACGACGTTGCGACAAAGTACAAGGGGCCGTGTCCACAGAAAGCTTTTAATGAGCAGAGGAACGTTTTGGATTATCGTGTTGGGAAGCGCCGCTCGCACACAGCGTTTACTGATGCCCGCCACGTTCGAACACGTCAACGGTTGCTGTATTCGAGCCTCGCGTCATCTGCGTTATTAGCAAAAATAGCAGGGATGCACCGATATGGAAATTCTGGGCCGATATCGATACCGATGTTCAAAATAACAATTTCGCTGATAGCCGACACCGATATTGGTTTATTTTGTTCTTGTTGTTATTATTTCCCCCTTTTGTGCGAGTGAAAAAAAACATAACTGTACCAAATCTGCAGCTGTGTAGGCTGCAGATAACCAACACACCAACAGATAAACATCGGCTACTGCCATCGGTGAATGTCAACTTATTTGCAGATACCGTTATTTACAGATACCGGCAAATATCGCCCGATACCGACACGTGTCCGATATATCGGTGCATCCCCAACACATATCCTAATAACAGTAAACATGGACTTGTCACGGTTGTGGTAACGACGTGTAGTAAATGGCCGGGTCTTCACACACACAGCCAGAAGAGTCAAACGTGACAACTGATACGCTCCTCTCCGAAAGTTGAACTATTTTCTACTTGAAGCACCCAGAGCGCTGCGTCAAAAAAAAAAACACAGGGACACCTAGAGCCCTGAAACTGGATGCCGGGAAAAGATGCGTTCCAGCGACGTGTTTTCTAAAGGTTGGGATCCGGGTTCCTCCGGTTCCAACTTTGAGAGACCAGAATCGGTTCCATCACATTTTGGAAGCGTTTCCCGAACCGTTTTTTGTGTCACGATGTCAGAGCTGGTTATGTGGACTTCGCTTCTGCTATACAATTACAGTACCGGTGGTTCTCAAACTTTTTTAATTTCACGGACCACCGTAACTCAGGGCCCTGCTTTGCATGTCTCAAGTACAAGGTCTTATGACTTACCTTAAGACCTGGAGGCGTGGCCAATGCTGTTTGGCCACTCGAAATAGCTAAAACAGCATTGAGCACGCCCCCAAGTGTCAAGTTAAGTCATAAGACCTGGTACTTGAGACGTGAAAAATAGGGCCCTCAGAGTTACGGACCCTGGAAGCGTCCATTCGGAAAAAAAAAACCTTTAGGAATCGATTAAGGGAACCGTTAAGGAATCAAACCGTTTAAGAGGAAAATCGTTTACGGAACCGGAATCGTTACAAATCCTGAAGGATCCCAAACCTAGTCTTTCACCATAGAAATGAAAGAACAGAAAGGCACTGACAGCAACAAAAAAAAAGTCTTTCTGCGGACACGACCTCTAAATGGGGCGTAAGAGCACGGAGTGAGTGGTCTGTGGTCAAACATACGTGCGCGGGGGGGATGGGGGATGGGGGGGGGGGGTTTGGGGGGGAGGAGTGCATAGGTGGACAGAGGTAGGTGGGTTCAAAAACACTCTTATTATAAAATCTGAATCAACTTCATGGACCTTCCTGTCTTCAGGACCTTCGTTCAAAGCAGTGGTTCTCAACATTTAGTTTTTTTTTAGGCTACGGGACCCCCGTATCTGTACGCTGAGTGTACAGATCCAAGACATCCAAGACCTCACCTTAATTAAAGGGATATTTCACTTTCAAGCATGTTTGGGGTCATTATAACGTCTACTTAGGCTTCTGTGTTTCACCACAGACAGTTTTTAAGTTGCTCGATTCAGTATTTAGTTATTTGATATTCATTTTATCAGACACGACCCCTTTCCTATACAAACCCATTGTAACTTCAAACTCCATTTCAACCTCGATAGATCCATCGAAAACACCCGTCCTTGGTTCTGGTCACTGATATTGTCCTTTTAATGCGTGAGGGGGCCGTGTTTTTTTTTTCTCCAATTTTCCAATTCCAATTTTAATAAATGTTCTATATTTTTTGGGGGGAAATTTAAAAAATAAAATAAAATAAAAGATATCTGGTGACTGACTGTATCAGTCTCCAGAACCAATGACGGGTGTTTTCCATGAATCTAACTTGGTTAAAATGGAGTTAAAAGTTACAATGGGTTTGTATAGGAAAGGGGGCCGAGTCTGATAACATGAATATCAAATATCTAAATACTGAATCAAGCAACTTAAAAGCGGTCTGGGGTGAAACATAGAAGCCTGAGAAGAAGTTAAAATGACCCCAAACATGGTTGAGACATGTTAATCCACTTAAACCCTATAGGCGTGGTTAACTGGAGTCCCTCTGGGCTGGTACGCTAGTCCTTTTTTTTGCTCTAAATTAAATATCTTTGTTGAAAAAAGCCCGATCTATAAGCTCACACAGCGCCCTTTGTGTTGTGACGCGTTGAGCTTGTGGATCTGCTATTTTCTGGCAACTTTTTTCTCAATACGCAGAATACGGATGCTGTGCGGTTTAAAAACCAGTGGTTCTCAAAAGTTGGGTCCAGGGAAGGGGTTCCAAACGGGACTCTTACAGGGTCTGTAGCTCTGAGAGTGTACACATTTGTACACTCTCAAGAGTTATGGCGGTCCTTGAAATTAAATAGGTTTGAGTGGGGTCCGGGGACACCCAGGGGTCCGTGAGGGGCTACCAGGGGACAGTTTTTTGAAAAAAAAATATAAAAAATATTTTTTAAAGATTTTTCAAAAATAGCAGATCTACAAGCTCGTAGAGCGGCACTCGGTGCCGTGCTACGAGCTTGTAGATCTACTATTTTTGAATAGCCAAAGAAATATAAAGTGACAAAGATGCGTTCCAGGTCTTAATGGGTTAATACTTTGGCTATTCAAAAATAGCAGATATACAAGATCATAGTGCGGCTTGTAGATCTGCTATTTTTTTTTTAAATGTGTGCAAATCTTTAAATATGTATATATTTTTAAAGCTAATATTTCTAACTCAAATCCTTGCTTCTGGGGGGATCCCTGGCAAAAACAATTTCAGATGGGGGTCCGCGGCCAAATTAATGTCAATTTGGGGGTCCTTCCTTGGCATGGAAACGTTTGAGAACCACTTGGTTTGGACTCAGAGAGTCACCCTACCCACCCTGCTTCATCCACCGTGAAGGGCCCTTTACGGGGTCCCAGAATTCTGGGACCCCCTGGTGGTCCCCAGACCCAATGTAGAGAAACGAGTGCTTTGTAAAAAAAGGAGCATTCCACCCATTTTCAGCCTCATCTTCCATGTAACCGGTTCACACTAATGTCTCGTTATAAGATATAAGCAACCATTTCCGTCTTAACTAAACTCTGCTTCTCATTGGTTGGATCCGTGGAACAGTTCCGGAAACCACGCCTACCTAAGTGACATCATCATCGATGTGGGCGGATTCCGAGCTTAATGGAAACTACTGCCTGTCTGTTCCTGGAAAGTTAGCACGCTGAAATAGAAGACGTAGTTCACGCATAAAAAACAAAACGAGAAAAGACGTCTCGTTTAGAAGTGACCACCGATGATGTCATCGGTAGGAAGCACGTTTTAAGAAGCATCCGCAGTCGACAGAAATGACATCGACTAGTCCCATAGTGAGCATTAGTGAGAGGATCCATATATGGAGATGTTGAAAAAAGCTGAAATGTTCCTTTAAGATAAGATAAAACAAAACAAAACTAAAACAAGTCTGAGACATGTTGTTGAGCCTTGCGTATTGATTTGAAAAATCAAAACCAAACTGGTGGGGGTGGGGTCATTATCCGATGACGTTCTACACTAAAACCCTCCAGTGGATTGGATGGTTAGATTCAGTGGTTCTCAAAATGTCTTCATGTCAGGGATCCCCAAATTGATACATGATATTAGCCTGCGGACCCCCATATTAAAGATTATGCCAGGGACCCCCATAAGAGAAGTTTTTTTTGTGATTCTCAGACTTTTTAAATTCAAGGACCCCCAATTTGACATATTATGTCAATATATCAGGGCACTATTTGATGCAATTATTTTTTCTATCTATGAGACCTCCAATCTACACTGTAACATTGCCAGTGTTAATTTAACTCAGAGAGTGTACAAATGGAACCAAATGGACCCATAAGGGTTCATTTTGTTCCATTTGTACACTCTCAGAGTTACAGACCTGTAAGGGTCCAAAAGTTGGTTCTTACTGTAAATTTGTGGATTGGGGACCCCCCAGAAAAAAACCCACGGGGGGGTCCGAAGACCCCACTTTGAGAACCACTGGGTCAAGAAGAACGGAGGCTGAGGAGGATCATTAAATCGTCAAATTCGTGGGTTAAAAAAAAAAGAAAAATCGTGAAAACTTCGCGTGAATGTGTGAACCACAAAGAAAATAACACTGGACGTGGGGAAACTAACTGGAGCCACCGAGTCGACCTCTGTGTTTTTTTAACGGAATGTGCAACGAGGAAGTGATGCACGCGTTAGGAATGTGTGTGTGCACTACGTCAATGTTCCCCTGGTGGCGCCCCCTGGTGGTCAGTCGTGCACGGTGGTGTGCACACCCGTCATGCTGTGGGAGGGACTTAACTGGGAACTACCCAGAAAAAAAAAGCCTCTCGTTTGTATAACTAAAAGATTTGTGGAATTTGACACGGTGGTGTACCTCAAGGATCTTTCCTTGGTCCCCTGCTCTTCCTGATAGACGTTAAATTACTCGTATTTAACGTCTAATAACATGTTTTTTGTTTTTGTCCTGTTTGCTGATGATACTGTTATATTTCGGTCAGACAAAAAGAAACCTACGATGGTGCGATTGTTAAAAACAAAAAAGCGTAACCGAATGGACCCGTTAAACATTTCTAAACTATAATGCCCGACTCATACTTAACCCATTCAATCCGGGAATGCATCTCTGTCGTTTTAGATTTCTTTGGCTATTCAAAAATATTTTTGAAAAATCGTGAACATCTTTGAATATATATATTTTTAAAGCGAACATTTGTAAAATATTTTTGTTCCAGGGACCTCCCCAGAAGCAAAGAGTTCCAAATGTTTTGCAAACATTTTCAAGATTTTTCAAAAATAGCAGATCTACAGGCTCATAGCGCGACACTCGGTGCCGCGCTATGAGCTTGTATATCTGCTATTTTTGAATAGCCAAAGAAATAAAAAAATGACAAGAGATGCGTTCTCGGATTGAATGGTTTAAATAGCGCGCCAGTGTCTCACAGGATCTATAAGCTCACAAACAGTGAGCTTATAGATCTGCTACGTTCGTTAGCGAGACTACTGACGCGCAGCGGGCGTATAAAGTCAGGCTTTCGGAGTGAATTGTTTGTCCTGCCTCGGTTGTCGTCGTCGTCGTGACATTCTGCGACTCTCTCTCTCTCTCTCTCGGTCTCTTTCTCTTTGGCACTTGGATGGAGGGATGTAAAGAAGGGAAGGCGAGACGGAGGAGGATGGAGGGATGATGGCGTCTCTCTCTCCTATTTGGAGAGTTTGCTGATCACGCGGATCAGCGCACCGTTCTCGTCTTTAAGACGCTGGTTGTCGGCTCTCAAGTCTCCCAGGACCTGGTGAGAGACGGAGGGTTGCTTCAAAACATGGACTCTATGAGACGCTTCTTTATGGGAATATATCTATCTATCTATCCATCCATCCATCCATCAATGTATCTATCTATGTATCCATCTATCTATCAATGTATCTATCAATGTATCTATCTACCTATCTATGTATCTATGTATCTACGTATCTATCTATCTATCTATCTATCTATCTATCTATCTATCTACGTATCTACGTATCTACGTATGTAACTATCTATCTATTAATCAATCTACCAATGTATCTATGTATAGGCCTGTCACAATTATTACATAATCGTCTAAAAGCAATTATTTGAGATAATCACAATTATTTTTGCATCGTCATCATCGTTTCCATGTTGAAAAATGCTCACACATTTTCAAATATTAAAAAAGCAGATACACAAGCTTACAACGCGTCACTTTGTGACGCGTTGTAAGCTTGTAGATCAGCTAATTCGGCTTTTCTTTACATGTATAAAATGATTAAAAATGACAATAATGTCTTTGTAAATTTCAGTTATTTGTCATATCTGTCCTGTGCAACTTTTGTTTACGAAGCCTAAAAGGCTTCATTATGTTCCAATGTTCAGCGGCCAAACAATTAAAGGTAGGGTAAGTGATACTTTTTGGTTAAAACAAAAAGTATTTTGTTAAAAGGTTAAAGCACTATATTCTGATAGTAATCATTGCTATAGAGTGTTTGTTCAGTAACAGGAGTCTCCCCGTCTCTCCAGCTATTTAATAAACAGAAAATACATTTTTCGGTAGGTGTCAAAATCTCAGCCAATCAGGAGAAAGTACACATTTTTAAGCTTCACTTGTATAGTGTTCCAGTTCCAATTTTGCCTGCTCATTTCTTAGTGTCATCACTTCCAATTTCACTTGTTTAATCTATATTCTGATTGAGTTCTCTATCCTGATTGGATCAAATTGGAAATGAAACTGAAACGAAAATGCATTTTCTGTTTTATAAAGAGCTGGAGAGACAAGGAGACTCCTTTTACTGAACAAACACTCTATAGCAATGAGTACTATCAGAATATAGAGCTATTCAACACTTATTTTAACCAAAGAAAATCACTTACCCTACCTTTAAATCCTTAATCACAATTAATTGAGTGACAATTTATCGTCAAATTAGATTTGTAATCGTGACAGCACTATCTATCAATCAATCGCCAAATCAAACCAGGGAGAAAGATAATGACTTGCCAGACATGAGAATAAACTTGAGATTAATACTAATAATGTAAAAAACGGTGTATCTCTCTCTCTCATTCTCATACTGTCTCTCTCATTCTCTCTCTCTCTCACCTTTAACTCCTCCTCCAACTCAGCTACACGTCGTTCCAACATCCTCCTCTCCTGATGAAGACCATGGTGATGAAGACCACGGTGATGAAGACCATGGTGGAGGGGGAAGGAAGGGACAGAGGGTTAGAGGACGGTAGAGGAAGCAGAGATCAGAGGAACACAGTGATGATGAAGAAGCAGAGATCAGAGGAACACAGTGATGATGAAGAAGCAGAGATCAGAGGAACACAGTGATGATGAAGAAGCAGAGATCAGAGGAACACAGTGATGATGAAGAAGCAGAGATCAGAGGAACACAGTGATGATGAAGAAGCAAAGATCAGAGGAACACAGTGATGAAGAAGAAGCAGAGATCAGAGGAACACAGTGATGATGAAGAAGCAGAGATCAGAGGAACACAGTGATGAAGAAGAAGCAGAGATCAGAGGAACACAGTGATGAAGAAGAAGCAGAGATCAGAGGAACACAGTGATGAAGAAGAAGCAGAGATCAGAGGAACACAGTGATGATGAAGAAGCAGAGATCAGAGGAACACAGTGATGATGAAGAAGCAGAGATCAGAGGAACACAGTGATGAAGAAGAAGCAGAGATCAGAGGAACACAGTGATGATGAGGAAGCAGAGATCAGAGGAACACAGTGATGATGATGAAGCAGAGATCAGAGGAACACAGTGATGATGAAGAAGCAGAGATCAGAGGAACACAGTGATGATGAGGAAGCAGAGATCAGAGGAACACAGTGATGATGATGAAGCAGAGATCAGAGGAACACAGTGATGATGAAGAAGCAGAGATCAGAGGAACACAGTGATGATGAAGCAGAGATCAGAGGAACACAGTGATGATGATGAAGCAGAGATCAGAGGAACACAGTGATGATGATGAAGCTTTGGTTTCTTACCTTCTTCTCCAACTCCAGCAGAGCAGAGCAATCAGTGAACCTCTCCTGTCTCTGATGGACGGACAGACAGACAGACAGACAGACAGACAGACAGACAGACAGACAGACAGACAGACAGGCAGACAGACTGTCAGGACCAAAGAATCAAGCCATTGCCCTGCAGGCTCTAGTCCAGGGACCTTCAACGTTTTCAGGCCAAGGACCCCCTAGCTGAGAGAGAGATGAAGCAGGGACCCCCTATATTGTATAAAATTGTGTTTCAGATTTACATTTTTTTTTACTTGGTCTGCTCTTTTTTTCCTCTACACCTATACCCCTTTGCCAAAAATAGCCTAAATCAAGCCTCAGATATACTCATTCCAACTAACTTCTCTCTGGCTTATAAACAGGGGTGCACATAACTGGTGCGCAGGTGCGCATGCGCACCCAAAATAAAAAATGCGCACCACATCAGGCGACGCGAGGCGCTTTTGCGCACCAACAGCTGGGACAGGAATTTCCAAGCTTTTATTTTTTAGCAAAACTAAAAAATAAAAGCCTGGAGATCGAGGCTAGGAATTTACTTCCTGAAGCCACACTCACACAATCACTCTAAAGCACCCGTCGGCCCCATGTACAGCCATTAGGCACAGGGGTAGAGATATGACTCGCGTCGCCTCGCATTGCCTTGCTGCGTGCACGCAGCCAGCAGCGGCTGTTAGAGGCACTCGTCACCGATGATGAACGCACCGTAATGGTGCAAAATATGCCGTGAACGTCCCAATCTGGCGGATAAAATCAGCGCAGCAGCACAGGGCACCAACCTTGGGGGCTTTATCTAACAGCGTGAGAAAAAAAAACGGCGAAAATCGGCGGAATTTAGAAGCAGCGCGTCCTTTTTTTTCTCTCTCTCTCCCCCCCCCCCCCCCCCGTTGACAAAACTGTCCGGCTGAACCCCCCCCCCCCCCGTTGACAAAACGGGACGGGCGCCATGCGCACCAAGTCACATGTCCAGGTGCTCTTCTGCGTACCAGACCTAAAAAGTTATGTGCACCCCTGCTTATAAAGCACTTTCACCTGCAATACCACATTGTCCTGTTTGGCACGTGGCGCTATTGAGCCAGTTTGTATGCATGTTATGTCCTGGTTCTTTTTTTTTTAGTTGGAACTGAAGAACAGGAGGGATTGTATCACTTCTGACGTCACTTTCGGGTGCAAATCAGCTTGGTCTGTTTTGAGACCAATTTACATAAAACCCCAGATATGTTGTGAAAGCCTGAGTGCTCAAACTGGGGTATTTTATTGGATAGAAGAGAGGTAGGGGAGACCAAAAACACACAAAAAAGAAGGACAAGTTCAAATTCATGGTGTAGTCCCTATAATGTAGTTACTAGTCAGTCAGTGAGTTTGGACATGCAGGAAGGCATGTGTGCAGAAACACAATGAAGACTTTCAGCCTTTGGACGCTGCAGTGTAGAGCTGCCCTACATTCTGGAGGAGTGTTTTAAATGTCATCTGACCTTCTGGATGTGTGTGCGTGTGTGTGTGTGTGTGTGTGTGTGTGTGTGTGTGTGTGTGTGTGTGTGTGTGTGTGTGTGTCTGCGCGCGTGTGTTTTCGTTCCACTGCTTTTATTAAATGTCATGCAGTGAGAGGTAGCGTAGTTATTTATATTCCATCATGCTACAGTGTTGCTTGCCCACAACAATTGATCTGTTTGGCAAGCGACTCTTGTCGCATGATGGACTATACGTGTGTGTGTGTGTGTGTGTGTGTGTGTGTGTGTGTGTGTTAAGGACATAAATTCATACGCCAACATGTATAAGCACTCTTGTGCTTCAACTGCCACGTTCAAACTGTGCAATGATGAAAATGAAACTGCTTGCGTTTCTACTTGAAAGCCTTAAAGGTAATGTCCATAAACTACCGTAGTTGTTGTGAGAGGCCTGCAGATAACCAATAAGACAAGAGCTGATAGGGCTTTGGCTAAATTCAGTTCAGTGTCTGTGATGATGCTATATTATGGAGGAGACGATGCTGCCTGTATGTGAACGCAAATAAAGGTGTTAAAATCCAAAATGATTCCATGTCACCCCATGGAGAAAATTATTTTATTAATAATTTTTTTGGGGTGAACTATCCCTTTAAATGTGTGTGTGTGTGTGTGTGTGTGTGTGTGTGTGTGTGTGTGTGTGTGTGTGTGTGTGTGTGTGTGTGTGTAAGTACCTTCTCCAGCTCCACTCTGGTCTGGCTGATGATCCTCTGTGTGTCTTGAAGCTGAGAATGAAGCTGGTTGTTCTCCCTGGACACCTCCTCAAACAACTACACACACACACACACACACACACACACACACACACACACACACACACACAAATACGTATTACTACACTGATATACAGTGGTTTTATGAATGTCTACGTGTTGTGCTGTGAGCTTGTAGATCACCTAAACACAGAAACCTAACTGCTTTGTTTTATTATCTTCTTTTTTCTAACCCATTCAATCCGGGAACACATCTGTGTCATTTTAAGATTTCTTTTTATAAAAATAGATCTATGCCGCGCTATGAGCTTGTAGATCTGCTACTTTTGAAAAATCATGAACATTTTGGCAAATCTTTGAAAATATATATTTTAGAGCAAACATTTGTAACTCAAATATTTGCTTCTGAAGGGCGGTGGGGGGGTCCCTGGAACAAAGTGGTGCGCCGTGTCAAGGACCCCCAGAATGATATATGTATTTGACCCTCATCTCAAAATATGTTGTTCCAGGGACCCACAGAAGCACATATCGGAGTTAAAAATGTTTGCTTTGACATACACACACACACACACATATATATTCAAAGATTTGCACACATTTTCAATGATTTTTCAAAAAATAGCAGATCTACAAGCTCATAGGGCGGCACGCATGAGCTTATATATCTGCTATTTTTGAATAGCCAAATAAATCTTAAAATTACACAGATTAAAGGGGAAAATGAGTCCAGTGTCACCGGCAGCGAGCCTGTGACACGATCAATAATAATAATAATAATAATGATAATGATAATAATGATAATACCTTCTTGTAGTTTTTAATAATAATGATAATACCTTCTTGTAGTTTTTGCCCGCTGAGCCTCCAGCCGGGTCTGACCTGAGGGCAGTAAGGGGTCGGAGGTCAAAGGGCAACCATAGACAATATGCTGACAACAATGAGGTCATACAGTGGTACAGGTCAAAAGGTCAAACGAGTGAGTTCCTACCTGGAGGTTAACTGTCGCTCCGACTGTTTAGGAGAAAACAAACAGTTAATAGCCAGCAGTGGTGTAAAGTAACTAAGTACATGTACTCAAAGTGCTGTACTTAAGTACAGTTTTGAGGTAGTGTTACTTTACTGGAGTACTTCCAATTTTCAATAGTTTTTCTTGGACTCCACTACATCTCATTGACAAATATCGTACTTTTTACTCCACTACAATTATTTGAAAATTTTAGTTACTAGTTACTTTGTAGATTTTGATTATTATTACAAAACCACTTCAGAGCCTATACTCTAGCAATTTGAAAATAGCAGATCTACAAGCTCACAACGCGTAGCTTGTAGATCTGCTATTTTCAAAAGATTTTTATTCATGTAATGAAAACTCGTTGAAATGGTATCTTCTGCATAATGAGACTTACTTACTTTTGGTACTTTAAGTACATTTGGATGCCAATACTTGCTTTTTTTAAACTTTTACTCAAGTACATTTTGAGTACCAAACTTGTAACAGACTATTTCTACAATAGGGTATTGATACTCTAACTTAAGTAAAGAAATAGTTCTTCTTCCATCACTGGCAGTCAGAATGTCATGTTACACACACACACACACACACACACACACACACACACACACACACACACACACACACACACAACACACACACACACAACACACACACACACACACACACACCTGTGTATCCGTGGCGCTGCCAGGCACCTCGTCCTCTCCGCTGGGTTCGTTGTCGTCACTCTGCAGAGAGACAGAACACACCTGTCTCACTGCTTCCTGTCTCACTGCTCATGAAAAACTAGCTAATCTAAAGGTAGGGTACGTGATATTATTTCGTTAAAACAAAAAGTGTTTTGTGAAAAGGTTAAAGCTCTATATTGTGACAGTTATCATCGCTATAAATCAGCGGCTCTCAAACTATGGGTCGCGACCCAAAGTGGGGTCGTGGGAAGGCGCCGTTGGCGTCGCGCATTGGTAACCAAAAAAATAAGAACATTTTTTTTCTAATCAAGAAACGGTAAAAAAAACGTGAAGAGGACGGTCACTAGACTCCTCATACACACACAGCTCCGCCTCCAACACTGACCGAGAACAAGCAGCAGCAACACAAGCGACAAGACCATGGACCAGGGGTCTTCAACAGGGGGTCCGGGACCCCTAGGG
This sequence comes from Gymnoscopelus microlampas, assembly GCF_963454915.1. Lineage (NCBI taxonomy): Eukaryota > Metazoa > Chordata > Actinopteri > Myctophiformes > Myctophidae > Gymnoscopelus > Gymnoscopelus microlampas. Next base: position 5,610,932 of record NC_139943.1, on the reverse strand, counting down.
GGTCCTCAGAGTTACTACAGGGGGTCCGCCAAAATCTTTGTGTGATATATATCTTTTTTTTACATTAATCACTTGAACCCTAGCATCCCTATTCTGAAGAGAACTGTAGCCAAAAATAGCAGATCTACAAGCTCACAGAGCTTGTAGATCTGCTATTTTTGGCTAAAAAAATTAACTACCTAGGGTAGTTAATACCCTCACAAAAACATGCAGTAATCCTGGTCACTATACTGCCTCCCCCTGGTCAGCCAGGGCGCCTGATGGAGGGGAAAGGAACTGGTTGGAATAACGTGTTCCTTCCACGCGCTACGTCTAACGAGGGAACCTCCCCCCTGTCGGGTGATAAGAAGCGGCCTGCTTGCTCCTCATGCATTGAAGGAGGCATGAGCTTCAGCTTGGGCTCTCCCTAGGCTGGCAGAGGGAGAGTAGCGCCCAGGATTACATAGGCAATTGGCACTGGGTGAAAAAATATGGGTTACAAAATCGTGGGATAAAAATTATAAAGTAAAAAAAGATCTGCTATTTTTGGCAAAGAGTTATACACTAAGTGTGTAGAGGGAAAAAAATAGCAGCAAAAGTTGATCTGAAACACAATTTTATACAATATAGAGTAGGGGGTCCCTGCTTCATCTCTCTCTCAGCTAGGGGGTCCTTGGCCTGAAACCGTTGAAGACCCCTGCCATAGACTGTATAAAAGAGATGGACTCTAATAGATTTAATTCATTTAATTTAAATCATTCGATTATTCTTTTTAATCAAGTCCCAGCCCTAATAGTTATGAATAATTAGTTTAACCCATTAAGACCTGGCACTGTGTCATTTTTAGATTTGAGCTAAAAAGCATTATTTTACACTTTGGGCTATTCAAAAATAGCAGATATACAAGCTCATAGCGCGGCACCGAGTGCCGCGCTATGAGCTTGTAGATCTGCTATTTTTGAAAAATCGTGAAAATGTGTGCAAATCTTTGTAATATATATATTTTTAAAGCGAACATTTTTAACTCAAATCTTTGCTTCTGGGGGGTCCCTGGAACAAAATATTTTGGGATGGGGGTCCGCGGCCAAATTCATATCATTTTGGGGGTCCTTGACATGAAAAATATTGAGCACCACTGATATAGAAACATACGTTTCTCAGAAAACTGTTGGGATTTGGAAGACATTTCTAGAATCTCTTCTTCAGGTCTTAATGGGTTAATGGAAATGAGTTTAATGAAAAGTATATAATTATAATGAATAAAGAAGTGTTACGTACGGCTCCAGGGCGCTGTCCTCTCCTTCTGTTCCTCGCTTGCCTCCTCTCTCTGCTCTCTCTCGTCCATCGCTCCGTCTCGCTCTCCCCTGTATCCACCACGCCGTCTGGCACAGACAGGACACACCCCTTTTTCACTCAGCAGCCAATCAGCTATCTCAGGGTGGACAGTGGACACTCTACCCAGTTTGTTCTCAAAGTGGGGTGCGGGGGACCCCCAGGGGTCCTTGGGGGGGCGTGGTTCCAGGGGGTTAAAGTGGTTAATTTTAACCACTTTATACTTTGGGCTATTCAAAATATTCTAATCTATATTCTATTCTAAAATAGCAGATATACAAGCTCATAGTGCGGCTATGAGCTTGTAGATCTGCTATTTTTTTTTAAATCGTGAAACTTTGTGCAAATCTTTGAATATAATATTTTTAAGGCGAACATTTGTAACTCAAATCTTTGCTTCTGGGGTGGTCCCTGGAACAACATATTTTGACATGGGGGTCCCTGGAACAACATATTTTGACATGAGGGACCCTGGAACAAAACGTTTTTACATGGGGGTCCTTGGAACAAAATGTTTTGACATGGGGGTCCTTGGAAAAAAATATTTAAACATGGGGGTCAGCGGCCAAATACATATCATTTTGGGGGTCCTTGACAAGAAAAAGTTTGAGAACCACTGCTCTACCCACATGGCCACTGAGCTGGTAGAGTAGGGTTCAGTGTTGGTTCACCTAAAATCACAGTGTTCTCCACGTTACCTTTCTTGTCCGAGGTCTGCGTGCGTGGCGTGCCGGCAGGCTGCGTCAGGCCCAGCAGGTCCGACTTCTGAAGGCTGGCAATACGAGACCGCCAGCTCACTTCCTGTTTACACACACAATGACATCACAACACTAGTATGACATCACAACCCAGTATGACGCCACATAAGACCCGGTTCTGTCACGGACTCGGTTCCGAAGTTATCGAGACCCGAAAATCTATCAGGTTTGGGCTTCTGGAGACTCTTATCGGGCGAGACGAGAGTCGCCATTTAATCACATTTAAATGGTGTAATAAAGTTAAGCTGTCCAGAAAGTATACTCTGTAGTACAACGGTGTCGCGTGTTTCGCATCCAAAAAGAACTGATCTACAAGCCAACCATAAATAATGTGACACGTTATTAGTTTGTAGTTCTGATTCAGCGTCGCCTACCAATGACATCATCAAATCTGCGACCTCTCGTTTTACTCTTACTGATAAGCTAAAATATACATATTTAACATTCACCAACTCCATTTTTTTATTTAAAGGGCAAGACCACTTTGTTAGAGGTTTGGGTTGTGTAGTTACCTTGCCATTATGTAACTCCAAAGGTGGACAAGAAATCAAAAATAATTGCTCCATTGATTAGAAATTGATAATTCAAAATATGCTTCTCATTGACTTACATTGTACGCTGAAACAGCTCTCAAAGTCACTCTTTTAGCACGTAAATGGACGCAAACAAAGTTGATTCAGACAATATAGAACCTCACCAAACCCAGTACTGTTTTTTTTTTTTTTATAAAAATGATTGTGTTGTCCACCTTTGGAGTTACACCATGGCAAGGTAAATACACAACCCAAACCTCTACCAAAGTGGTCTTGCCCTTTTAAGTTAATAAATAAAAAGCAATACAGTTCTGTTAAGAATGTATCGTTGTCTTGCCTTTACACCAAATAATAAAAATATATAGCGGTAACGCAGATCCATAAGCGCCATCGATAAGGATATCGATATCAATAAAAATGTACGATCCCATCCCCAAGTATGACATCACGTTAACCCAGTATGACATCACATGATGACATCACAGGATGACGGTCACGTACCCCCTCCTCTGCTTTCTTTTTGTTGTCCTTCTCTTTGTCCTGTTCCCTCTCTTCTTCCTCCGTTTTCTTCTCTTTCCCTTTGTTTTCCTTGTTCTCTTTGTTTTCTTTGTTCTCCGTCGTCTTCATGCTCTTCTCTGCCTCCTGCAGGTCCGTCAGTGTCACTCCCTGTCAAACATCAAATAGTTCACACATTGATTAGCAATGAGATTAATTGCAGTTTAGCTGTAATTAAGCAAGGTGGCTGTAATCCGCGGTGGATAATCACCCTGTCGGGCTTTAATTTTCAATAATGACCACCTACCCGTTCATTATCCCGCTTATAACACAACTACTTAATGAATAAATAAATAAATTGACCCGAAAGTAACAACAAAACTAAGTATTTCCTTGCTTACGGCAATGAAATTATTCCATAAGTGTTGGTCTGGGCGGACAAGTTCGCCTCGGAAAACAAATTAAATTATGTCATAAGGTAACTGGAAGACTCGCCCCCAAAACACGCTCGCCCCCATTCTATATATCTATAAAACCGCCGGATTTGCCCCGGGGCGACTGTGTTTTGGGGCGAGTGTTTTGGTACTCCCCTGTTGTTGCGCCACGATAAACAAGGAAGTGTAGTGGATCAAATAGAATCACTTTTCGGTCATTGCATCGTCTATTTCTCACTTCAAATGTTTTCAAAAACATTCTTGAGAGCAACGTTTAGTTGTAAATTACAACTAACATGGTTTGTTTACATGGCTGTCATGTCGGATACATCATAAAATTCAAGCAACGCAGCAGGTGTTCTGAGCCTTTGATTAGACAGAGGTCTGTTATAGAGCTCATCGGTCATTATCCAGAAATAGCACTCCGCTAAATTCAGCGATTGACCAATCAGAATCAAGCATTTAACCAAGCCGTGTAATAATTATGATTAATCGTCAACATGCCGAAAATGTGCCCATTTCCTCTCTGTATGGCTGTGCAAACGTATAGACAAATGACCACGGATTCCAAAGTGTTCAGAGAGCAGGATGCAGGTACCTGAGTGGAGCGGCGGGATTGGCGAGCATGTCGGGAGCGAGCTTTACGCTGAGCCTCCGCCTCCTCATCCCTCACTGGTGTCAGGTAGGACCTGCACACACGCACATGCACACGCACACACACACACACACACACACACACACACACACACACACACACACACACACACACACACACACACACACACACACACACACACACAATACATTAAAAATAGGGGAAAAAACAGACAATCAACAGTCAGCAAAAACTATTTTTCACAACATCTGAGAGTTATGCTAAAAAAACACATAGACCACCCGCCCCCCGTAGAGACCACCTTCACAACACATAGACCACCTGTCCTCTGTACAGACCACCTTCACAACACATAGACCACCTGCCCCCTGTAGAGACCACCTTCACAACACATAGACCACCTGTCCTCTGTACAGACCACCTTCACAACACATACACAGAAAATGCATGTTCAGGTCAGGATACCAATTGTATCCAATCAGGAGCATGAGAGAACTCATACTGGATACAGGATAAACAAGTGAAAGTGGAAGTGATGACACAAAGAAATGAGCAGACACACAACTGGAACTGGAACACTATAAAAACTGAAGCTGATAAATGGGTGCTCTCTCCTGATCCAAACAACTTAGTAGTGTTGTAAAAGGGCAGTTTTTATATCAGCTTAGAACTATAGCCAAACTGAAACCCATTTTAACTCACACAGACCTAGTCACAGTAAAGGCCTTCGCACAAAAAAAAAACGCACAATATCATTTTTTAAAAGAACACATGGTTTTCTATGACCTCATGCACACCGGCTCAGAATTTGCCGTGCGGCAAGTGGCCAATCGAACCCAGTTCGATTTGTGCGTCTTTTTGCATGCGGTAAAAACTGATTGACCGATCGCACCCTGTCTGTAAAGCCCTTAACCCATGCTTTTATCACCTCTCATACTCTCTACTGCAGGGGTCTTCAACGTTTTCAGGCCAAGGACACCCTAGCTGAGAGAGAGATGAAGCAGGGACCCCCCCTATATTATATCAAATTTTGTTTCAGATTAAACCTTTTTTGTTTAATACCTTTGCCAAAAAAAAGGCGATCTACAAGCTCACAACGCCTCGCATCATAAACAATATGATATTAAATATTAAATATGTTTTTTAAATTCATGGTGTAGATCCTTTAAATGTGCTATATAAATTCACTTGACTTGACTTGACTTTACGTGATTGGCTAAGATTGCCAACCCACCTGGAAATGTATTTTCTATTCATTAAAGAGCTGGAGAGACAGGGAGACCCCCTGTAATTGAACAAACACTCTATAGCAACGATTACTAATCACAATATAGAGCTTTAATCTTTTAACAAAAAAAGAAAAAAAAACGTTTTGTTTCAACCAAATACTATCACTGACCCCATCTTTAACTGTGTGGTATGCTGGTGTAATTTAGCCTCCTGGCCACTAGTTGTCTAAATAAGGACGATTAGGGTTTCTAGACACGCCCCGCATGGGTGGAAAAAGCCGCGGTGGGTTTCCTTTTATGATCTGTTATTGTGATCTAACTGAACCAAGGGAAGCATGTTAAACACATCCTTGGCTCTGTGCCAGCGTGCCTGACGGTAAGAAGTTCAGAACCAAAGGGCTTCTCCTCTTACACACTCCTCATTCAGGGCTTCTAGGGCATTGGTTCGCAAAGTGGGGTCCCCAGGGGTACTTGAGGGGATAACAGGGGGTCCCCAGCTAAATAATGTATAGGAACCAAATGGACCCTTACAGGTCTGTAACTCTGAGAGTGTACAAATGGAACCAAATGGACCCTTACAGGTCTGTAACTCTGAGAGTGTACAAATAGAACGAAATGGACCCTTATGGGTCTGTAACTCTGAGAGTGTACAAATAGAACCAAATGGACCCTTACAGGTCTGTAACTCTGAGAGTGTACAAATAGAACCAAATGGACCCTTATGGGTCTGTAACTCTGAGAGTGTACAAATAGAACCAAATGGACCCTTATGGGTCTGTAACTCTGAGAGTGTACGAATGGAACCAAATGGACCCGTTCCATTTGTACACTCTCAGAGTTAAATTAACATTGGGCTAGCGCAGCTCTGGAATCACCCATGAACACTCTAAGAAGTAAGGGACAGATGGATCGTCGTGCCAAAAAATCTGTCTCCCATCCGCTTCCATTCTATCTCCTTGCTAAAAACCTCTGTATCTCCTTAACTTTTTACAGTGGGCAAAACGAGTCATTCTCCATGCGCGATCGCTCTGCAATGGTGACTCGCATGAGACATGTTCTTGTTTCAGGCTTAAGCCAGGACCATCCATTGCTGTGCACACGCATGCATTGTTTACGTGCGTGTGCTCGCCGCGGAGTCCACAGCTCTAAACAGCGCAGCGTTGCAAACGGTTAGAGATTTCTGGCACTCAGCGTGAACTGTTTTAATAAACCTCTGGCACCCATTGTGTTAACCCATTAAGACCGGGAATGCATGTGTGTAATTTTTTAGATTTCTTTAGGGCTATTCAACAATAACCGATATACAAGCTCATAGCGCGGCACTTGAGCTTGTATATCTGCTAATTCTTTTTAAATTGTGTGATTTTTTTTGGCAAATCTTTGAATATATATAATGTTTTTTAAAGCGAACATTAGTAACTCGAATCTTTGCTTCTTGGGGGGGTCCCTGGAACAAAACATGTTCAGAAGGGGGTCTGCAGCCAAATACATATCATTTCGGGGGTTGACATGAAACAAGTTTTCAGAAACATACGTTTTTCAAAAAACTGTTAGGATTTAGAAGACATTTGTAAAGCAAAGATTTGAGTTTCAAATTTTCGCTCAAAAAACATATATATACGATTTTTCAAAAATAGCAGATGTACAAGCTCATAGCGCGGCACTCGGTGCACTATGAGCTTGTAGATCTGCTGTTTTTGAAAAGCCAAAGAAATCTAAAAATGACACAGATGCGTTCCCGGTCTTAATGGGTTCAAATGTATCGTTACACCCCTAGTGTGTGTGTGTGTATATATATATATATATATCTATAGATATATATATATATCTATAGACAGACTCTCACAGACAGACTCTCACTCACTTGCGTCTCTGCTTGGTCTCCGTGTCTCCTGCAGTGGTCGAGGAGACACTTCCAGAGGAGGAGGTGGTGGTGGTGGTGGTGCTTCCAGATGTGGAGGTGACGGTACCAGGGGTGGTGGAGGAGGAGGTGCTTCCAGATGTGGAGGTGGTGACGGAGGGCTGGTCCTTCTTCTCCGTTGCTTCCTGAGTGAGTCTGAGGGACGAGACACATCAGTATCTATAGGGATGGGGTTCCAGAACCCAGCTGAGGAACCCCAATTGGTTCCATCACATTTAGGAACCGTTTCTGATGATTACTTTTGACACAATAGTGATATTATTCTTATTTTAATTTTAGAGGTACTAAAAAAGGTCTTAAAAATCCTTAACAGATTCATTTTCATGTATTCATATATTAATTTTTTGGGGGGGTTTTATGACCTCAATTACACCCCAAAAAAACGCAACTCTGAACATTCAGTGGACTTTCTGTGGTCTGGGGTCTTCTGAATAATCAGGTAAAAAAAAGTGCTGGTATTGGCCCCTTGACTTTGACATCATAGTCCCTTAATCCCACCCCCTCTCCTCCCCTCCCCTATCCTTTCCTTTTGGGGGGGGATTTATTTTTTCATTGCAGCTGAAAAGGCTTTAGAAATAAGAGAGAAAAAAACCTGCCATGGCTCACTGGAGTGGATTTTTCAGTTAAAACATTTTAATACACGTTTGAAGGACCATGACGAAGACTTTTAATGTGTTGTAAAACTGAACGTCATGAAACCTTTACATTGTCACTTTATAAACGTGCAGATACCCTGTATACACTTATACTGTATGTTGGTTTGTTTACTGTTGAGTAAGAAAACTGTTGCACATTAACACATTGACTGCCAGAGTTTTTTCAGAACAGTCTGTAGCCTCTGCCAGGGTTTTGCCATGATTTTGGTACCTGTTCGCGTAGCCACAGATTTTTTTCCTCCAGTATGATTGATCCCCAGATGGTTTCTAATCACAGATGAGATTCAGGTGTGGTTTCACAAATGTCAACGAGGTCATTTTGACCTCGTTGACATGTGTTGTTTGATGTTTCAATATAGCTCAAAACCAGTAGTTTTAAACCAAAAAACAAAGTGAATTGTTTGTCCGTTTGAATTTTAACATTGAAGTGAATGGAGCAGCAAATCTTCGAACATTTTTAGCTCCTAATCTGTTCATAATTCGACAAGGGTTGAAATTATAAAAAAATGCAAAAAAAAAAAAAAAAAAGACGTATATATACGTCTTTGGCGGACAACAGCTGATTATTAAAAGACGTATATATACGTCTTTGGCAGCTAATGTGTTAACTCACTGAGTGCCATTAGCGTGTTTAACGTGTTTTTACCGCTATGGCGCTGGGTGCCATTAACGTGTTTCACGTGTTTTTGAAAAACATGTTCAGAACCCAAGATATCATCATCTGAAGATATGCATCCACTCCTTGTTTAACTTAGAACTGAAAAAGGCTGTATCTCGCTTCCTAAGCACTTTTTGTTTTCTGTGAAAAAAACTCTGTCACTTTTCAGAATCAATTCTGAAATAATTCTGGCAATGCTGGCACTCAATGAGTTAAGCAAATCATCTGGGGACCCCCCCAAAAATAAATCATTTGAGGTTCCCGACCCACAGTTTGTGAACCACTGCTCTATTCCAGTGAGATGAACGTTGTTACCTCTGAGACACGAGGTTGTTGAGCCGGTTGAGGCCGGCCGAGGCGGAGCTTATACCCGGGTCGTCCAGTCTCCTCCCGTAAGACGAGCTGGAGAGAGAGAGAGAGAACGATAAAGAGCACACGACTCATAGTCAAAAATACGTCAACGATACAAGCAAACGTCTTTTTTTTTTTACAGCAACTATACATTAAAACAAACTTCATGCACGTCTGTGGCAACGCAACAAAAACAAAGCTGTGTAAACAACAAAGCAACATCCAATCACACGGAGGCTGGGAAGGGGGGAGGGGGAGAGGGGAGGTGTGGGGGCGGGGGGGTGTCCCGGGGGGGAGGGGCTTGACTGACCTGCGTGGCAGGAAGGCGTTGGAGGAGGCGGAGCCACTGAGGTCGCTCCCTGATTGGCTACTATGAAGGCGTCGGGTGTAGGAGGAGCTACGGCTCAACCAGCTGAGAGAGACACACACACGTTTGGCAACAGTAGTGACACACAGTACACGCGCACTCACACTCACACACACGCACGCACGCACGCACGCACGCACGCACGCACACGCACGCACACACACACCAGTAGTGGAAGAAGTACTCTGACCTCGTTTACTTAGAACGCTCTATACTGGTGTCTTTTCCCTTTTGGCTCCACATTAAATATCTTCGCCTGAAAAATTAAGATCTACAAGCTCACATGATTGACATCAAAATATACTTACAGTACCAAGTACAGTACTTGAACTGCTCTTTTTTTACCCTTCCAAACCTCTTTGCCGAAGATAGACGATCTAAGTAGATGGGCTTGTAGATCGGCTATTGTCGGCTAATGTCCCCCCCAGAATAGGGAAGCGAGGGTTCAAGTGGTTAATGTAAAAAAAAAAAAAAATCCCTATATCACATAAAGATTTGGCGGCCCCCCCTGCAGTATCTCTGAGGACCCCCTAGGGGTCCCGGACCCCCTGTTGAAGACCCCTGGTCTAAACAATTTATACATAAAAAAAAAATAATCTGTACATTGAAACTATAGAAACTATAGGATGCCAGGTCAACAAATGAACCTGGCATCTGTCTACATAACATGCTAGATTTAACCTTTGCATGAGACTGTATGGTCGTCTTTAGTTACTAGCCTTTTAACTCATTTTTTGGCAAAAACGTTGTAGCAACCACTAATGTAATAACGGCTCATAATGTAATAAGGGCTCATAATGTAATAAAAAAAATGTAATAAAAACTCATAATGTAATAATCAGCTCATAATGTAATAAAAAAACGAGCGCTTAACGTAATAACGGATTTTTCAATAATGTAATAATGTAATAATTTGTTACATTAACAACCTCCACATAGGAGGCTCATAATGTAATAAAAGTTCATAATGTAATAATATATTTTTATTACATTATGAGCTGATTATTACATTATGAGCTTTTAGGAGGCTCATAATGTAATAAAAGTTCATAATGTAATAATATATTTTTATTACATTATGAGCTGATTATTACATTATGAGCTTTTAGGAGGCTCATAATGTAATAAAAGTTCTTAATATAATAATATATTTTTATTACATTATGAGCTTATTATTACATTTAGTTTATTACATTATGAGCTTTTATTACATTATGAGCTTTTATTACATTTAGTTTATTACATTATAAGCTTTTATTACATTTAGTTTATTACAATATGAGCTTTTATTACATTTAGTTTATTACATTATGAGCTTTTATTACATTTAGTTTATTACATTATGAGCTTTTATTACGTTTAGTTTATTACATTATGAGCTTTTATTACATTTAGTTTATTACATTATGAGCTTTTATTACATTTAGTTTATTACATTATGAGCTTTTATTTACTGTAAATGTATTACATTATGAGCAGTTATTAAATTATGAGTTGCTGTAGCAATAATGTAATAAAAGCTCATAATGTAATAAAAGCTCATAATGTAATAATCAGCTCATAATGTAATAAACTAAATGTAATAAAAGCTCATAATGTAATAATCAGCTCATAATGTAATAAAAAATGTACTAATGTGATACATTAAGAACCTTGCGTAGCCCCTCATTATGTTATAACAGTGCATAATGTAATAACGGCTCAAATTGTTGTTTTTATTACATTATGAGCTAATTATTACATTATGAGCTTTTATTACTGTAAATGTATTACATTATGAGCCGTTATTCATTTTGAGTTGAGCCGTTATTACATTATGAGTTGATGTAATAACGGCTCATAATGTAATAAACTAAATGTAATAAAAGCTCATAATGTAATAAACTAAATGTAATAAAAGCTCATAATGTAATAAACTAAATGTAATAAAAGCTCATAATGTAATAAACTAAACGTAATAAAAGCTCATAATGTAATAAACTAAACGTAATAAAAGCTCATAATGTAATAAACTAAATGTAATAAAAGCTCATAATGTAATAAACTAAATGTAATAAAAGCTCATAATGTAATAAACTAAATGTAATAAAAGCTCATAATATAATAAACTAAATGTAATAAAAGCTCATAATGTAATAATCAGCTCATAATGTAATAAAATCATGAGCCCATAATGTAATAATGTGTTAAATTAAGAACCTTGCGTAGCCACTCATAATGTAATAACACTGCATAATGTAACTTAAAAAAAGTGCTCCTCGGAGCACAGGTCTCCACCAGGTCAGGTAGGTTATTGTGGCCTCCTGGTAGCGCTATAACAGGCCAATGTGAAAAGGGTGGCATTTCTTCCTCTGCCTAGTGGGAAGGTGTGCGCAAAATTTCACGGCAATCACACGCTGCGTTGATGATTTAAGGCATTTTGTTCAAAACAAACCAATCCTGCAAACTTTGGAAGCCAATCTTAGCCAATCAGGATAGAATATAAAAAATCGGGGAGATCCGTGTTGATCGCATGACTATATAGATACTGTGTACCGATTTACGTGAGGTTTGGACAAAAGGAGTGATATCCAAAAATGTGTTTTGCACAAATCGGCCTCCTGGTGGCGCTATAACAGCACAATCTGAACATTTTAGGACAGAGGTTCGGCTTTGGCATCCAGGGAGTGTGTGTGCACAGTTTCGCAGCGGCCGGGCTAACGGTGCCAGAGATTAGCTGTTCACAGACAGACACACGGACGGACGGACGGACGGACACGCGGACACACGGACGGACGGACAGGGGTAAAACATACTCTCTCGCCATGCCTTTCGGCCTGGCGGAGACAATAACGGCTCAAATTGTTGTTTCCTGGCAAGTATGATGGTCAGTATCATGGTCGGTATAATGTCAGTATCATGTACGTATCATGGTCTTTAGAATGTCAGTTTCATGGTCAGTATCATGGTCAGTATCATGGTCAGTATCATGGTCAGTTTAATGTCAGAATCATGGTCAGTATCATGGTCGGTATCATGGCCACTATCATGGCCAGTATCATGGTTAATTATGGTCAGTATCATATCAATATCATGGTCAGTATCATGGTAGCCTCGGAAACCCATGCCTTTTTTTTGTTTCAAAAGAAAAAAAGCCTGGGAGAACCTTGCAGGAACGCTGGTCTTAGGACCTTGTTATCTCCTAACCAATCAGAGTGCTCCAAACCCAGGCGCTGGAATCCAGCGCCTGGGTTTGGCTCCGCCCTTCAAGACCATCGATTGGGCTCGTTCTTTCAGTCTAGTATCATGGTGACCATGAAACTGACCATGGTACTGACCATGATACTGACCATGATACTGACCATGGTACTGACCATGATACAGACCATGATACTGATACTGACCATGGTACTGACCATGGTACTGATACTGACCATGGTACGGACCATGATACTGACCATGATACTGATACTGACCATGGTACTGACCATGATACTGATACTGACCATGGTACTGACCATAATTAACCATGATACTGGCCATGATACTGGTCATGATACCGACCATGATACTGACCATGATACTGACCATGATACTGACCATGATACTGACCATGATACTGACCATGGTACTGACCATGATACTGACCATGATACTGACCATGATACTGACCATGGTACTGATACTGACCATGGTACTGACCATGATTAACCATGATACTGGCCATGATACTGACCATGGTACTGACCATGGTACTGACCATAATTAACCATGATACTGGCCATGATACTGACCATGGTACTGAACATGGTACTGATACTGACCATGGTACTGACCATAATTAACCATGATACTGGTCATGATACCGACCATGATACTGACCATGGTACTGACCATAATTAACCATGATACTGGTCATGATACCGACCATGATACTGACCATGATACTGACCATGGTACTGACCTTGATACTGACCATGGTACTGACCTTGATACTGACCATGGTACTGACTTTGATACTGACCATGGTACTGACCTTGATACTGACCATGGTACTGACCATGGTACTGACCTTGATACTGACCATGGTACTGACCATGATACTGACCATGATAATGATACTGACCATGGTACTGACCATGGTACCGACCATGATACTGACCATGATACTGACCATGATAATGATGTCCATGGCCAGTATCATGGTTAATTATGGTCAGTATCATATCAATATCATGGTCAGTATCATGGTGACCATGATACTGACCATGATACTGACCATGGTACTGACCATGATACTGACCATGATACTGATTTACTACCATGATACTTACCCAAAATATGAAACATTATTACATTATGAGGTTATATTACATTATGAGCCTCCTATGTGGAGGTTGTTAATGTAACAAATTATTACATTATTACATTATTGAAAAATCCGTTATTACGTTATGCGCTCGTTTTTTTTATTACATTATGAGCTGATTATTACATTATGAGCTGTTATTATTATTTTTTTATTACATTATGAGCCCTTATTACATTATGAGCCGTTATTACATTAGTGGTTGCTACAAACGTTTATAAAGGTTTTTGGCAACAAAAAGGTTTTTTTTACAAAAAAAAAGGCTAAAATATTTTTTGGGGTTTTTCCGTTTTTCCGTTTGTCACAAAGAACCAGGAGATAACATTTTCCAAAAGTTGCTGCTCCATTCACTTCAATGTTATAAAAAAGAAAACTGACAAAAAAATAACATTTTTTCTAAGTACAGGCTTAGAAAACACTGGCAGAGGCTACAGACTGTTCTAGAGAAACTGTGGTAGTTTAAGAGTTAAGTACAATACTTGGAGTAAATGTACTCTAGTTACTTTCCACCACTGGTAAAGACGCACTTGTTTTTTTTTTTACATTGCAGCATGCCATGATGCATGATGCATGATGCATGATGCGTGATCTCACCTGTTGGAGGCGCTGTCTGCCGAAGTGCTGGTATCTGGAATACTGAACAGCCTGCGTGTGGGGGTGGGGGGCACGCGCGCCAGCCTGGGCTCCTGGGATTCAAACCAACAACCGTCACGTTTTAGGATTTTATATCATAGCCAAGAATAGACGACCTACAAAATCACAACAACGCGTCGTGTGGACGCAGCGTGTTGTGGTCTTGTAGATCGGCTATTCTCAGAAACCTGCCTACCAGTGACATCATCGATGTAGAATGCGCGCGCGCGCACGCACACACACACACACACACACACACACACGCACACACACACACACACACACACACACACACACACACACACACACACTACAGTGACCAGATGTTCCGAGCGTTGTGTGCCATTGCTCCACTTTCCCTTTAAAGGACTGACGTCAGGGGTGAGTGACTTTTCTACTAGCATCATCCTCAAAGTCCTTTTGAAAAATAGCAGATCTAGAAGCAAATAGCGTGGCACCGAGTACCGCTCTGTGAACTTGTAGATCTGTAATCTTTTTTTTTTTTTTTTCATTCAACAAATGTCTTCTAAATCCTAACAGTTATTTGAAAAAAACGCATGTTGCTATAATGTCTGTACGGTCGTCATAACTAGGTCTGTCTGTCCGTCTGTCTGTCTGTCTGTCTGTATGGTCGTCATAACTAGGTCTGTCTGTCTGTCTGTCTGTATGGTCGTCATAACTAGGTCTGTCTGTCTGTCTGTCTGTATGGTCGTCATAACTACGTCTGTCTGTCTGTCTGTATGGTCGTCATAACTAGGTCTGTCTGTCTGTCTGTCTGTATGGTCGTCATAACTAGGTCTGTCTGTCTGTACGGTGGTCATAACTAGGTCAAGGTCTTGAGTGTGACTCTGAAGAGGTGAGTCTTCAGGTTACGGCTGGAGTCTGTAGTTGTAACTGTAATGGGGGGGGGGGGGGGGGGGGTAACACAGTCAAGTGCTGCCCCCCCCCCCTCTCTCCCCCCCAACATAAACACAGTACTCCAGTGAGAGTGGAGCTACACTAAACAGAAGACTGTGTGAATGATTAGGACACAGTGCTGGATGCTACGGTATGTCTGTGAGCTTCTGCTAAGAGTGGGTTATTACGTCAGCCAGGGGGAAAAGGCCACTTCAAACATCACCCCCCCAGGGTGTGTAACACACGCACGCACACACACACGTTTGTATTACTATACTTGTGAGGACGTCAACATTTTAGGAAGCCGATTTTATGATTGATTTATGATTCTGTTTGGGACGTTTTTTAACCGCAAGCCTAAATCCGGAAAATAGCAGATCTACAAGTGGCAGTGGCTCAGGGGTATTTTCCGGTGTTTGACAGTATAAAATAGGGGGAAATCTAACCCAAATCCCCTAAACCTAACCTCTAAAGCAGGGGTCTTCAACAGGGGGTCCTCAGAGCTACTATAGGGGGTCCGCCAAATCTTTGTGTGATAGGATTTAGTTTTTTTACATTAACCACTTGAACCCTAGCATCCCTATTCTGAGGGGAACATTAGCCGGAAAAGCAGATCTACAAGCACACAACGCCTCGCGCAGCGAGGCGTTGTGAGCTTGTAGATCGGTTGTGAGCTTGTAGATCGGCACCTATAGCCTCTTTTTGGCAAAGAGGCTATAGGTGTAGAGGGGAAAAAGAGCAGACTAAGTAAAAAAACAAAACACAATTGAAACACAATTTTATACAATATAGAGTAGGGGGTCCCTGCTTCATCTCTCTCTCAGCTAGGGGGTCCTTGGCCTGAAAACGTTGAAGACCCCTGCTCTAAAGGTCTACTCCTGAACCTAACCCCAACCTGAATCTTTTTCTAATAGTAAACGTATCTCTAAAAATCTTTTTTCAACCATAGAATAACAATTTATCTTGGGAGGACCAAGAAAATGGTCCTCACAACGTCTATTTCTCATATTCTACTATACTTGTGGGGACGTTTGGTCCTCACAAGTATAGTAATACACGCGCACGCACAGGGCGGCAGTGGCTCAGGGGTAGAGTGGCCTGGTAGAGTGAACTGGAAACAGCAAAGTTCCCAGTTTGATCCCGGGCTGGGGCGCTCCCCCAGAGTTAGTGTTGAAGTGTCCTTGAGCAAGACGCTGAACCCCTAACTGCTCCCGATGAGCAGTTAGGGGTACCTTGGTACCTTGCATGGCTTCCTCCGCCATCGGTGTATGAATGTGTGTGTGAATGGGTTAATGGCACAATCAATGTAAAGCGCTTCGGATAAAAGCGCTATATAAATGCACCATTTACCGCACGCACGCACGCACGCACGCACGCACGCACACACACACACACACACACACACACACACACACACACACACACACACACACACACACACACACACACACACACACACACACACACACACACACACACACACACACACACACACACACACACACACACACACACACGTTGGTAGGCACATGATGTGTTGGCCCGTATATACAACTACTCTGTATTGTAGAAACTCAGGCATTATTATGAACATATTGCTTCATGTGAGCTGAGCCCCATCATCACTGTATTCCTTCAGGAGCCATTCCATTGAAAACAGCAGCATTGTTTATTTGGTTTGTCTTCTTCTCTCAGCTAATCAGAGGAAGAGGTCGCCCACAGAGGATCATCTGTTTCCATCGTTTTTTTAAGCGTCTTCCTCTGTGACTCCTTGCAGCCACCTGCATGTTGTCCTCTCTCACCACATCCATGAACCATCCTGGCCTTCCCAGTGTTGACAGATGTACGCTATTTACCGTATTTGTACGATAATCTTACCCTCTGTACGATGTACGATTAAAGGGATATTTCACTTTCAGAAAAACTTTTGGTGATTTTATCATCTACTCAAGCCTTTGTCAGCCCCCCGGACAGTTTTTAAGTTGCTCGATTCAGTATTTAGATATTTGATTTTCATTTTATCAGACACGCCCCCTTCCTATACAAACCCATTGTAACTTCAAACTCCATTTTAACCATGTTAGATTCATCAAAAACACCCGTCCTTGGTTCTGGTGACTCACCCTGCCCTCCTAATGCGTGAGGGGGCCGTGTTTTTCCGAGATTTTTTTTCATTTCTTTTATTTTATCTTTTTATTGTATTTTATTTTTTTCATTTTTCAAAAAAAATATTAAAAGTAATTGAAAAAACACGCCCCCCTCGCGTATTAGGGGGGGCGGTATGAGACGGGTGAACCAAGGACGGGTGTTTTTGATGAATCTAACATGTTAAAAATGGAGTTTGAAGTTACAATGGGTTTGTATAGGAAGGGGGCGTGTCTGATAAAATGAATATCTAATATCTAAATATTGAATCAAGCAACTTAAAAACTGTCTGGGGGGCTGACAAAAGCCTGAGTAGACGATACAATCACCAACAGTTTTTTTGAAAGTTAAATAAATAAATAAATGATTCAAAAAATGCCCAAATGTACGATCATTCATTTCACCATATCACACAAGTGTGTGAATTTACTAAATGGTTCCCCATGGCTGCTGATTCGGGATCCGGTTTGACTTATCAAAATAAGTCAGGATATCAGTAAATCTGACCCTAGTCTATACTTGGAGGCATTAAAAACACCAGTCGCGTCTTTCCAGTCCAGCTTCAGGCTTTTATTTGTGTAAGGTCCAGGATTTGCACAAATTATCACGATTTTCCAAAACAAATAGCAGATCTACAAGCTTGTATCTGCTATTTTTTGAATAGCCCAAAGACATCTAAAAATGCCACAGAGGCTTTCCCGGACTGAATGGGTTCATCAAAACCCTCTAACCTGGGCTGATCCTCTAATGTAATCATTCCTTCAGGATAGTATTTTCCGGAAGTGCATTATATGTCTATGAGAGCCGGCAACTACTGGCGATGAGGCGAAGTGGGCGGGGGGACGATGTTGATCTGAAAAGATGGATTTTATTTATCTTTTGGACGATGTCGCCCGGCGATCGTCCGGAGACTCGCCCGCTGTTAAAACGTACTGTTAAGCGTCCTCAATTCTGCCACGTCAGGCTCCGCCTCCTGTCTTTTGGTCAGTGCCGCCGTTACCAAGCCGTACAGCATGGCTGCTCTCTGTCTACCGTCTCTCTGGTTCCCTTCTGTCACAGATCACTCCTGACACTTCCCTCACTTTCCACTCCCCACATTACTTTGGATAGTTGACCCCAGGTATTTAACCTCCATCACCTTCACCACCTCCAGACTCTATCCTCTCTCTCTCTGTCCGTCTCCCTCTCTCATTCTCACACACGCACACACGCGATCGGTTCGCATCATACTTAACACATTCCCTGCCAGAGGGGTTTTTCAGAAAAGGTTCCCTCAGTGCCAGGGATTTTGACCATTCTGACTAATATTTGAGGACACACAGGACATTTTGTGCTATGACTATGAACACATAGAATATCTCAAAATAAAGCTTAGAATCTCTTCTTTCATCTGAAAGAAAAAGAGTTTCTAGCATGTTCTGTTCTTTAGCTAGAGGTAGTTGAATACAGCTTGCTTTCACCAAAAAATGACATTTTTTTCTTAGATTCAGAGATATAAGCGATTTAGTAAAATAAACACGTTTAGTCATAAAAATCTTTGAGGACACACAGAACATTTTGTGCTAGGACTATGAACACATGGAATATCTCAAAATAAAGCTTAGAATCTCTTCTTTCATCTGAAAGAAAAAGAGTATTGAATAGTGAAATAAAAATACCTCAACATTTTACTTAAGTACAGTACTTGAGTAAATGTACTAGTTACTATGCACCACTGGCTAGTTGGCTTATTAGAGAAATCATCCAGTAAAGTGGTAAAAGATTGATGGATTAATCCGGGTTCTTTAAATGCAGCTGCCCCAGTTGCGGAGCATGATTTTGCCAGATGCAGTAAAATGGATTAAGTGGTGTATGTGGTTCTTAACCTTTTCAGGCCGTGACCCCCCCAAATAATCATATTTGAACTGGGGACCCCCCAAAATAATCATACCCCAAAATAATCATATTTGAACTGGGGACCCGCCAAAATAATTATACCCCAAAATAATCATATTTGAACTGGGGACCCCCCAAAATAATCATATTTGAACTGGGGACCCGCCAAAATAATCATACCCCAAAATAATCATATTTGAAATGGGGACCCCCCAAAATAATCATACCCCAAAATAATCATATTTGAACTGGGGACCCCCCAAAATAATCATACCCCAAAATAATCATATTTGAACTGGGGACCCCCCAAAATAATCATACCCCAAAATAATCATATTTGAACTGGGGACCACCCACTCTGACAAGCATGTCCTGTCTCCTTTGCATACAATATTGATCTATATGGCACCTTAACAAAAAACTAAAAATATATAATTATAATCTCAACAAATGAATAGCTTTTATTAACATTTCCTCATAACATGTCGCTTTTAAGATTCATTAGCCTATTAAGGCGGTTGTCCAGCATGAATTGAACCGTTGTGCTATGGTTGGCACCATAAAAGGTAGACGGCTAGACACCTCCTCTGACACTGGGGCGTCTGTATCTGTGGGCGACCGTTTTAGGGAAGGTAAACTGCCCATCAAAGTGACTACTGGCCAATCACAGCGCGTCTTTTCCGGGACTTGGCAGAATCTAGTTGTCTAAAAATATAACAGGATATATTTTTTTATACAACTAGATTCTGACAAGTCCCGGGAAAAAGGCGCAATGTGATTGGCCCGTGGTCACTTTGAGTGGCAGGCGTGCCTTCCCGAATATGGCGACCGCGGACACAGGTCGCTCCATTGAACTGGAGCGGCCAATGAGGTATCTAGGTCAGGGGCCTTGAACGTTTTTCGGGCCAAGGACCCCCTTGCTGAGAGAGAGATGGAGCAGGGACCCCCCACTACATACTGTATAAAAGTGTATTTTCATCGATTTCAATACCAAACGTCTTTGCCGAAAATAGCCGATCTACAAGCTCACAACGCCTCGCAGCGCGAGGCGTTGTGAGCTTGTAGATCTGCAATTTTTGGCTTAAGTTTTCTTCACATTAGGAATGGGGTTCAAGTGGTTCATGTAAAAAAAAAAAAAAAAAACCTAGGGGTACTGGACCCCCTGCTGAAGACCCCCGATCTAGGTTTCTGTATCTATGGTTGGCACACTATCCGTTTATCCACCTCCCTGACAGCTGAGCTGTAACGGTGCATGTTTGCTGTGGTGTTTTTTTTTTTACCTTGGTGGTGTCTGCGGCCTCGGAGCTGAGCCTTGGGCTGGAGGCAGAGCGGGTCATCCCCAGACCCAGACCGTCTGCCGGTCTGATGGGGTCCTGGCTGGAGTCAGAGCCCCCCGCCGACCCCAGGGTCACTGAGCTGCCCGCCTTGCGCAGCGACGTACGCCACGAACCCGGGGCCTCTGGGACCGAAGGCTTGGCTGGTTCCTGACCCACCCACACACACACACACAAGTTTGTATTACTTTAGTTGTGAGGACATCAAAAATGTAAGAACACAATTAGCCATTTTGGACTCATACCTAGCCATGGTTCACATGACGCTCGTCTGGCACAACTTTTACCTGGTTTTGGCACTTTCTCCATTTGCAACCCGTACATCTGCATAAACGTTCACATTTCAAATATAAAGTGCCGACCCCACGCCCATGGATGTAACAAGTTGAAAAGCTCGGGTCTAAGTACCCGTATCTTCCGTATTGTTGAATGAAAAGCATTTTAATCCGATCGGTGGCCATTTTCTCATAGAGTTATAATGTATCAGAGTGCAATACACCGAATAGGGTCACCTAGTTGAAAGTATATATATGAAGGACATTTTTAGAAAATGGCCACCGATCGGATTAAAATGCTTTTTATTGAACAATACGGAAGATACGGGTACTTATACCTGAGCGTTTCAACTTATTACATCCATGGGCGTGGGGTCGGCACTTTATATTTGAAATGTGAACGTTTATGTATATGTACGGGTTGTAAATGGAGAAAGTGCCAAAACCAGGTTGTGCCATGACTGTCATGATATGACCGTCATGTTTCAGGGCTAGACCCAAACCATAATGCCTGAATTATCCTTAGTTGCCCGTGGGTACAGCGCACCAACATTTGGCACGGGGACGAATTACGAGCATGTAGATCAGCTATTTTCGGTAAGTATACTAAATCTAACCCTATTCTCAAAATCTAACCTCTAGATATATATTTTTTAACCATTTAAAAAAACTTTTCTCTTGTGTGGACAAAGGAACATTTCTCAGATCCTACTATACGTTTGAGGACACTTGACCCTCACAAGTATATAGTAATACAAGTACACTACACACACGCCACGTTATCTGGATGAGTATTTTTTAGCAGATGACACATGATATACAGGTCATCACCAATCAATCAGTGTCACATGACCTACTGGTCATTACATCATCAATCGGTTTGTGTCTATTATGGTACAGACCTCAGCTAATCCAAATGCTATCTGTTTTTCTGTTACATTTTAAACCAGTTTCCTGTCTATGTTATGTTTTAAACCAGTTTCCTGTCTATATGCTATGTTTTAAACCAGTTTCCTGTCTATATGCTATGTTTTAAACCAGTTTCCTGTCTATATGCTATGTTTTAAACCTGTTTCCTGTCTATATGTTATGTTTTAAACCTGTTTCCTGTCTATATGCTATGTTTTAAACCAGTTTCCTGTCTATATGCTATGTTTTAAACCAGTTTCCTGTCTACACGTTACCTTTTTCAGCGTGTTTGCTGTGGTGCTGGTGGACATGGAGGTAGACAGGAGCGATGTGGTCGTGTTGTTGCGCTTGTTGTTCAAGTTGTTGATGATTTCCCGGTTTTTGGCTTTCTCTGCAACGACAACAATTGAAAATGCATTATGGGTAACACATAGGGAACAATGGAAACAAGTCCCCACGACGTGTTCATGTTATCCTTTTAGCCCACGTGTTTAACTGTGCTTCTGTGGTGTTTACAATTCTGTCTAATAAAGTATTCAATCAATCAATCAATCAAATGATAAGTCTGCTCCAGTGAACACTCTGACAGCCATCATCCATGCTGGTGCGTTTACGTTGGAGAAGGTAGTTTCCCCTCCCCCATACATTTACCCACGAGGCAGCCACCATATTGTAATGCTGAAAACAGCAATACTGCCTTACGGTAATTCGGGGAAATAACATACAATGAAACTGTTGAAGGAGAGCTGCAACTGCTGTGGGTCAAAACAATGTCTTATGTCTTAGTGGTAAAGTCCCTGCCCACCACCACGGAGGTCGTGGGTTCCAATCCACCGTGGTGCATCCGGCTTTGTCGGGTGTTTGCCCGAACACGGGCAAACACTATTGGCCCGTGTTCGGGGGAGGGAAGCCGTGCGGGGAGGAGGAGGAGGGTGATATCGGTCTTTGCACCTACTCCTATGGATTGGGGGCGGAGCCTGTCAGCGAGGAGTGTTGGGGCGGGAGGAGTAGGACGAAGGCCCTACGTCCTCCCGGTGGGGGCTCCTCACTGGCAGGTGAGTGAGTAGGATACAACGGCAGTGACAACACAGACATGTGTGTGGGGGGAATTAATTGGCATAACGACTAAATTAGGGAGAAAAAAGTGGCTAAAAAAGAATTGGCTACAATTGGCTACTTCGTAGAATTAAAGCGATACAGTTAAACATGGAGTCTGTCATACCTGACTCAGCAAAAAGGGGGCGATAGCGTTGTCATACCTGACTCAGCAGCAAGGGGGCGATATCGTTGTCATACCTGACTCAGCAGAAAGGGGGCGATAGCGTTGACATACCTGACTCAGCATCGCTCTCGGACTCGCTCTCCTCTTCGGAGCTGGAGCTGCTGGACGCCTTGGCCTGAGGGGGTGGGGCCTGGCTCTGAGAACGTAACGATCATGACGTTTTAGTCAACGATTAATCGTCGTACAAATAATTGTTATTAACCCATTCAGACCTGGAACACCTATTCGTTATTATTATACCTTTCAAGGCGGGAACACCTGTGTGTAGTTGTTGCTATATACAGTTTTTTGAATAATGTTTTTAGTTTTTTCAGATGTTCTTTTTAGAATCGGCCTCAGGTCTAAATGGGTTCATAATTTAATTGTGTTTCTGGAATTGAACAATGGAACATGTTGGTAAAAACATACATTTCTCTTTGTCTTTTAGGCTCCCCCTGTGTCTCATTGGTGGGCTATGGACAGTTACATTACATTACATTACAGTCATTTAGCAGACGCTTTTATCCAAAGCGACTTACAATAAGTGTATTCAACATAGGTAGGGAACGAAAACTACTAATCACCAGAAGTCTTAAGTGCATTTCCTGCAAAAAACAAGCAACCAAGAGTATACCTAGCGCTAAGCTAAAAGTGCAATATATCAGCTACCTACTTTCTTAAACAGATGAGACAAAATAGCAATATCAAATGAGCACGAGCTCAAACAAATAAGTGTATCGACTAAACAAGATCCAATAAAACAATACAAAACTAAAACAAGAGTTCGTACAACTAGTTAACAACAAGTAGGCCAGGCAAAGAGGAAGGGTAGTGTTTCCTGAAGAGGTGGGTTTTCAGCCTGCGGCGAAAGATGGCCAGTGACTCTGCTGTCCTGACTTCAGTGGGAAGTTCATTCCACCACTGTGGGGCCAGAACAGAAAAGAGTCGTGACCGTGTCGATCAACCAGAAGGACCCTTGAGTGACGAGGCAATCAGTTGCCCCGAGGTGGCAGACCGAAGTGGTCGGGCAGGGTGTAGGCGTCAACCATAGCAGTTAGAAAGCCTACTTCACTTCCTACTATCTTTTGGTGCAAGTAGACAGATTATTCTTTGTTCTTCTAGAGTGGCCGGATGGCAACCGCAAGGTTGCCAGTTCGATCCCGGGCTCCCCCAGAGTTAGTGTAGAAGTGTCCTTGTGCAAGACGCTGAACCCCTAACTGCTCCCGATGAGCAGGTTGGTGCCTTGCATGGTTTCCTCCGCCATCGGTGTGTGAATGTGTGAATGTAATGCACACTATGTAAAGCGCTTTGGATAAAGGCGCTTTATAAATGCACCATTTATGAGTGTTCTTCAGTACTGTACACTAGTGTACAAGGTTCCCACACATTTTTAACAATGCATTTTCAAAACCTTAAGTATTTCACCCCATTTCCAGGACTATAAAAATCATACAGAGCAATAATGAGACTCTTAAACCAGTGTGCCATCGATGCCCCAAGAAAGACTTGAGCGAAGGTGTCACGTGACAAAAAGAACAGATCTATAAGCTAACAACGTATCAAGTAACTCTGCATGTTAACCACAGTTTACCAATCTTTCACGTAATGTTAGACAAAAACAAGGTATTTCGTTGTTGTCGGGCAGAAACCTCTCATCTCCGTATTTTAACTTTTTGTGTTTTTTTGTAAATCATACAGCGTCACACAAAAGCATCAAAAGTAGCAGATCTACAAGCTCAAAACGCGGCGCGAAGCGACGCGTTTTGAGCTTGTAGATCTGCTACTTTTGCCATTTTAGAATTTGACTCCTGAAAAGTAACAGTTTTGAACATAATGAGGTTTCCGACAGACAGAGATGATAGCCAAATCGTCTCTTCTTTTTTTTGTATATATGTTTTGCGATTTTTGTGCGATTTTTTATTATTATTTTTTTTTTCAAAGTAAAAAAAAAGTGCTTAGGAAGCGAGATACAGCCTTTTTCAGTTATAAGTTAAACAAAGAGTGGATAGAGCTGCAAATCTTCAGATAATGATATCTTGGGGTTCTGAACATTTTTTTCAAAAACGTGAGAAACACGTGATTGGCACGTTGCACCATAGCGGTAAAACACGTGAAACACGTGAATGGCACTCAGTGAGTTAATGGATTAATTTAGAATGTGGCCAGGAGAGCCGAGCTTCTCTTATTGTTTTCACCGACGATGTCACTGGTAGGCTAGCGGTTTCTGAACCGTCCACAGCCCAGCAATGAGTCACACAGACCAAGCAGACCAGACACCTGGGTGCCTCACCTGGGGGTGCTGCTGTCCACCTTCCTCCTCGTCCTCCTCGGCGGGGGTGCTCTGCAGGGCGGGGGGAGGCGGGTGCTTGTCTCTCTCGTGGAGGCAGATCTTCTCCCGGCTGCTCATACGAGAGATTGAGGTCCTGGTGGGGAGGGGGGGCGTGGCCAGGGCCAGGGGGGAGGAGGAGGAGGAGGCGGGGCCAGGGGAGGGGAGGGGTGGGGTGGGGGGGGCGGAGCAACAACACAGGTGGCAACATGCAAAACGAGCGGCTCGTCAGTGAGGGCCATCATTCCAGGTGCGGGCCGATTGGCGGCGACGGCGACAAACGGTGCTGCGCGTGTCAATTCAATTAACCACTTATAGCCCTCTGTAGTCGTAGTCGTTAACGACGCAGAAGCGGAAATGGCGGATCTGTACGAGCTCACAACGCATCACCAGTAGGTAGGGATGGGGATCGAGAACGTACTTACATACGCTGCATAAAGAATAGGACATTTCTGAGGGGAACATTAGCCGAAAATAGCAGATCTACAAGCTCTCAACGCCTCGCGCTGCGAGGCGTTGAGAGCTTGTAGATCGGCTATTTTTGGCAAAGAGGCTATAGGTGTAGAGGGAAAAAATAGCAGACTAAGTGAAAAAAAAAAGTAATCTGAAACACAATTTTATACAATATAGAGTAGGGGGTCCCTGCTTCATCTCTCTCTCAGCTAGGGGGTCCTTGGCCTGAAAACGTTGAAGACCTCTGACATACA
This sequence comes from Gymnoscopelus microlampas, assembly GCF_963454915.1. Taxonomy (NCBI): domain Eukaryota; kingdom Metazoa; phylum Chordata; class Actinopteri; order Myctophiformes; family Myctophidae; genus Gymnoscopelus; species Gymnoscopelus microlampas. The sequence goes on along the minus strand of NC_139943.1, from coordinate 5,584,893 downwards.
GTATATGTAAAGTGCCATGGTGCAATATACAGCACAGTGTAGTAAAAGTGCTGTTGTGCATTTCAAAAGTGCATCGTGTCCAGTCGAGAATCGAATTTCCGAAGTTATTGACAGTCGTATGACAATACGGTTTTGGCTTATCGATTCTCTCATCGACTCTAGCGGGACCTTGACTCGACATCGTGTCTCGAGAGACGAGAGTCACGTCATTGAAATCAAATTCATAATCCATAATTAACGATCCCCATCCCTAGTTGCGAGGCGACACGTTGTGAGCTTGCAGGTCTGCTATTTCCGCTAACTTTAACATAAAAAAATAATTTAAAAAATCTTGAAAGGTTTTAAAGTGGTTAACGAGGACGGTGGCATGGTGCTGTGCAATGCTATGCCAAGGATTAAACTTTTTAAAAGGTGCTGTGAGTGATATGTTCATGTTAACGTAAGTGTTAAAAGGCTCTATATTGTGGTAGTAATTATTGCTATATAATAAGTGTTTGTTCAGTAACAGGAGCCTCTCCACATTTTTGCCTCTCCTTTACATGTTTTTTTTTTGTGTTGGGATATCAATTTCATCCAATCAGGAGAGAGCACTCATACAGGATGCAGGATAAACACTCATTGGATGAAATTGGTTATCCTGACCTGAAAATAATAATAATTCTGTTCAACCCATTAAGACCGGGAACGCATCTGTGTCATTTTAAGATTTCTTCGGCTATTCAAAAGTAGCAGATATACAAGATCATAGATCTTCTATTTAAAAAAAAAAAAAGAATATATATATATAATCAAAGATTTGCACCATTTTTCAAAAAGTAGCAGGTCTACAAGCTCGTAGACATGCTATGTTTTGCTTGTATATCTACATAGCTTGTATATCTGCTATTTTTTAATAGCTTAATAGCTTAAGTAGAAAATAATGGCTAGAGCAAAAATCTAAAATGATACAGATCTTAATGGGTTAAATATAGAACTGGAGAGACACAGTGACAACACTGATACTGAACAAACACTCCATAGCAATGGTTATACTGTAACAATATAGAGCTTTTTAACAGAAAAACAACAACAACATTTGTTTTAACCAAAGAATATCACTCATAGCACCTCAGTCAGTGGCAGAAGTCTTGCTACTGCCAATGACTTGTGATTCTGTAGACGTGTGATCGTGCAATAACACACCTTTACATCATAAATACACTGTAGGGATAAAATGCTTCAGCAAAAATATCACATCGTTGTTGTCGGGTAGAAACCTTGTATCTCAATATTTATTTATCTATTTTTTTCCCCCTCCATATATCTGTGTCCTACTGTGTCATACTATAGTGTGTCATACAAAAAGGTTGCACAAATAGCCGATCGACAAGCTCAGGCTTGTGAGCTTGTCGATCTGCTATTTATGCTTCTTTTTTTTTAAGTTTTTTTTTAAATAAAATTGAACCAATGAAAAGTATTTAACCCATTAAATTCGGGAACGCATCTGTGCCATTTTAAGATTTCTTTGGCTATTCAAAAATAGCCGATCTGCAAGCTCATAAATATATATTTTTTTTTTTAAAGCGAACATTTGTAAAATATTAAGTTCCAGGGACCCCCCCCCCACCCCCCCCCCCCCCCCCCCAGAAGCAAAGATTTGAGTTACAAATGTTCGCTTTAAAAAATACACAGTATATTGAAAGACTTGGACACATTTTCACGATTTTTCAAAAATAGTAGATCTACAGTATATCTGCAATTTTTTAAATAGCCAAAGAAATCTAAAAATGACACAGATGCGTCCCCGGATTGAATGTGTTAAAGGACGACTTCACCGCTTTTCAACCTATCTTCATATAATAGGTCCTCACTAATACTCATGATAAAATGGTACAATTGTTTTCTATTCGGTCTGTGTCTCAGAGGAGGGAATGTGGACAGTTCAGAGTCCTGTCTACCAGTGACATCATCAATGGGGAATCCAAGCTAATAGAAGCTGCAGGCTTTCTATTCCTGGAAAGTTGCAATGCAATAAAATAAGCCATTGTTCTCGTGTTTATAAAAATCTAAATAAAAAATGTGAAATCTTGTTGGAAAAAAAAATCATGCCTAACGATGATGTCACTCGTAGACAGGTTTCTGGACTGTCCACAGCCCTCCTATGAGACAAAAAAAAATCATGCCTAACGATGATGTCACTGGTAGACAGGTTTCTGGACTGTCCACAGTCCTCCTATGAGACACAGACTAAGTAGAAAAAAATTGTACCATTTTATCATGAGTATAAGTGAGGACCTATTATATGAAGATGGGTTGAAAAGCGGTGAAGTCGTCCTTTAAGAAGTGCTTGTGTCTAAATAATAACTTTAGATCCATTGGAACACAGGTTATCCCCCCCCCCTTTCCTTGAAAAGTAATAGTTTTGGACACACAGGGTTTCCATCTGACAGCGACAATAACATGATGTGGTTTCAGATACAGTTTCACACCTGCAGTGTAAAACCGGTGGTGAAAAAAAACACACATCACACACCCGCATGCACGATAACTACTGCCACACACACACACACACACACACACCCTCACACACGCACGTGTACGTGCACTGACCTGCGCGTACGAACAGGTGCCATGGAGATAGGAGGGCTGGTGTCGATGACAGGAGCCAGCTTCTCTCTCTCACTGCGTAACTGGAAGAGAGACACGGAGACCATCACTCACTAGGGCTAGTGAATTAATATTCGAATATTCCTCGAATATGGGGAAAATATGTATATTCGAATATGAAAATTAATATTCGAATATATATATGTATATTTTGTTATGTTTATTTGACAGGAACAATACAAACTAGAAAAAGTGCTCCTCGGAGCACAGGTCTCCGCCAGGTCAGGTACGTTATTCTGGCCTCCTGGTGGCGCTATAATAGGCCAATGTGAAAAGGGTGCCATGTATTCTTAGGTCTTTCACGGCAATCAGACACTGCATTCATGATTTGAGGCATTTTGTTCCAAAAATGTGTTTTGCTAAATTAGACCTGCTGGTGGCGCTATAACAGGCCAATGTGAAAAGGGTGCCATTTCTTCCTCGGCCTAGTGGGAATGTGCGTGTGAGATTTCACGGAAATCGCAAGCTGCGTGCATAGTTTGAGGCTTTTTGTTCAAAACGGACCAATCCTGCAAACTTTGGAAGCCAACCATAGGCAATGAGGATGGAATATGGGAAATCGGACCGATCAGGGTTGATCACATGACTATAGATATACTGTGTACCGATTTGCATGACGTTTGGATAAAATCTGTAGGAGTAATGTAAAAAAAATAGGTTTTGCACAAATCGGCCTCCTGGTGGCGCTATAACAGGCCCATGTGAAAAAATTGGGGCAGAGGTTCTGAATTGGCATCCAGGGAGTGTGTGTGCACAGTTTCAGAGCGACCGTGCCAACGGTGCCGGAGATTAGCTGCTCACAGACAGAAGGACACACACACGGACGGACGGAGGGTGAAACATACTCTCTCGCCATGCCTTCGGCCTGGCGGAGACAAAAACACTGTATCAAGTTATAAAAACAAACAAAAGATATGTTTTATTGGATCCGAGCACAACACACTGTTTTTTGTATTGTTTCTGTCAAAAAAAAAGTGGGAAAAAAAAGTTTTGAAAAAGAAAAATATATATATTTTTTATAATAATAATAATATTTGAATATATTCAAATATCTGCCAATTTTTAAGACCAATATTCGAACATCATTTCTGAGGAAAGTTGATAGCCCTGTCACACACTAACTCTCTAGTAATTAAGTACTTTTTTTTTTTACTTTACTGGAGTATTTCAAATTTTCTGTACTTTTGCTTCTACTCCACTACATCTCAGAGTCAAATATTGTACTTTTTACTCCACTACAATTATTTGAAAACTTTAGTTACTAGTTACTTTGTAGATTTTGATTATTATTGCAAAACATACATTAAACACTTCAGCCCTATATACATTTCGGCCATTTGAAAAGAGCAGATCTACAAGCTCATTGTAAGCTTGTAGATCTGCTATTAAAAAAAAAAATGGGACATTCTGCATAATGAGTACTTTCTACTTTTGGTACTACTTTAACCACATTTTTATACCAATGCTTTTGTACTTTTACCCGAGTAAATATTGAATTCCGGACTTTTACTTGTAACAGAGTATTTCTATAATGCACTATTGATACTTTTACAAAAGCAAAAAACGTGAGTACTTTTTCCACCACTGTGTGCACGTCAGCCATCACACTGCATGTATATTCACATGCACGCTTACACAGTATTGTCAATCTGGCAAAACTTTCCCCAAAACATACATTTGGCGCTCTCCCCCGGGATCTAAACTTACAAAAGCAGGAAACAACGCGTTTTAAATATATTTTATAACACATATTCCTATTCAAGGCTATCAATAAATCATATTATGCTTTATTTCAACGTTGAAACTGCACTATAAATCGAGTGTGGGGCCACAGAACAAAATGTCCCCCATAAAATGTGGTCCTGGTATTAAGAAAAAAGATTAAGTTCAAACTAAGTTTGAGATCTCCCAGTAAATAGATGAGGTCATGATGACATCATTATGATGATGTAATCATCATCGTCAGAGACTTACGGCGTTTTGTTTCTTCTGCAGCTCCTCCAGTGTGTCCACCAGGTTCTCATCTGCTACGTCTAGAGGAGTCTGACCCTGTGGAGGAAGACACATTAATAATAATAATAAAATACATACTACTGCAACTCCCTCCTTGCTGGTGCTCCGGCATCAGCCATCAGACCTCTGGAGCTTGTTCAGAAAGCTGCGGCTCGTCTGGTGTTCAACCGCCCCAAGTTCTCCCACACAACTATCCTTCTCCGTTCTCTGCACTGGCTCCCCGTAGCAGCTCGCATTCAGTTTAAAACCCTGGTGCTAGCCTATAGGGCAGTGAAAGGAACAGCTCCTTCTTACCTCCGGGTTTTGGTCAATGCCCACACCCCTGCCCGACCTCTCCGGTCTGCCACCTCGGGGCGACTGATTCCTTCGCCACTCAACGGTCCTTCTGGTCGATCGACACGGTCACGACTTTTTTCTGTTCTGGCCCCACAGTGGTGGAATGAACTTCCCACTGATGTCAGGACAGCAGAGTCACTGCCCATCTTTCGCCGCAGGCTGAAAACCCACCTCTTCAGGAAACACTACCCTTCCTCTTTGCCTGGCCTACTTGTTGTTAACTAGTTGTACGAACTCTTGTTTTATTTTTGTATTGTTTTATTGGATCTTGTTTAGTCGATACATTTATTTGTTTTAGCTCATGCTCATTTGATTTTGCCATTTTTGTCTCATCTGTTTAAGAAAGTAGGTAGCTGATATATTGCACTTTTACCTTAGCGCTAGGTATACTCTTGGTTGCTTGTTTTTGCAGGAAATGCACTTAAAACTTCTGGTGATTAGTAGTTTTCGTTCCCTACCTATGTTGAATACACTTATTGTAAGTCGCTTTGGATAAAAGCGTCTGCTAAATGACTGTAATGTAATACTATTTATAGACAGGGGTGCATATAACGTTTTTGGTCTAGTCCTCAGAAGAGCATCTGGAGTTGTTACTAGGTGCGTGCCAAATAAATGGTCAATAAAAGGTCCGTTGGGGGGGGTGCTCGGAAAAAAAATGTAAATGTTGTAGCGCCCTGCTTCTAAATTCCGCCGTTTTTCGCCATTTTTTTTTTCTTCACACCGTTTGGTGCCTTGTGCTGCGCTGCTTTTATCCGCCAGATTGGGACGTTCACGGCACATTTTGCTGCAGCGTGCTGCGAGTCGCAGCGTGTCTGTGTCAGTCAGGATGCGAGGCAACACTCACACAATCACGTGCAGCATGTGTCCCCTCCCCCTGCGTATAATGGCTGTACATGGGGCCGACGCGGGCTTTAGCGTGATTGTGTGAGTGTTGCTTCAGGAAGTAAATTCCTAGCCTCGATCTCTAGGCTTTTATTTTTTAGTTTTGCTAAAAAATAAAAGCTTGGAAATTCCTGTCCCAGCTGTTGGTACGCAAAAGCGCCTCGCGTCGTCTGATGTGCCGCGCATTATTTATTTTGGGTGCGCATGCGCACCTGCGCACCAGTTATGTGCAGCCCTGTTTATAGAGCGCTTTTCTAGGTACTCAAAGTCGCTTTACAAAAACAGAATGAAAACAACTTTAGTAGGGGAAGGAG
>NC_139943.1:5571202-5576202 GCF_963454915.1 Gymnoscopelus microlampas | reverse complement strand
GCGTCCTCAAGCATGATCCTCTCCTCCTCTTTACGAGCCTTGTCCACGTCGATGCCTAAAACACACATTTTAACAATTTATTTAAGAGATACAATACTAAAAAAAAATAATAATAACAATAATAATAAATAATACAAAAATGAAATTTGATGTCATGAAACCTTTAAGTTACATCAAACTGCCCTAACATCGGTGCAGGAGTAACCAATGAGCGATCCCAATACATACGCCTTCTGACGTACAAACTTTTCTTCAGAAAGGGAGGTGGTACAACTACAAACCACCGGTGTGAGCCTTGGAGTGAAATGACGAGAAATCGCATCATTGGCGGTCAATGAGTTAAGTTCACCCGATTCATTGTGCGTCCTCTTGCTGAATGTGTTGTGCTTTGGTTTCTCCCACCACCACCACCCCAGCACCACCTGTAGGCTTTGCTTTTCCCTAAGGGTTCCGGGGGGGGGCAGGTGGGGGGTTGTTATAGATGTGTTATCCCTGCTCTTAAATGGTTGTCCTCTAATGCATTGGTTCTCAAAGTGGGGTCCGGGTCCGACCCCCAGGGGTACGTGAGTGGGTTCCAGGGGGTACCCAGAAAAATTGTGAAAATCTGTGCAAACCTTTGAATATATATATATTTTTTTAAGCGAACATTTGCTCAAATCTTTGCTTCTGGGGGTCCCTGGAACAAAATATTTGAGATGGGGGTCCGCAGCCAGATTCATATCATTTTGGGGGTCCTTGACATGAAAAAGTTTGAGAACCACTGCTCTAATGTGCTGAGCAGGGAGTAATGGAGCCTGAACGCCAAGATCAAATGATAATATTCACACTTTAATTTACATTTTATAAATAAAATGTTCTCAAGCTAGTAATTAATGGTCTCAATCTATGTGTGAGTTATCTGACTGAACTATAATTCACACACACACACACACACACACACACACACACACACACACACACACACACACAGCATCAGAAGGAGTATGTATTCGCTTTAACTCGGTGCAATCGGCGATGATCCGAAGGATTGGCTCTCCAGCAGCTCGCTGGGCCATATTATTACAGACTGTAGCTTTTAAACATGACTAAAAGCACGTCTTTACATGAGAACACAGAACAGTCCTTACCTTGTTTTTTAATCTCCGCTTTAAGGGCTCTGCTCATGGCGTCGTCTGTGGCCACGTCTAGAGGAAGTTCTCCTTCACTGTTCACTGCTCCTACATGAGCCCCGTGCTCAATGAGGTACCTAGTGCACACACACACACACACACACACACACACACACACACACACACATTAGTTCTCCTTCACTGTTCACTGCTCCTAAATGAGCCCTGTGTTCTTTCGCGTGCACGCACACACACACACACACACACACACACACACACACTCACACACACACACACACACACACACACACACACACAGTACTGTGCATAACAACACGTAAGACTACAACATTCACACAGATAATGCCAGTACATGTAATAATCATGTCATACATTTTGGAGATTCATTCTTGTGTTCTGTACAATGAGGTGGTCTTTAACCACTTAAAAAGGATCCCTGGCTAATAAGCTAAATATGCCTTAATACATTATAATTGCCCTCCATCACTAAAATTCAATATAAAAACCTTCAATATTTTATTTATTTTAGAAACAGTTCATCTTTTACTCAAGAGGGGCAATGTCCGTCGCAAGTTGATGATGTCATTTTGTCCATGTGTGGTCTAGCCCTATGGAATTTATGGAATGTATGTGCAAAAAAAAAAAACATTAAAATATGTATACAATGCTCATATTAACCTTAGCAAGTATTAAGTTGTTGTGTTTTCATAGCAGAGCTTGTCGATCTGCTATTTTTGAAAAAAAACGCGAACATTTGTGGTAATCTTTGAATACATATATGTTTTAAAGCGAACATTTGTAACTGTCAAACGTCTTCATTTTTCTGAAAAAATATTGTTGCTATATCAGTGGTGCTCAAACTTGTTCTTGTCAAGGACGCCCCAAACCCCGATCAAAGACCTGTCTCATTTTTAGATTTGAGCTAAAAAGCATTATTTTACATTTTGGGCTATTCAAAAATAGCAGATATACAAGCTCATAGCGTGGCACCCAGTGCCGCGCTATGAGCTTGTAGATCTGCTATTTTTTTAAATTCGTGAAAATGTGTGCAAATCTTTGAATATATATATTTTTAAAGCGAACATTTTTAACTCAAATCTTTGCTTCTGGGGGGTCCCTGGAACAAAATATTTTGATGGGGGTCCACAGCCAAATACATATAATTTTGGGGGGTCCTTGACATGAAAAAGATTGAGCACCACTGATATAGAAACATACGTTTTTCAGAATACTGTTGAGATTTAGGAGACATGTAGAATCGGCTTCAGGTCTCAATGGGTTAAGGACGCCCCGAACCCCCATCAAAATATGTTGTTCCATTCAATCTTGATGACATTTTGTCAACAAAAAAACTAAAACTAAAACATTTTGGATGACTAAAATATGACGAAATAGAATTGTATTCAAATGACTATGACTATAGTGGAGTCTTACTTGGCGATCTGGATGAAGGCGCAGGAAGCTGCGGCGTGCAGCGGCGTCCAGCCCTCGTTGTCACCGTGGTTCACGTTGCTGCCGCTCTCCACCAGGAACTGGACCATCTCCGAGTTATCATCTATACACGCCTGATCACACACACACACACACACACACACACACACACACACACACACACACACACACACACACACACACACACACACACATATTTATTTATGTACACATAAGAGTAACACAACAAAGACACAAGGTACTGTAAAAACTTTACAGTCAGCAAATCTTGGACAAACCCCATACACCTCTCAGGGGTATAAAGTAAGTGTCTTTGCCATATTTGGCGGCTACCAATGATAGAAGAGAAGAGATTGCAGAGCATTTTTGCAAGCTCGGAGCTTGCAGATCTGCTATGTTTTGAAAAATCTGGGAATATTTGTGCAAATCTTTGAATAGCTATATATATTTTTGAAACAACATTTCTAACTCAAATCACACACACACACACACACACACACACACACACACACACACACACACACACACACACACACACACACACACACACACACACACACACACACACACACACACACACACACACACACACACACACACACACACACACACACAGTAACGGTTTCCACTGAACTGGTTAAATTGTATTCGTAGGTGTGCCAGGTAGACGCTGTCTACCAGAGGAATAATATTCCTCCTTTTTTTGTATTAGTGAGTTCGTCCTCATCTGAGTTTTTAACCACTAGTGAAAACCACACAAAGAACTTACATATGGAATAAAAACCCTTGTCATTGAGAATAAAGTTCAGTTGCAATTATTTTAGTGAAGGAAAGTTATATTCATCAAAACTCAGTTCATCATGTGCAAAAATAAACCAAAAGCCAACCAGTTCATCAACGTGTTTAAAAAAGAAACAACTAGAAAATGTGCTCCTCGGAGCACAGGTCTCCACCAGACGAGGTGGTAAAACTGTTCCTGATTAATACTACATATTGTGATGTCACGTGAAGCTTGACCAATGTTAGGTGTTCACAGACCATGTGCCCATGTATGGAGCTGGACGGACACACGGACGGACAAAGCTGGACGGACACACACACGGACGGACAAAGTGAAAACATACTCTCCACCATGCCTTCGGCCTGGCGGAGACAAAAATATAATTCACAAAATCACAAAACCAAGGTTACGTTTGTAACCCCTCGTTTTCGACCCAAATCACAGCTCAATGCATTTCCATCAGTTCACAACAGCGCACCATTCAATTCCTTCACAAAACCAAGTCCTTTAATAGATAGAAAGTAGAAAGTCTCGTACCACTAGCTTAAATAGTCTGGAACGCATCTGTGTCACTTTTTCCTCCGAGCTAAAAAGCATTATTTTACACTTTGGCTATTAAAAAAATAATTATATGATATACAGGGGGGTCCCTGCTTCAGAGACCCTGGGTTAGAGTGTCCGCCTTGAGACTGGGAGGCATTTATTGTGTAAATGAATGCCCCACCTCGTTATAGTGTGACACAAAAGCGTAAGTAGCAGATCGACAAGCTCACAACATGTCGCAACACGTCAGCTTACATATCTGCTATTTTTTGATTAAAAAAACATTGAACCAACCAATGCTCGTGACTAAATAAGAACTACAAGACGGTACTGTAAATAGTAGCAGGTGTGTACATAGGAGATACAGCTGTGAACATAAGGTACGGCTATAAAGTATAAAACACTAACACATATAGAACATACTGTAGAAGCCTTTGTGTAAATAGTCCCACGTGCAGACATAACGGAAAGTCTCACACACGCACGCGCACACACACACACACACACACACACACACACACACACACACACACACACACACACACACACACACACACACACACACACACACACACACACACACACACACACACACACACACACACACACACACACACACACACACACACACACACACACACACGCGCACACACACACACACACTTTGGGGTGGTTGAGGTGCTTAAGTGTCAGTGTTTAACAGAGAATGGTTGTATTTACTTTAATAATGACATTATGATATGATGACAGCTCGTGTCATGGTGTCAAAGAGAAGGGCTTTTGTTGCTCAGGCGTGTCCTAAGCCTCTCCTTCAATAAGAGGCTTTTCCTTTTGGCCTTAAACAACTCATCAACGAGACATTTAAATCCCCATCCGTCACTTCAGGTGTGTGAAGAAGAGGAAAAACAAACAGCCTTTAAAAGGGCAAGAACACTTTGGTAGAGGTTTGGGTTGTGTAGTTACCTTGCCATGATGTAACTCCAAGTGGAAAAGGAAAAGACATAAAAAATAATTGCTCCATTGATCAGAAATTGATCACTGTAAATGTTCCTCATTGACTTACATTGTACAGTGAAACAGCTTTCAAAGTCACT